>NC_092463.1:44856181-45161604 GCF_047495875.1 Pithys albifrons albifrons | reverse complement strand
AGTTTTATGTCATTTAAACATTTTTCAAATGTGCTATTTATAAAAGTTAATGATGGTTTACCTGGGATAGTCCTTGGACCTAAACAAGATAATCCTTTGTGCAGAATGAATACTGTTTTCTAGGCCAACACTGCCTACAAGGTTTTTCCAATTATAAATGCCCGTGGTCTACAGGTCTGAATCTAAGATGATTTATATGCTCCAACATCTATTTAAGCCAGTGTAAGCCAGGTCCCTAGAAAATTAAGCAATACAGATGATTAATAAAATGATACAAACCCAGAAAAAATATTTCCTGGTCATTCATGGAACATTACAGTTTATTAATAAAGGATGTAGATAGTACCCAGATGCTGTCTGTTATGTATATCAGGTACCTGGCCATCAGAGAGGAATCCAGCTCCCACTGCTCTGACTTATAAGCTGTGTCAATGCCACTTCTTACAAAATGCCGCATCAAATTGTGCAGGATACTGTGCCTTCTAAACTGAGCAGTCACCATAAGATGATGTGTTCTTCCTGTCTGTCAGCAAACAAATATGTGTATTCTCAATTTCAGATATGTCAGTATTCACTGGCTTCACCAAGGGTTCATCAGGAGCTTGAAAAATATGCATGTGTTTAAATCTGTTACTGATTTGGTGCTGAAGTACTTAAATCTTTGAAACACATTTCTAGACATTTTATGTTAACTTCTTGTAGGATAGGGAGCATTCCTATGCAGTTTTAATAGTGAGGATTTTGCTCCTGTGTTGCCCAGAAATTCATTTTTTATAACTGCTTACCCTAAACCTTTTGCATTGTGGCCTCCTGCAGTTTCTTATCAGCATGGAGTCTGCCATAGTTATTTGTTTTCATAATTTTATTTTATAGGCAGAGTGTTTATTCTAAGATATTTCAACCAGAAGCAATAAAATGCTATACAGTATGTCAACAAAGCACATATTGGCAAATGCAGTAACATTCTAATGTTTAGCATGCAAGAGATACAAAACAGTCAGTTGCACATCTATGACATGGTGAAAAGAAATTACTTGAGTCTGAAAAGTGATGATGTATAATTTTGCTTATTCTGGGTCTTTCCTTCGCTGAAACTGTGTTCTGGAAATCATGTTACATTAGTATCAGATGCATGTATGCTGAAGCTTTATGTAATACTAGCCTAAATTTTAAGGATATGGAATTTGTCTTTGAAATTCAATATAGCTGCACATAACTTCTCCATATCCCCGCAGCCTTGCCTGCTACAAGTAGCAGGAATATAATAGATGTGTGCAAGGGAGGTTTTTAGATTCCTTGCCTTGAGCAAAATTAGTTAATGATATTCATTCAGATACAGTACAGTACAAATGGGGCACATTAAATGGCTTAAATTAGGTCAAATTGAATAATTGAATTTATTCTTTTACTTAAAAAGAGCTTAATCAGCTGAGAGTGTTAGAGTTATAAAAAATAGTTTAATTAAATATTAATTAGAAGTTTATGTTTTAAGCTTCCATATTATCACTTGCAGCAATATTATTTATGTATCTGTTTTTCCTCTTTACAGCTGCTGGGGGATGATGTTCAACCATTCTCACTTGATGAAGAATTTGACTATGACAATGTGGCACTGACCCCTAAGTTCTCTGAAGCTGAGCTGAAGGCCATTACAGAATTGTCTGAAGAGAAGAAAATGTGTTCAACATGAACTGAAGACTGAGTCAAAGGCGTTCTGTTGAAATGACATTTGTATGGCATAAATATAGCTCTTCATTGTACTCTTATTTAATGTTCTTATCTTCATGGCCAGTAAATGACATCCCTGAGACTTTCTGTTTATTCTACCAAGGTGCCTTGGAGCCTATATTGGCTTAGCATAGGTATGCTGGAGTGATTACTCTGTATGACCAAACAAGCTGGTGGATTTCAGAATAGCACCACAGCTGCTCTTGCTTATATCTGATACTGACTTGGTCCCAAAGCTGCCTTTTACATAGTTCTTTCAGTAATGCAATTAAGAGATTTTTTTTGCAGCTGGCAAACCAGCCTATGAACTTTTAAATATACAGAGTTACGTGAGTGAATAAATCTGGGAATATTTTTTTTCTATGTTCCTGTTTCCAATAAACATTTTGTGTTGATCAAAATTGACATGGTACAATTCCTAAAATTAAAACAGTAACTGGTCAAAAAAACCCCATCCACACAAATGGAAAAATAGCCATCTGATCCATTAAAAGAATTGGCATTGAAGGGCTCTAAGATTTTACTCTTTTTCATAAGAGATAGTTTTAAATACCAGTTTATAGCTTATAATCTGCATCACTCCAAGACAGCAAACTGGAGTTAAGTAAAGATTAGCTATATGGGTGGGAGAGAAGAATGTGCATCTCTGATGCAAGGCAGTATGTACTCTTTTTATGAAAAGTTTAGAATTCTTTTTTTTCATCTAACTGTGGAGGCTTTGCTATTGAGGTTGGTTTAACATCCAACACTGCATTGTATTATTGGTCATTTTCTGATACAACTGCATTTGCTAAAGGTTACTGGCCAAAATTTTGTCCTTGGTCTATCTCCATTATTTCTGAAGTGGGTGATTATCATGATAAATATGGGAAGAGTGCCTGAGCAGACACAGAAGACACCAAATCATAAGTTGTTCAAAGGCTGTGGGTGAGATCTCTGTGGCCAGTTGGCTGCTTCATTGACATCAATGTATAAAAGCAAAGAAAGCTGTTTTGATGCTCCAAGAGGGATTGTGTGGATCAGTAATTTTTTAGGCCATAATCATTCTTCACTGAAATCACAATAGCATTTCTTTTTTGAGGCATGATACTTACCTCCATTAGAGGGATATAATTTAACAGTGAGATTAACAAAAAAAAACCCAGATAAGAAAGAGGTCTCACAGAAGATATTTAAGGAGACTGATGTAAAAGTACAAACATGTTGTATAGAAAAAATGGTTTGTACAGGACTTTGCTAGTAGAATGTAATGAGAATATTGTTTTTTTAACATCTACACTCAAAAAGATGCCTGTGTTATAATGAAATGGTTTTTTTTTAGAATGTAATTGGCTATGTAGCAGATTGTGCTGTTTTTTTGAAATTGTTTTGTTTTGTTTTATGAGATTATGTGATGAAGTATTCTGTTGAACACAAGATATTTCAAATGAAGTACTTTAGATCTAACTGGAATTTTCAAGTGAAACATTCAGTTAAAAATTTCTGAACAGATCTAATTATTAATTCATCTTCTAAAAAACACACATAAGTGTATAAATGGCAAGGTTAAGAAGTAAGTTCTGGAAGAGCTCCATGAGCAAATCTGGAAGAAAGAAATTGAGAAATGCTGCATAATGGTGGCAAGATCAGCCTTTGAAAGCGTCAACAGAAAAATAATGGAGACAACCTCTTTAGTGTATATATGTATAACAAAAATAATGGAAGGAAGCTTCAGTTTGGGGGACCTCTGTGTACAGAATTTGCTATTCTGCAGACAAAGAATCAGCCATAAAAGCGAACTTTTGTAGTTTTGTGGAATGATAATTAAGTACTTCTTGTATATGGGGGTTTTTTTTGAAAGGTGTGAGACACACAAACTGTAGATCGGTCCTGTGGGAATCCTATCACCAGTAGAATCAATGAGAAGACTTGTCTAAGGGTTTGTAATGTTCTTCAGCACTGGAATCTCTTAAGTGCATTTTCTATTCATTTGATTATAAATTTTTCCCTGTACATTAGGGATACATCCAGCCATTCAGTTCCTTCTGTTATAGGCAGATGATTCTTACCAAATGTTCTGAGTACCTATTATGCTCCATAAGTGTCATTCAGTATAGTCATTATATGGTTTCGTTTGATATAAAGAAGCACTTTGCTGCAGAATACCCAACAAAATTGGAACTCTTTAGTGACATTCATCTTACATACAGAGAAATGGGGATAATTCACTTACATTTACACCATTTAAGAGTTAAGATTCTTGCTCTTTGTTAACAGACATGAATATCACAGTGAAAATTAGGCAATGTAGGCTACATTTTCTGAAAATGACATTTCATTGGCCTGCCCCTGTGGTTGTTTTTGGCTTATACTTTTCATTTGATTATCCTTCACAGAGGAGGCATATTTTCCTCTTCTCCATTACCAGGTTGTCATTTTTAAGAACATATTTTATGTGCATGTTAAATTTTATACTTGCACATGCAGTTAGTTACCTGGAATTGTTTCAGTGTTTGTGAGGTGATTTGAAATCTGAATAATATATATCTTTTCCTCTTGCAGCTTGTATTCTCTTTAATATTTAATATTTTCAGCAGGGACATTTGTCTTTTGTATTTATGGTCTTTTCAAAACATTTTTCCGGTTTTCCAGAAGAATTAAAGGCAAAACTCTCACATTGAACAGGAAACTTGAAGTGATACTTGGGATTTATTTAGGGGCTGCTGCAGAAAGGGAAAGCTTTCTCTCTACCACACTGACGAGGACTTTGAACTGCAAAATCTGTGATGTTGGGTGAACCCATTGGAAGAGAAGGCTGTGTGATGCATCTTTCTAATCCCTTTGTATTCATGACTTCATTGATGTCTAAAGTGCAGTAGAGATCTGCATCCTTATCAGTCAGTGAACTTATCTGACTGGTTATGGTAGATATTATCTACAACAAAATTTTTTTTTTTTTGGTATTAAACTTGTTGCTTACGTTGGTGTTATCAGAAGGGTAACACCAGCACTGTTTCTCTCCTGTCTTGATGGATCCTCAGTTATCAGGAGTGACTCTTTGAGTTCTATGGAAAGTAAAATCGTCCTTCCACTGGGACAGGAATCTGGATGGCTGTTTCCTTGGCTGGTTCTGGTGAAAGGTTGGATATTGTTAATGCACAGTTACATCTTGTGGGTGTAAAAGAAACAGTAATTATTTGCTGAGATAATGGGTGTGAAAGAATAAGATAAAAATTGAAGAAATGAAAAGAGATGCAGGTAAATCTGACTCAGACATTGTTATGGTTCTAAATATATTTCTATTAATGAACAAAGGTATCTTTGTATACACTTGCATACGCACAGTGCCACTGAAGTAAAATAATTTAGTATGGAAAGTACTCACCGGATAATTCAGAACCTTTTGAAGAAGATGGCATGGAAACAAATCCCTGCTCTTATGGAAAAGACCCTTTGATCCTCTGGCCTTCATTTTCTGCTGCTATGAACTGGCAGAACTCCGCTCAGGCCGTTTGTATTCATACAGAGCAGACAGGAGCCTGGTATTTACAGTCTTAGCTGAAAGAACATGGAGCCAAATCAATTAATGATTTAACTTCACTGAGTATATAGTTATGTATATAGCCCATTATCATTATATGAAAAGGTTTAAATGAGAAGCCAATGCAAATAAAATGTAAATAACATATCTTGTAACTATTCAGATACCAGTTTTACACAGGTAATTTTGAAAATTCTGTAGTAATGTGTGCTTAGAACATTGCTTTTTGCTTTAAGAAAAATATCACATTTTTAAGTTCCGTTCAAATAATGAAATTTGATTACTTACATAACTACTAAATATTCCAACCTCCTTTAAAGTGTTGGGGGTTTTTTGCATCTGCATCTTGCCAAAGATTGGAGGTGGGCTTTGCATTATCTTGGAATGGTTTTAAAAAGACCTGACATCTTCTGTAAAAACATACACTTTTTTGTAAAGGTGAACTGTCAGTGATGCAACACTACATGCAGAATAGGACCCAATTCCTAGTTGCTCAGCAACTTCATGTACATCATAGCGTGGGTAAACAGATATTTAGTATAAAAGTGTCCACTTTACGGATAGCAGGCTAATTTGTGTCCTATTGTCCTCTAACTTCAGTTTTACTTATGAGTCTTAGGCAGTAGCCTGGTCTGACCAGGGTATGAATTTTCACAGCCCTGTAAAGAGACTGTGAGACAATTCAGTTACACTGACCAAAGAAACTGAACCAGCAGTTTTGTACTTGGGCTCCAGGTGTACTCCATCCTGCTGAATAGTTTAGCTGAGTGTGGCTATTCACCTCTGTTCAGCAGAGATTTGTGTTACAACCATTGTGAATATGATACTCCTGAAGATGTGCAGTGGAAAAGTGGTGACTGACAAGGATTGGGGCAGAGGTTCGTTAGACTCTGTTAACTTTCTGGCACTGTGCTGATCAGGCGCCTCACTACCTTCCCTCACGGGCTGCATTTCAGCCTCAGCATTTTCAAGCCTCTCAGTAAAGTGAGGAAACCCCTGGCAAGGGTTCCTGCTGGCCTCAGGAGGTGAGCTCCTGCACCGCAGAGCCAGGCGCCTGTGATAGCAGAGGGATTCCCACCATGGTGCGCTTTCTTGTGGCCAGGTGTCAGTTGGCACAGGTGGGTCTGAGGTGCCACTTGTGTCCTGGGTGCCTCTCATGGAAAGGTGGCTGCCTTTGCTGGTCGTGGGCACATGCAGTTCTCCCAGGTGCTAAATGTCTGCCAATCCCTTGGGAAAACAAGGCAGGCAGTTTCCTTTTTAATGGTATTAAGTTGTAGAACATCTCAAAAAATGATGAATTTGGTAAATTTGTTATTGCTGGCTGTTGGAGGTGACACCTTGTGTTTTTCTGGCAATATAATGTACGACAACATTACAGGTGTATGAGCAGTGAAATACCTCAAGTTAGACTGGAGATGGTTTTAGTGCTTGTCTATGACAAGTTTGCAAGAAGAAAAGCAAGTGTTAATACGTACCGTCATTTTTATATACAAGCTGCTTTATTTGCAATTGCAATGCCTCACAGTTAAAATGGAAATCAATTTTAATGCCTTACAAAAATGCAGAAATATTTGTCTCATTTACAGCACTTTCAAAAAGGCCAGATAGTAAAATTTCCCTGATTAATGACCTATAATTTTATATACTCTCTGGTGCTTTCTTCAGTACATTTCTCTGCATAAATGTTTCAAAATAATAAGCAAAGATAGATCGGAACAAAATCCCTAAATCTAACTTCACAGTGAATTTCAGGTTTTGGAAACTCTCTCTGTATATATTCGAAGCCCTCTTTGATCTGAATAGTCCCAAACTTTGAAGAAGTAGATACTTTAAAAATCTCTAAGCAAACATTTCTCTGTGTAGTACCATAGTAGTACCAATCTGGCCTAAAAAAACCAAAGCAGTCAGGGACCTGCCTATGTAAATGTGACAATCGGAATAGCTGGACTCTCTACAAAGATAATAGATAAAAGAATAGTAGAATTAAACAGAAAATTTTATTCTTCTAGAGAGTGAACTATACTAAAATATTCTGTTGAATTCATGTAATTCTAGAGAGCCTTTGAATGCCCAACTGAAAAATTAAGAGTAATCATTTTGTAGTTCACATGGATTTACAACACAGTTAAGCCATTAAAATGAGATTAAAATTTGTGTGAGATTCTTCGGTATATTTTGTGGCAGTGCTAACACCATAAACTAAGGCTTTGGCCTCATTCTATCATATGTTAAAACAGAGTTTGTTCTTATGTGGCAGTTGTGGTTGAGGATTGTGGTGGCAGTTTCTGGAGAGCAGGTGTGTACTTGTAGCAAGTAAGCTCTAAGTTTAATAAGTTTTCTTGAATCTATCTGCTTTTCGGTCCATATGTACAAAAACTTGTAAAATGCAATATGATCTGCATAATTCTTAGAAAGAGGCAAATGTCATTTACTATGTTGCTTATGCTCCTCAGAATAACTTAGCAAGAGGATAAATTCTACCAATTACTTGAAAGTGTTGATTCTGCCATTTAGGTTTGCTGCAGATTGCACATCTGTTCTTTGAGAGAGAAATGTTGAAATGCATTTTTCATCGTCTTTTCCTTATTTTTGTTTTTGTCTTTCCTACGTCACTTTTGCAACTAGCTTCCTAAAACTTGACAAGATACTACATTAATCTGATGAGCTACTTTCCTGCTCGGTAAAATTTTAAAGTAAAAGATATGGAAGGCTGTTTGGGTCAGGAAGCATCAAAGCACAGTTAGCATTTCATGGTCAAGCTTAGCATTTGCATAGCTGTCAAAAACAAACAAGCAGGAAAATACAAATAATGGTCAGCCTACTTATTGAGTGAAAATTTATTTCCAAATAGCCTTTGTTCAAATCAGCTGCTTACACTTCATATCCTCTGCCCACCAAGGATTCTGTTTACTAACATATTTCAAAATCCAGACTGTCAAAAGTACAGCTTGCATTAGCTGAACAGCATTTCCTGCAATAAAATTGTGGTCCATTTAAGGCTCTTTGTTTCAGGTTGTGACACATTTCCTGAATTCCACAGATCTATTTGCCATTCATGAACATTAGTAATGTCAACTGCACAAAAAAACAATGGCCCAGTGGATAGCTTTCTGTCGAGGACAGGAAGAAGAGAGCTAGTGGGAAAAGATGTTGGCTGAGCAGCCAAATGTTGCTTGTGCTCCAGTTGTGTTGCTTGATGTCTTGCTTTTGATTCTTTCACAAAGTTTTTTTTGAGAATCTGTGTTGTCCAAAGAGATAGCTGAGTAACACCCCTCCTCACCGTGTCCCCCAACCCATATGTATGAACATGGTGGCAAACAAGTAATCAAATTCAATTGGCTACTATTTCAAGGATACTAGTTAGTGTTCGTTACAGGGTGTGTTTTACAAGGTGCTTGCATTTACTAATTGACAGGATTAGGCTCTGATCACAAATGTTCAAATGAGTGTTTATCTGGTACTGGTTGTAATCCTATACTTTCCCAAATGGAATTTTTGAAATGTGTATTCTTTTGATACTTTTCACTCTCTGCCCCAGAATAAACAGATCAAAGTCATCCATCAAAGATGATACTGAAAAGATGTGACTTGGAGTGCTCTGAACAGAAGTGATGAAATTTAAAATGCAATAAAATTAAATAATGTTAATTTACAGAAAACATCTTGCTGAAATTCAGATACACTGGACTCTGCAAGTGCCACAAAGGGAAGTTGGTGGAGCTGATTTGTTCAGACCAGTTAAAAGAAATCTGAAAAAACCCTCACTGGAGAATATGCTGCAGGAACAGAATAGTGCATCAGGCAGGAGCTGGACTTCATTAATGTTTTCCCTCTAAGATTAACATACATGGGAATGAATGGTTGAGGTTTGAAGAACTTTGCTATTTAAGATTATTATTGTCATAAGTCCCAATTCTTACACTAGAAGAAAGGATGTTTACTAGTGTTGCAGGTTCAGTCTGATTGTTTCAGTTCTGGAGCATCTCTACCAACTCCTGATTTGTACACAGGCTGGCAGCCCATTTATGAAGCATCACTGCCAGGACTTGCAAAAATGAGAAATGAGATATTATTTAAATATTCTGCTTTTTTGAACAGCCTCATTGCATTACAATTGCACAGTAAGACAAGAGAAAAGGCTTTTACTTTTTCCTGTTCTTAAGAAGGCAATTCAGTGTAGAATTTTGAAGTGGAATGCTGGATCATAACCACATCAGGGAATTGAGAAAACCTGTGTCTATATGTAGATCTTTTGCTCATGACTGCATGGCTCACCCTTGATCTCTTTGCCAAAGTAAATGACATCACTTTTGATCTTACTTTGGAATAAGTAAAGGTAATTTTTTTTCCAGAATCCAAAAGCAGTCAAATTTGTATTTTCAGGTCATGCTTCATTTACTGTTTTCTCTCCTTGCCTTTATTGAACTGCTACCATAAAGCAATCAATATAATGTAGGGTGATATACAGAGAACAAGGCATTGCATCACTGTATTTTTCAGCAGGAAAAGGGAACCTTCTCTGTAGTGAGAGCCAGAGAGGCCATCAAACCCTTTGTCTGGCCATCTGTCAATTTGAATAGATGGATACTGAGTTAAGCTGATATTTTTATGAAGTATTTGTACTACCCACATCAAGGAGGTGCTCCTGGATGAAATAATTCAGAGCAAAACTCAGCTGAGTCAACTTCAAAATAGTCTGTCTTTTGATCACTGTAAATTCGTCTTGATACACCCATCCCATATCAGAATCAACATAGCAAATACATGGACACACTGTCTGTTGTAGTTGGACTCATGTATAATGCTTCCAATTCTCTGGGACACTTCCAGAGAACTGTAGCTTACTAAGAGACCCCCCCAGAGAAGTATGTAATTTTTATTTATTTTGTATTGGAAAACATGCCTCTTTGTAATCCTGCCTCACCTTGTCCTCCCCAAAGGAATGGCTAAGGGACAATGCCAGCACCTAGGCTGATTACCACTTGATGTAACTGAGTGTTCAATTTTGCTTTTCAGTTCACCTTTCCTAATCTTTCTTTTCCAGGTGGAATTTTCCTCTGGTGCCAAGCACTGAGGAAATAAAAATGTGTTTCTTCAAACCACCTCCATCTTACTAACATTCAGAAAGATGTTTGCTGATGTATTCAATGTGAGGAAACTGATGGCTACCTCACAGTAAAGCTTCTCTGTTACAAATGTTAATTGTTTTAAGTCCTCTGGAGTTTTCTGTGACCTTTAGGTAATTTTTTTTTCATGATTGTTGATACAATCTCTCAGAAGAAGGGGAGAAAAGAAGTACTTTGCTGGCCTAGTTTCAAGTAAGCTCTAAAAGTTCAAGTGGACCAATTACACATAAAAGAGCAACAACTTTTGTAAAGCTTCATTTGGATCCCAGAGGGGAAAAATGATAGAAAATCAATTAACTTTCCATGTGAAAAAATATCTCATATTGCAAAGCTTTCCTTGCGTAGTTTTCTGATTATGTTTGGAAGCAAATTGCCTTGATTATACCTTTGATGGGAAGGAAAATTTTTTAATTAATTTAATACATGCTATAGCGGTGCTAAATTGTATCATGGAACAATTGAGTGGGCCTACACCAATATTTTTGCCCTGTTGAAAATGGATATTGCTCATTCAGTGAGTCATGCTCTTGCTGGGTTGACGCAATTATCCATTCATTGCAGAGCATATGACATAAAAGTTATTAGAGCCTTTTATACAGAAGAGAGGCTAAATGGAGTAAACAAAAAGCCCGTTTTAATGAAGAGTCTGAAATGTCTCTTGTGGTCAAAAATTTGGAAATATCTGAGCTGAATTTCAGAGCCTGTACACCCACTGAGGACTGAACTCAAACCCTAAGACAGCTCCTACTTTGGGAATCTTCACGTTTCAGATGTATTTTGTTTTGGTCTTGGAGTGAAATGAGGAGTGGAAGTGATTCTCTGTTAGCCGTGTACTAACATGATCCTCAAACTCATTTGCAGTTATGAACTATTGATAGCAAATTTGTAATAGCATCTCCAGTAGTTGCTTCACTAGCTGCTTCTTAAACCAATTTTTACCTCAAGCTGGAAACAGTTACATTTGTTGTGTTTGCTGAAAATAGGATTTTTAAATGTCTATTTAAATTCAAATGTTCTAAATATGACAAGGAACAACACATTCTTTTTTTTTTTCTTTTTCTTTTTTTTTAGCAAATAATGCATGTTATTATAATGCTTTTACATTATATTATTGAAAGAAAATAAGAATGTGAGTCACATCACTTTCCCTGACGGATCTTGTGTGCTGGGAATATATTTGACTGCACCATGTTTTTCATGCTGAGGGGTGCTGAGTCTTCTCTAGTGAGCTATAGAATCAAACATCCAAGAGTTGAGTAATAAAGGAAAGACTCCACCACCAGAGAAACTCTGTGAATTCACTCACAGCTATCAAAACTCAGATAAAATATTATCACCTATTTTTGTACTATCTCAAGGCCACATACAATGAAAAAAAACCTGTACAAGTGAGGAACAGTACTCGTTGCATGCTCTCTTGTTCTTTCTGATGTCTTAGAGAAGGGCCAGCTGTTGAGGGATTTACTTACAAAAGGAAGCCAGTAACTATGGTTATGAAAAGACTTGAGATGGAAGAGGAAGCTTTCTAGCAGCAGCGCGAAGGTGAATCTGTACTAGAAATTAATTTCAGAGGTGCAAAGTCATGGCTGTGAGCACTGTACCACAGGACTGGTAATTCCTGAACTAGTGTGTTCTGCATTATCTAGAGATTTAATTTTATTAGAGGTCCAGCGTTTCACAATTAACATTTTGAATTGTGACAGAATTGGGCTGGAAAACATCAGTATGCAAGAAGTGCTATCAGATGTGCTCTCTAGGCTTGTGTACCAATAAAAATATTTAAATTGACCAAAATGACAAAGCCAGGAACCAGAATAGCTGCATGACATTGCCTGGCATTAGGTGGAAAGGTGCAATTTGTGCCAGTTAATTCAGTAAAGATTGACTTCCTCGAGGATAGATTTCAATTTGCTTGTGGCTCACTGAGGACGTCAGGAGGGTGAAAGGGCCAACTCAGCACCTGCCCCTCCCAGAATCCGGCTGGTTGCTGCCAGTCCTTCGGGCCAGCTGGGGACTGTAACTTCAGTGACCTTGACCGTGATGATCAGACTTAATTTGGCTGTGTGTAGTCAGTAAATGTATCCACACTGCTGGTACAAACATAATTGCTTTTTGCATCTGTGGCATGAATGGTCCAGTGTAGCCCTCCACCTTCCCACCAGCAGAGTTTTTTAAAAATTGATTTCTTGTTGCTTTCTTATTTAAATTTTTCTTTCCCATCATCACAGATACCATACCTTTAGGTACTTTTTTAGTTCTCCCAAGTAAAAAATACAAAAAATATGGGATGCCTTCACACTGTTGTATTTTGATTACATTAATGTTTTGTATTTAATGTGTAGCCTTCTTCATCAAGAGTAAAAAAATACATTATTGCCATGTTGAAAGTCAAAAATAGATCATTTGGGAACTCTCTTAGTGCTGAGATCAGCATCACACTTAGCCAAGACCTAACCCCTCTGAAAAAGATGAAAAATTGTGTCAAAGGTGATTGAAAATGTCACTGATCCTTAAAGGCAATAATGTATGGCTAATATTGCCACTGTGACCAGAATGTGATTTCCATTGGATTATTCTAGGAAAGATACTGCTGGACAATTTCAGCAAAAATACTAAAGAAATATGGTATTTTTAGGAAAAACCCTCACCTCTGATCTATTCAAATGCTTGAATTTTCCACTTAGCCCTGGGATCATTAATTCCTAACTCAATTCCTGTGCCCCACAACAGACAAATAGCAGACTCCCAAATGTGCTGCTTGCTGGCTGACTCTCTTAAGAGACTAATGGCTGATGGGCACTGTTCCAGACTGTACTGTTTCCCAGTACCTAAACCCACAATAAAAAAAAATAAATGTTGAGGAGAATTTACTTGCCCTTAATGTTTTTCTGTTTCTCTAAAATAACACAAAAAGGAGGGCAACTGTATTGACACCATAAAACCAATTCTTGGTACAGAGCACACGGTGGCAATGCTGCACCACTCCTGAGCAGCTCTCCTACGGCACTTACCCAACCCATATTCATTTACTGAGCAATAAATAGATAGATGCAGTAGAGTGCTGCTTTACCCAGGGAATATTATAGTTGTACATGGTAGCACTGATTATGTTTTCTGTTAAAACAGAGAGTAAGGTACAGAAAAAATAATTTTTCTTCCTTTCTTTTTACCACTTTTGTATTATTTGCATGCATCCTAAGCACAGATACAGTTCAAGGTTTCCAGAAATAGTGTAGCTGGTGTTGAAAAAAGATATGACTACTTAGTTTCATTCCATAAACCTAAATACACCTGCCTTAGAGGAGCACTTAGGATAATAAAAACCTCCACTCATCACACACACAGAGAAATTGGGAACTGTGAAGTTTTCTGCTTCTCAAAAGAAAACTACTATTTAAACAAGTTAGCTGTGAACGTTCTCTTTCAAAAACATCTCTAGCCTAAATATAAGCTTCCCTAAATGTCTATAAAGAAATGGAAGGAAATTTCCTTAGCAGGAAAAGTTTCAGACACATGTAAAGAGGAGTTCCCAGGTTCAGTGGCCATGAAGGGCTCCTAGCACAAAACCGGTCAGAGTCAGTGTGGTTTGGCTGAACTCTTGAGTGATCACTGCAGCAGAACAGCAAAGGATTCATGCACCTCTGCTTTGTTCTCTGTTCAGCCTGACAGGAGGGCCCTTCAGAGGCAGACTGAGTAGCAGAGTACTTACATTACAAAGGCAACACTGCTGAGTGTTTTAGGTCTCTGGGTCTGTTGTCTTTCATATTTGTCCTGCTTTTGGTATAGTGGTGCAGCTCCATCAGCTCGGTTCCCAAGCTTCAGTCTTCTATGGTTTTTCCTCTGCTTTCACTGGTCTCTGCCCTGATAGACAAATTCCTCTGTGTGCCTCTGTCATGGTTCATCTGATATCCATTTCACCAACACAAAATTAATTGGTTATTTTTGATTCTATTTTTTCAACTTTTTAGTTCTAGACATGTATCAACCTCCACCTAGTTATTCTGATTCTCTTTAAAGAGTCTGGATTCACCTCTAGACATTGCATTCTTATAGAGCAAGTAGGAAAATACAGGTTATTTCATCTAACAAACAATGCCATGCTGTCTTTGTTCCCTTTTCCTAATTCCATGAGACACAAATGTAAACTAAAATGAAAAAAAAATGCCAAAGTGTGTGAGCAAACCCCAAGTACACCACACTGAACACCCTGCTTAGACTCATACTTGGGAGATAAGTGCATTCAAACTGGTTGGTATAGGTTGATTTTTATGAGCAGCACATACTCACAAAGGCCAGCAAAAAAAAAAATTGGGAATTAAACAAGTCCTTGGATTATGTTAGGTTACTGCAAAAAAAAAGCCATCTAAACCCTCTGAAAATATGTTGAAGTAATTGATACAGCAATAGCAGAAAAATGAAGTGGGGTTTCTTTTGATGTCTAAAGCCCTTTTTAGGTGTACATTTCCAGGATGAAGATCAAGAGGTCTACAATTCCATGTCTTTGTTGATTCACAGGAGGCATAGATTAAGTGGAAAAATTAGAATGGAAACTGGCTAACAACTGCTAACAGGAGTTTGGTATCTTAGTTCTTACATCTCCCTGCATCCAAAACACAAAATGGAGACCTTCAAAAATGTATTTAGGGAGGAAACTTAAGTGCCATACAATTATTTTTTCACATGTGTACCAGGTCATATGTTATGATCATTATTTCTACTGTGATTATTTTTAAAAAGGAGAAATAAATAAGAAGAAAGGGCCATGGTAATGAATTTTCTTGAAATGTGTCATCCTTAAGCCATAGAGCTGAAACTGTGAAAATTCCATTTCAATCCTCGCATGCAACCCAGACCTACCATGCGTGCCACTGTCTGCCCAGGGCACACTGACAGAGTTACTAATCTTTCAGTCATACTACCCACCCTAAGAGCAAGCAGCCTGTCTGTGTCTCCAGTGAAGCTTCTTCCAACTTGCTATCTTCCCTGCCTCAGAAATGCTATGATAGCTCCCATACCCAGTGCTGTTTTCCTGTCATTTCTCCCTATTTAGCCTCTGCCAAGTCTCCACTTGCCCAACACCCATCAATAGTGCATCAGGATTGTACTTTGTGTGATTTTCTGTGTTCTTTGCTTTACAGCCCACGTTGCTGGAGATTAACAATCCAGATGAATTTCATCAGGAGCTCTTTGCCCAGCTGCCTACAATCACAAGGCAAAGAAATGCACCACCCTATATGCCTCAGTGATTTAGCTTACCTTCATCTTTCTGGTTTTATTTTAAACCTGAGTTTGAAACTGACAGGGACAAAATCAAACACAACTCATAAGACAATGATAAATCTCTTTTGTGAAAATTATTGTCTGTGAAATGCAAAGAAATAGCTAAGCTAAACATTTGTAATTTAGAAAGAAGGACATTAAGAAGATCCTTAAAAAAAATTCTTGCTGGCTTTTGCTTGTTTTCTCCCCTCACACATAAGTAAAATATTAGTTTTCTAATCTCAAACAAGTGTTGAAAGCCCAAACATCTGCCAGTTGCTCTAAAAAAATATGCTTTTGACACTTCATATTAATGGCATGATATTCTGCAGCATCTTCTGCCAATCATTTTTAAAAGACAGTACGAGTGTCATTTTTGTAGTCAAGGTTTTAAGTCCCTGGAATGCCCAGCAAGGTGTTACTGGTGTGCAGATTTATTTCCACTGAGCAGCTGGGAGTATTTCAGCAATGGAAAGATGCTGAAGAGAAATACAGTAGGTATAGAGAGTAACAGCAGACACTGTAGAGTGCTGACTGAGGTCTACAAGTTTACAGATATTGTGATTTTTAATGCTCATCATCACTAGTTCACAGTATCTTCACTCTCCTACCTTGATAATATTTTACTTGGTCAAGGTTTGATCGTAACGAATAACAAAATCCATGGTACATCATATATTTTCTCTTCTGCAGGCACATGGAAAAAGTGTGAGCATCACATATGGATGTTGAATGAACAATCCTGCTTTCATGAAGTACAACACAGAAAGGATGTATTGTGTGGGTTTCAGATGTAATATAAGCTCTTTTAGAGGCAGAGAATGAGATTCCCCATTCACTTCTGCAAGAGTGGATTATAAAAACACAAGTAGTTCAGACAGGACCATGGAAATGTAATTGTCTAGCCTTCCCTGCAACTAAAACCAGTTTGTCCTCATAGGAAGTGACACAGGCTAGAAAATGGTTAGTGGAGACAGTGGCTCCGCTATCCTTACTATCTCACTTTACTCCTCTCTACTACTTGGGCAATCTGTTTTATAGGAAACATCATTTGAGATTGCATTGTCTTTGGGAAACTTCCTTTTCATGCTTTATTACTTCTCAGTGGAAGCTACTTGTTTTGGGTGGTCTGAGCATATGCAGCAGTATGAGAGCTCCTGCAAGATGCTTAAAGTATATTTCGACATTTTCCATGCTGTTCCATGACAGATGTTTTGTCCAGTCACATTAATCTGTTATCTTGGAAATAAGTTCAAAATAAGAAAATGCTGACCTAATTTCCCCCCCTTTTCCTTACTTTAAAAATCTGCTCTAGTGCCTTATTGATGTCAGAGGAGTGAAGCACCAGTAACAAGCAGTAATATTTATCCCTTGCATAAAGGTATTATCTTTCTGTTCCTTATCATGTGATATTTCCAAATTGAAAATTTATTAAAAATCCTTACTACTCAGCTTGTGACTCAATCTGTTTGGTTTCTTGCCATTGTGGGGTTAAGCATATCTGGTTCACATTGTTGAGATCACTGGGGATTTGTTTCTTCCTCAGAAGTAATTATTTTGAGCTTCTCAGTTCCATGAGCAATCATCCTTTGGCCCTCATGTTCAACATCATTGTTGCTACCAAAAAAAACCCAAAACAAAACAACTGGGATTTAGTGTGTGGGCTATGAAAAGAGTGGTTTTGATCTCCCAGACTCCTTGCCCACTGCACGATGAACTAAATTCTTCTTTAATTAATATCTGTGATACCAAAGAATGTGTCTATAACAAAATTTACTGGTGGCAATGCTGGGAAGTGCTTTAGACATAGAAAAGAGCCAGAACACTCAGGGGACAATGCTTTCCCTTGACAATAGAAGCAACATGAATTAGATGAAATTCAGCATTATATAGTGAAAGGAAATTCACATGAGGAAGGATTTGCCAATAATCAGCCCTCCTAGGATCTTACCAGACTTCTGTTAAGAAGAATGGGAAGGGTTAGACCCTGAGATTAGCTCAGTTCGTTAAAACTTGGTTGTAATAATGCCAAGGTCATGGGTTCAATACCCAATATGGGGCACTGACTTAAGAGTTGGACTCGATGATCCTTGTGGGTCCCTTCCAACTCAGAATAGTCTGGGATTCTGGGAACTTTGGCATTATCAACATAAGAAGAATGCAACACAGCTTCAAGTTCAGTCTTCTATTCTGGCCCTTTAAAATGTGCACTTCCTTAACAAATAACATATTGGACAATAACAAGGAATTAATATATTTTCCCCGATGATATTATAAAAGCATGTATCTGTTTGTTTAGTTTGTTAATGGCTTGTTGGTGTCTTTCTTTGCAAGAGGTTTTTTCTGTTCCCAACATCTAAAGACAGAGAAAAGACTATTGTCTAAGTTTTTGTTTTCTTTGAGTGTTATCCCTGAAGGCACATGCATTTGCTTGAAAATAATTGCAAATGTCACAATTCCGATTTAAGTGTATATATCACCTGACTTTCAGGGAAAAGTGTACTGAAGTTGCTAGTAAACTCTAGCCTAGAAATACTCTGGAATCTTCAGTTCCTAAAACATATTTCATAAGCAGCATTTCCCTTCTAGTCTATAGCAACAAGATTTGATATTTACATATTGCCCCACACAGGCCTCACATAATGTTGCCAGATTCTTTATGATCAACTGATGTAAACGACTTCTGAGACAAAATGAAATCTATGTGGGTCAACCCACAGAATAAAACAAAGTTTCAATTGTATTCCAAAGATGAACTAAGAAAAGGAGGAAATAGATCTTGACTGAGGACAGCTGTTCCTTCAGGAAAAAAAGCACAAGAAAAGCCACTACATCAATACTGTGAGAAGCAAGGCCATGCCAAATTTATCCCACACCTTGGCAACGTATCAGATCAATGTATCACAGAGAATGCAGGAAAATACAGAACAGACATTAAGGAAGTCAGAGCAGGTAAGCAGCATTCTTGAAATTTCCAAGAAGTCCTGCTCTGAGAAAGGACTGACCTGTATTTACTTTTTGGACTAGGTTTTCACTGCTCAAGTATTAAGCTTACTAGTATTGACTTAAACTACATCTGTCAATACACCTGCCTCGTATCTGGACTTATTCCTGATATTAAAAATACTTTAAAATATACAGTGGGTGGGAACACCAACAAACTTGCATCTGGAATTGCAGATCTCATATTACATTCATTTGCTACCTGATGTGTTGAATGGGGTTTTGTTACTGTTCCTGCTACTTAATTCCACAATTCGAGCTTTGAGGGCTCCTTCTAGCAAACACTTATGACTTGCTTTGCAGTCACCTGAACATCTCTGGTCTCCCAACTGCAGATTTCTACAAGAGCTCTGTACATTCAACTACATTTTGGTGGGAATTCAACAAAGTGAGAAACTGAAACAGCAATCTTCAGACACTGGCGTAAGCACAGCACACAAGAAATCAGACAGGAGAGTAGTCATTTGAACATTAGGAATATTTCAGATCTTGTTGCAGCTATGGTGAGAAGTAAAGGCTTTTTTGTTGTCCTGAAGGCTTCATGGCTTTGTTTGCAACTTTTGCCTTTCACCACTCTGTGCCTGGATAAAAAAAAAAACCTGTCCAGATGAATACAATTTTCTATTTACTTGATGAAGAAAGGATTTTATATTATTCATAAAATGGCTTTTCTTGATTTATTTATTTTTTCCCCTGGAACACGGTGCAATTCTAGAAAATTTATCTCCTGAAGAGGACAAACTGTGAGATCACACAATTCCAGGGGGATGTTCAGTGACACTGGGATAATTTGTATCCAGAGAGTGGTGTACTTTGCCTCCTATTTGAAGAGTAGAGGAGGTCTATCTAACCTTCCTCACTGCATATATTAAGAGCTCCTCTGTTTGTTTCATATTGGAGCAAGGAATGACAGACACTGCATGAACCCCCAGCTAGTCAGTTTTTCACTACAGAACTGAAATTCAGCAAAGGGAGATAAATGAGAATACTTCAAGACCTAAAGAAATCTGTTGTTCTTGTGTTAATAAAAGAAAACTGAACAAATGAAGGAATAAGACAGAGAAGATTAAGTGACTCCTTATCTCATAGCGCAGTGACATTTTCTCATCCTTCTTAGAATTCATGGCCAGCTCTAGGAGTTGTGTTAGTAAACTTATAAATTAAATTCAAACTACTTGCTGAACTTCAAAATATTTTCCCTAATGCCCATTAGATTGAAAAGAAATCTTCATTATTTCTCTATTTGTCAATGGCTTGCTTCTGTGTATGTTATTTTGTGAGTTACCAGTAGCTGAGGCATTGCTTTACCTTTATTTAGAGTGGTTGGATATATAGAGTTATACATACTATGAAATAAGTAATAATTTATGACAAGGTGTGCAGTATGCAAAATGTCATATAGTTTGCAGAAAATAATGTATGAACCAAGTGCAAATACATTAACTTAACCAACTATCTGGAAAGCAAGTTTAATGAAAGAGGGTAATTAATGCAAAATAGGAGGAGAAAGGCATTGTAGTGACAGAAAACACTATATAGTATATGTATTTAATATAGGGATCTTTATGAATTAATAACTCATCTCTGAGTCAAGTACACAGATACTTGTCTTGGTAGGGACAGTCGTATAAATCTGAATGGGCCAGTTGTGCCTGAACAGCAAAAAAATTTCTGGAGGCTCAGTTTAGCAAATCTTAGTCTGTTCTGGGGTGTCACACATCAAGGTATGTGTTTCAAAAACATGTTCCTACAACATTTAAAGCAAATATCCATGTCTCATTCGAAGTCCCATTTCTGCAATATATATTAGTAGAAAAGGTAAGACAACTAAATGTCTTCAAGTCTGTGCATTTTAAATGAGTTGCTGCATGTTGTGATCTTTGGGAAAGGTATGCTTATACCCTCAGGCACACACATAAAATGATGACTACAAAATTTTTCAATACTTATCTGTGGTACATTCCCAAGTCAGCTTCAAAAGACTAGATTTCTTGGTTACACTCTAAACCTGTCTTGTTTTCTGTGCCAACACCAGAATTTACACTGTAAAGCTCCTGACCTTCAAGTCAGGAGCTTTCCCTGAAGTCCTCTTTGTTGATACTACTTTCCTTACTATTTGCTGTGATTAGCTAATTTCAGCCTTTGCAGACATTAGTAAGCTTAGGCTTAATGAAGGCCATCAGAATCTAAAAAAATCCCACTGTTAGGAGCATGGACCTGCCATCTTACTCTCTCTTCCTATAATGTCTGACTCAGTTTTCCTCCCAGTGCTTCTGGCCTCAAGTGCTACAGCTTGTTAGGCTACAGAAGAAGCTAGTCTGTATTTCAGTAACTTCTCATGTCTGCAGGCCCATGACATCCAGATTTTTATGTGAGGGAAACAAAGACATAAAATGAGCCTGAAGAAATAGGTTTCGAGAGAAGCGTTCATTCTGGTTGATATCCTTCTCCTCTCCTAGAAGCTGTGGCAGTCCTCCCCCACATACACTGCAGGCTCTGCTGGTATGGTTTCTGAAGCTCATTACAAATTGCCATAGGTGATAAAGATGACTAGCTATGTATTTCTTCCTGCAATGTGGGCTACAGTGTGAAATTTAAGAGCCCCTCAATATATGGAAAATCCAACTTATGACTGAATGGGCCTTTCTAGCACCATGAATCTCTGTCTATAGATATACAGCCATTAGAATCCTGTTTTCTGTAGGCCGCACAATTAAATTTATGGGACTAGGCAATCTGCAGAGGTAGCTGTCATTCTATGAGACAGAACATATGCTGTCTCCTACACTGAAATACACAGTACTGTGTTCTGAAAGTCTTTGTAGCTCATATTAATCTAAAATAAATCATATATATTGAAAACATACCCTAATTTTAGGGGCAAGGAAAAAATATAACACAATCTTGTTTGACTGCCTTCTCTCCATTTGAATTTGGAGCATAAATCATGAAGCTGTAACCAGAGGAAGTAAAAAAA
This sequence comes from Pithys albifrons albifrons, assembly GCF_047495875.1. NCBI lineage: Eukaryota > Metazoa > Chordata > Aves > Passeriformes > Thamnophilidae > Pithys > Pithys albifrons. Next base: position 45,139,991 of record NC_092463.1, on the reverse strand, counting down.
GAATTCCTCACACAGTCTTTGCTCATAATTTTATTTCCACAGTTGCTATTTAGAGTGAAATCTTATACTCAGCCATTCAGATATAGGCTCTCTTGGCAGATAATATTCTCAAAAACCTCTTATGGAAAAGACTATCACAATGTCTGTGATAAAATGAAGATGCTCTTAACTTGAATATGCAAATGAATATTATTAAATCTCACTAATCACTTATATAGTGATTATTTGTATTCCAGTAAAAGACACAGTTTTAAACGTTTGTTTGCATAATTAAAAAACCCAAAACACTAAGAAACAGAAATGGTTCCTATTTTAATTACTATTTTAACTGACAATACCTAGAACTGATGACAACAGAAACTATTTTCCATATCACTAGCAGAAAAGTGTTACATATGGAGTAGTATGGCATTATAGACTGGAAATTCTATATTTTTAGGAAAGCATACCTTGAAAATTCTAACTGCAATTATGTATTTCTTAGTCACTAAGAATATGTGTGGTCTACTTTTTAACTAGCTTATTAATAATTTCCCTAAATAGCTTGGTGGTTAATATGGTAAAAAAACCCCAAAAAACACAACCAAAAAAAAACAACACAAAACCCCCCAAAAACCCCAGACCACATTCTAGTTCCTTTTTTATCCTTTCATAGAATGTGTTTATAGCATGCATTGAAAATCACATGAAAAAGCCATATCTTCTGCTCTGTCTTTGCTTTGGGGACTTGGATGACATTAGTAAGGAACAGCAGTAGCTACTAAACCAGCTTGCATATGGATGAGCAGGAACAAAAGCCATCTTGCCTAATGTCAGATAGTGGTCTGAAGTTTATACTTATCCCCTTTTTGAACTCAAGATTCAAGGAAGTCCCTTTAGTCCAAGTCATTTACGAATTTTGTTCTCCCCTCACAAGTAAGAGAATTGTATGTATCCTGCACTCACAGCTCTCACTAAGTTAATGTATCTCAAAAATCTCTACACATATTAGAGAAAAAGTTCGTATTCCCCTTAAATACACTTTGAAAGCTACCTTTTGTAGGTCACCTCACTGTTACAAAATTCATTAATTGTTTTTTTCTTAACAATGCCTTCTTTCATGCGTTTTGTTGTGTACACTGGGTGTTTTGATTGTATCTAATCATAATTTTCAACCATTGTTCAAGCTACAAGGGAAAAACTGTGCTGACAATAGTGCTAAGTGTTGTTTGCTTCCAGCAATCTGTAGAGATTTGTTGGTTCATTTCTTTTCCCAACAGTAACCTCATGATATCCACACTGCCTGATAGTTCTCAAAAGAAAAGCCTCCAATAAAATCTAGTTTTTAAGTCAGGTCTGTTTACCTCATTATTTCTTTTTGAATCCTCTTTGAAATAACTCTTAACCTGCCTTTAAACTCTTTGCAGTTATTATTCTATATATTTAGGGTACAGAAGGCTCTTCAAGGAATCTACTTCTGACTCATTCTGGGAAAAATATATAAAGGGATTTAAGCTATATGTATTTACAGATGAAAATCCATAACATATCTTTTATTGATTCATGTCTGTTGATGTTCTATTGTTTGTTCAATTTTGTCAAACAAACTTGGCACACTGAATCCTTCCATTTTTAATTATATTGAATTCTTACAGTTGCTATGCTTTGTTTTCAGGTTTGCCTCGAGGACTCTCCCAAACTGGCTTGCTGCTCAGATGGAGAGCCTGCCTGCTGGTGCACCCAAAGACCTTTTATTCAGCCTCAGGGGATGATGGGCTGTTTCCTTAGCTCTCCTGTAGCACACAGGTGAGTTAAGGGAGAAGAGAGCCATCTGGATCAAGTAGCTACTCTTCATAACAAGGCAACAGAGATGAACACAGCTATTTATGGGATCCATATCTGCATTAATAAATTAAGACAGAGCTTAACAGGTGCAATTTAAAGACCAGTCAGGCATTTTTATTCAGTAAATTTTGAAACAACCTCTGCATTTGGTTGTATAGTTACACATTTTGGTTCTGGTATCCATTGTCTTCTTACGTTTTGTGAAATAAGATGTTACTCAAAGAGGTGAGCTTAACAACAAGGAAAAATGCTAGTTTCTTTTATCTTCTACTCAGTAAACATTCTGTGATTTTTCCTAATTTAATTTACCAATAAATAAAAAAGTTTTATGAATTCCACTGTTTTTCTGCTGTGTAAACTTTTGATCTTATTATGTTTAACTATACCATTATAAACCGAATCATCATCAACAATAGCATCACCACACTCTAGGCCTGCATAGTATTTATTTCACAACTTGTGGTTCATGTGAATTTAGATATGTCATTTTCTACCAGTTCTTTCTTTTTCTTGAGGAATGATAATGAAAAATGCTGGAATAAAACTTCATTTAATGAACTTTTTTTTCAATTAAGTCTATTTTTTCTGCTATGAAAAAAGAAAACTGCTTCAGGTAAATATTCTATTACTTGATCCCTTCAAAAATCAGTCTACGAGGAATAATTATATAACTCTGTCCCTTTTTTTTTCTGTTCAAATGTATCTAGAGTACCAGTATTTTCTCTATTCCTTCCACTTAGCTTCAGAACTTTTTTTCATGCCATTTATCTTATAGCCAGAATTGAGACATATTCCTTTATCATATTGAATAGTTCTCAGATTGATTTTGAAGGGGTTGAAATACCCTATATAGCAGCACCCACATGAAAAGGAAATTTTATGAATGACATTTCTTGTTTTATTGCCCTTGTTTCTTCCTCCTCTCTCTTAGTGATTCTGCTTGTGGGAAACACACCAGACTATGAGGTATGGAAAGAACAAGCTTTGATTTTGGACCTCAAAGGACAGCGCTGAAAAGCACCCTGAACCTGACAAGCTGCATACATGAGAGACTTGTTGAAGTTTTAAAATTATACTTGTACCGTGTTCTTAGTTACAAAGTTTTTTGTATCACCTCTCTCCATCGCTATCACTTCCCCAGGTGCAAGACCCTGCATTTGCCTTTGCTGAGTTTCAGATAGGTCTTCTACACCCATCTGTCCTATGTAGTACTATTTATCAGACACACTCTTTTGGATGCAAGGATGGCAGGCCCATGTTGAATAGCCTGTATGTCACTCACAGGCTACACGGAATAAATCTTATTTCAAAAGGAAAAGTGTGGAATGGAGTGTGCTTCCTGGGCTGCATACATAGCCACACAAATCAATTAAGCCCCAGTCTGTCCTTTTAGAAAACATGGGGATTTATGCATTAATTATTGGTGAGTGAAAGATGTGGTATTGGATTTTGCTAATCAGAGATTGTTCATTATTCAGCAAATGTAACAGCTTTCTATTAAAGATTGAGGTGCTTAGAAAGGTATACAGTGTAATCCAGATGTATCAATATAATGTGTGGAATATGACAAGACACGGGGAGAGGAGAGGAGAGGAGAGGAGAGGAGAGGAGAGGAGAGGAGAGGAGAGGAGAGGAGAGGAGAGGAGAGGAGAGGAGAGGAGAGGAGAGGAGAGGAGAGGAGAGGAGAGGAGAGGAGAGGAGAGGAGAGGAGAGGAGAGGAGAGGAGAGGAGAGGAGAGGAGAGGAGAGGAGAGGAGAGGAGAGGAGAGGAGAGGAACTGGGGTTGTTTAGTCTGGATAAAAGGAAGCTCAGGAGAGACCTTATTGCACTTCAAAACTACCTGAAAGGAGTTTGTAGCCAGGTAAGGGTTGGTTTCTTTCCCCAGATAACAAGTGGTAGGACAAGAGGAAGTGGCTTCAAGCTGCATGAGAGGTTTAGAACAGGAATTAGAAAAATTTTCTTCCCTGAAAATATCATTAGACATTGGAGCAGACTGCCCAGGGAACTGGTTCTTCCAGGGAAGGGTCATCATTCCTGGAAGTATTTAAAAAGCATGTAGATATGACACTTGACATAGTTTAGCAGTAGAGTTTGCAGGGCTGAGTTAATGGTTGGGTAGAAAATGATTCTATGACCCAAATGATTCTATGAATGTGCCACCCCAGCAGATTGTCATGTAGGCTTAGAAAATGAGAATGAAGCCCTTCCATGGGCTTAAGAGGGTAACCACTGTGTTGCCTTGCAGAAAAAAGGCAGATAGGCAGTGAAATTGTACTGCCCATTTCTCTGTGATCTGGCTCCACAAGAATGAAACTGAAGAGGATGGCAGTCTTTGTTCTGGCACCATCCTTATCCTGCGATGTGCGCCAAGATACAGCCAAATGTGCAAAAACATTACCAATCAGCTAAGACCCATCTTGTAAGAGAAGCTATGACCTACTTCTGTAAAGACAACTCTTCTCTTTCTAGTAGGAAGAACAGCTTATTCTATATTCAATAGCAACATATAAGGAAAGTTCATCTGTAGTGAAGACATTAAGGGAGGGAGGAAGGGAGAAAGGGAGGCAGAGAAGAAGGAAAGAAGGAAGGAAGGAAGGGAGAGAGTGACCCCTTGCATTATCCAGTTCAGTTACTGCCTGAATGTATACATATAATAAAAGCAGGCTTTTCTTCGGGTAATATAGTCTTTACATGCCATGAAGAATAATCCTAAGGTAGTGGCTAAGTCTGGTTTGTGGATGATCTGAGGGTAGGATTGGGAATGGCCCCCCAGCATGGGCCATTTGTTGTGACAGTGATTAATGGCATAGGAAGGCAGAACATCAAGTATACTTCTGTGTTTGTCTCCAGGTGATGAGGCATTCAGAGTTAGGAGTCATGTCAACATGAAACCCTATTTGCTTTTTCTGTAGCTTTGCCATTCCCTAAAGTAGCAGTTTGAGAGATGATGCTGGATACTCTGAATTGACCTGTAGAGGCTATTTAGACATATGGTTTCTGGATGTCATGGCATAACTTGGTTTTACTCCCTATACTGTCACCTGCAATCCCTAAGTGTTCTGAGGAAGTGCTTGAATATTATAAGCAAAGAAGCTGAGGCAATAAACTTAAAGAAGAGGTATAGCTGGGCCTAACACTTGCCGTCAACAAATCATGGCTGTAACTGGAAGCACCTATAAAACCTTGAAACCAAATTGTTTCTTAACAGATGGAAGCAAAAAAAAAAATCACCTTCAGTAGAGTTGAGGACAAGATGAGAATATTTTTAATTAGTACCATAGTTTTTTATCTGATTGCTAATATAGCTTAATTTAACACAACTTCTTAGGAAAAGCTAGTGAAAAATGTAGCCATAGAAAGGGACTAAGGATATCTCCTGGGTAAGTAACATCAAGAAAACAAAGGAAAAGTAGTTACTAATTGTGAATGGGAGGGCAAAGCTCAAATAAGTAACCAAAGTAAAAAGCAACTCTTGAAAAAACTAATGAAGTACAGCATATCTCTCTGGAAGCACACTGTTGCTGCAAATACACTATTTCCGGTACTTATACATAAAAGTGAGCTCTTGTGACTCTCTGAGGAGTGCCTGCCTGGGGAGTTTTACTACAGAAGTAATACAAACCTATTGATGCAGTTGTAGTTAGAAATATAAGAGATGTAAAATCACTTTATCTCATACCTGCCATAGGATTAGCAAAACCCCAACAAGTTATGGCTTGATGCCTTAATCAACAATGGTGCAAACACCAAAGCTGCATGTTTGCAGAGCTGTAGGTAAGGGCTCATCTCTTGAAGTGAATGCATGTGAAAGGTGAATTTCTGAGTGCAACTTGCCCTGAACTGTTCCTTTAGGATAAGGAGAATGCAGTAAAACCAGGGTAGACTTTTTTGTGTGCGTGTGATTTTCACACAGCCAGCCTTTCTAGTCTTTAAAATCAGTTTGAGCATTACAGCTCAGACAAATATCAGATGCTTGGTCTTTTATTATTATCTGTTTACCCTGACATCCGTAGGGTAAAGTGAGTTGTTTAAGTCAGCTAGAGCTTTGTATGGAGATGTCCATAAAAGGTCATTAATATCCTTTGAGTAGCTGCACATCAATATGGCCTAGGGCATCAATGTTTTTAAGTCTTTTCAAGGCTCTCAAGGGCACATGTTGAAACATATGAAGTCAACAGGTAATTAAGTAGCGAATCTGAAAAGATGACATACAGTGAATATTAGACAGTAAATGTGACTCTTTTCTAGTTTTCTGGATAATCAAAGATTGCAGAACAGCGGAAATATCTTAAACCCACAGACTGAAAGCAGAGTTTGTGAAGCACAGACAAAATATTTAAATAGTTTTCTGAGAACTCTGATTTTTAATAGGAAAACAGCAAAATCATTTTAACTGATTGAACTCTCTATGTCACCTTAAAAGGAAGACAGCCCACAAAAAAACCCCAACAAAAACCCAATGAAACAATGGATTTCTGCATAGGAAGGTGTCTGTAAAATTAATTCACTGTGAGTTTATTACTCTTTATGAGTCTTGCAAAATGAGCTACCGAACATGTGACAATTTATATTACTCAACCTTGCAAAAAGCAAGGGCATGTGAGCAATGCAGAGACAGTGCATAGAACCAGCAGAATTCACTCATTCATCCAATACACTCATTTCAGAAGCCCATGCATTTTTATTGCCAAGTTAATGTATTAGCTTTCCATAATGCAAATGGAACTGAATGTGTCAAGGAACACAACTGTATTTTAACATGCAGTTAGAAGACCTGTATTAATAATAGGCTCATATCCCAAGACAGATTTACTCTGTTTAATTTTGTCTGTTGCAAAGGAGAGGTTAAATCTAGATACATTATTAAGCAGATAAAGCAACTTTTTATACAGTGCTTAAAAAAGCAACATCCATTCCTAGGAGATTTGTCATATGGCATAGACAAAATGCATGTTTATCTAATAGCTCCTGGAGAAGTCTTATTAGCTAGAGATGGGGTTTATTTCTTTATTTAATTTTAACAGTAGATCTAAATAGAAAGACAATTTTCAATCATTCTAAATTCAATCATCCCCCTCCCCTTCTTGCCCCAAATTTTTAATTTTTTTTTCTAATTTGTTTGTTTGTTTGTTTTTTCTATTTTTCATTTATTTTTTCAAGGTAGCAAGGAGAGGGCATAAGGAAACAGGAAAAGAGAGAAGGGAAGCAGCAAACTCCACAGGAGAAACTCAACAAGCTCTCTGTGATTAGAGGTATTTTCAGGGCTCAACACCTCTCTGAAGGTGAGGGAACTTAGAGCTGTCCCCTCAACCCCAGCTGAGCCTGGGGCTGGGACCTTTCACATTGGAGAATGAAAAAGCTGAGTGCCTGACCTTGAGGCAACATCACTTACAAAGATCTTACTGATCAGAAGCAGTGAAGCTGAATCAAAATTATGTCCTTTCTGTGCCATTAGATTGAATTTGTATGTCCAGATAGCCAAATCAAACTTTGTGGCAGAAAGCAGGGACCTGCCACCAGGCCAGAGTCCTGGAATTCAGAAGCAGAGGCAGGATCTTCCTCACCATATATGCTGTACCTGGGTAATGAACTGTGCACTGTGCAGTTTTGTCTATGGTTGTCTCAAGTGCACAGCACAGCATTAGATAGTTGAAGCAATTTTGGGAAAGAGCAGTATAATGCCTTTTCAACATATTTGTTCCCCAGATAATAGCAGTTAGTTTGTTGAGCTTGATCTTTCCCATGGCAAAATTCATTTTTATCTATTTTTCAGAGCTGAGCTGCTTTCTAAGCACTTAGAGGTCAAATTTGCTGCTTACAAGGACGACTATTTTGTCTGAGTGCTCAAAGTATTTCCCACCTGCACACTGATACTCAGGCAGAGAGGAGAGACAGCTTTAGTCTAGCCTATCCTCCTCTTCTTATCTCTTTCAAGCTTATTAACTATTCCCCAGCAGACAGGAAGAACCATTCTATATTTCTGTGTGTTTCCACAAAGCTGAAAGATGAACATTACCAGTGGCTTCATAAAATTCACGTCAGATTGTTATGTTTTATTTGTAAGAGTTGCTTAGCTTGTGACATCCAGAGGGGTCAGAATATATTGCAGTCTTCCCAGGGAGTGCAAGAGAGGCATTTGCCAAAATAGAGAGCCTATTGTCTCCTCTGCCCGCACAGCCAACTTCTCTTTGATGCTGAGAGAGATGAAGACACATATCAAAGGGGTGAACTGATGCCCCACAAATTTACAAGGCCTGGGGTCAAAGATAAAAAAGTACCAGAAGGCAGCAAGCTGTAAATAAACAAACCTTATCGGCCTTGACTTTCAGCATACATACAACTGTATACTTTAGTCTGTGAGAAGGAATAAGAAAAAATAAAGATAAATTTGCATTGAAGCTACCATTCTGTTTATAAAGCATGTGCTTGGGTATAAGCATATAAAGTATGCATTTATATACATAAAACCTCCACATACCACTAAACCCAGGCAATCTTGAAACATTCAAAAATAAATTTTATTTTTTAACAACAAAAGAATATATTTTTGAGGGTAATAGCATTTCAATATTTATTCTACTGAGGCTAAGGGCCTGAAAATTGGAGATGAAGTTCTTGGGGATGCATTCCCTAAAAGATAAGGTAACTTAATCCAGCCTTGTGGCTCGTAACAGGAAGTGTTGCATATGTGTATTGAGTACTGAGAAACAAAGTCTTCCAAAATGCCTTGCCACTTTAGAAACACACATCATTTGGTCTTCTTGCAAGAGGCATAGTATCTTCTTGTCACAGAATATTACGAAGTTATGACTTCATTATATTTTGTATTTATAAGCCAATTTAATCAGACACAAAACACAGAAGTCCCTTTGCTTGTGTCTCATTTTATGACACTGCTGTTTGCAGACAGTTTACAGTAACGTCACTGGTCCTTATTTCTGCTTCATGTAGCCTGCATTATTCATGTGCTGTGTCTTATTCATTAATGTAGGACCCTTTGAAGTGAAGAGTGGCTTATCTTCTCTGTGTACTTCTAATAATCCAAAAAGGAAAAAAATATATGGAGCCTTTACACGTCCCTCTCTAAAAAAAAAAAGAGGGAGACCATAGGTACACAGAAGGTCCTCCAAAACTGCAGTTGCTATAAAACTGAAAATTTCATTTCTACAAAACCTCAGGGACAAACTGCAAGGAGTAAATTCCATGACAGTATCCATTTAATGGTGTGTATTTCAAAGGCTGTAAGACTGAAATGAGAGAGAGAGGTACTCTGTGTGCATGAGAAAGGTGAATGTGGAGAAATGGGAAGGACTTGGCAGCACTAAAGTAAATTACAAAAAAGTCCAATATTAACTACTCTGCAGTAGAGCTATTCAGAAGTTGTATTTTACTTTCCTAAAGTAAAATGTTCTTAAAATTGAAAATTAATAGCTTATAGGAATAAAAAAGAATGGATAGCAAATTAGTGCATCTATGTCAGCACTGCATAGACAAACTTTATGCAAGATTTGATTATTTTGTGTTTGGATTCGTTTTTTAGAGGGACGGGCAGAAGTTTGCATAGAGCTGGGCTCATAAGGTGAATCCTGACAGCTTTTTAGGTGATTGGTTTTCCATCCTGCAGGAAGTCCGCTCTGGGGACAACTTCAGGCCTATAAATGTAAACCACAACCAATTTCTGTTGCCTTGAGTCTGAGAAGATAAGGATGGGTAAGAGTTGTGGATGGAGAGCCCTGTAGAGTTCTGGGGTGGTCCTTTCAGCAGCTGTGTGATCCAGCCATTGGTGGCAGGCTTTGAGGCAGCAAAACCAGCTTCTGGCATTGGCAGCACTGCCCAAGTCTCACACCAAGCCCCCATTCCTTGTGAGCAGTTCAAGATACTTTTATTTTCAAGGACTATTGCAAGCTAAAGAAACAGGCTAGGTCCTCCTATTTTGCTGCACTTGCAGGGCAGCACTGCAGAAACCTGTCATCTTTGTTACATTCTGAGACTTAGTTATATGATTACTACGATGGAAGGAAATAAATTTCAAGTAGGCAAAAATATGGGAGCATAACATCTTTTTCTTTCTTAATTTTAAAAAATACCTTGTCTAGAAGGAACAGCTGTCTTTAACACTGAAGGAATGGCACTGTAAGGCTAAAAGGATTTTGAAATGGAGATGGGGAAGGAGCAGGTGGGGAGGGGTAAGGAAATACCTTATTCCAGAGATGCTACACTATTAGCAAGAGAGGATTTTTTTTTATTATTCATGTCAGACATTGTCTTTCTGCCAAATCCATCACTAGAAATTCTCGTAATTAATCCACACAGACACTTATGCATCTAATCAGATTTGAGATACTTGTGTTCTTGGCACAGGTAATGTTTTCTAGTTACTTAAGACTGGTATAATTTGGCATTTAGCTGGAGCTAGCACCTGCACTGAACACTTTTGCTTGTCAGTAAACTACCTCAGACTTTTTTTGATAGGAAAAGCATAGAAGAAGATAAAAGAAAACACTGGGAGTTGCTGAAACGTAAGAATCGTAGAATTGTTAAGGTTGGAAAAGGCCCTTGAAACCATCTGTTCTAACTGTTAAGCCAGTACCGTGTTCACCACTAAACCAAGCCAATTCCACATGTTTTTTGAACACTGCTAGAGATAGTGATTCCACCACTTTCCTGGGCAGCCTGTTCCAATGCCTAACTACCCTTTTGGAGAAGAAATTTTGTCACATATTCTATCCAGACCTCCTTTGGTGAAACTTGAGGCCATTTCTCTTGTCCTATCACTTGTTACACGTGAGAAGAGACTGATGCCCACCTTGCTACTACCTCCTTTCAGGTAGTCGTTCAGCATTAAGGATGCTCTTGAACTTCCTTTTTTCAGACTAAACAACCTTTCATCTGCTCCTCAACAACTTGAGCTCCAAGCCCTTCACCAGTCCACTGCTCTTCTCTGGACTTGCTCCAGCATCATAAAGTCTTTCTTAAAGTGAGGGTCCCAAAACTGAACACAAAATTCAAGGTGTGACCTCACCAGTGGTGAGTATGGAGGCACAATCACTGCCCTGGTCCTGCTGGCCACACAATTTCTGATACAGACCAGGTGTTTTTGGCCACCTGGGCACACTGCCAGATCATATTCAATCGCTTGTTGACCAGCATCTCCAGGTCCTTTTCACTAGGCAGGTTTCCAGTCATTCTGCCCCCAGCCTGTGAGGGCTGCAGGGGGTTGCTGTGACCCAATTGCATGACCTGGCACTTTGTCTTGTTAAACCTCATACCATTGGCCTTGGCCCATGGATCCAGCCTGTCCAAATTCCTCTGCAGTCTTCCTACTCTCCATAAGATCAACAGTCCCACCTAGCTTGGTGTCATCTACAAACTTACTGAAAGGACACTCAATCCCTTCATCCAGTTTATTGAGGAAGGTATGAAATGGGACTGGCTCCAGTACTGAGCCCTGGGGAACACCACTTGTGGCTGGCCACCAACTGAATGTAACTCCATTCACCAGCACTCTCTGGGCCCAGCCATCCAGCCAGTTTTTTACCCAGCAAACAGTGAACCCATCCAAGCCATGAGTGACCAGTTTATCCAGAGAATGCTTTGGAAAATGGTGTCAAATGCTTTGCTGATGTCCAGGTAGACAACACCCCCAGTCCTTCCATTATCCACTAAATGGGTCACCTTGTAATGGAAGGGGACCAGCTTGGTCAAGAAGGAGCTGCTTTTCCTAAACCTGTGCTGGCTAGGCCTGATCCCTTCCTAGTTGTCCTGCATGTGCCATGAGAGGGCACCCAGGGTAATCTTCTCCATGACTGCTCCTGGCGCTGGGGTCAGACTGACAGGCCTGCAGTTCCCCATATCCTTTTTCTGATCATTCCTGTAGGCAGGCATCACATTTGCTGACTTCCAGTCAACTAGGACCTCCCTGGTGAGGCAGGACTGCTGGTAAATGTTTGTAAGTGGCTTGGTGAGCACTTCCTCAATACCCTTGGGTAGATCCCATCTGACATCACAGACCTGTGTGTGTCTAAGTGTCACAGGAGGCATCTTTTACTCCTGGATTATGAGGGTTTCATTCTGCTTCCCATCCCTGTCTTCCAGCTCAGGGGACTGGGTACCTTGAAGACAGCTGGTCTTACTATTGGACACAGAGGCAAAAAAGGCATTAAGTACCTCAGCCTTCATCACTATGTTTCCCATCACATCCAGTAAAAAATAAAGATTCTCCTTACCTCTCCTTTTGTTGTTGGATCCCCCTGGCAAGAACAGATAGCATTACAGACTGTATTTTACCCTTTTTCCCAAGAAGCTGCATTTCAAAATAATTGCCAAGCCCCAGCTCTAATCACATATTTCTCATCCCACATCACTGGCCAATTGAAAGAAAAGCTGATTTTAATTCTGATTATGATGATCATCATTACCTTGCAGTAAGAGGTGTGCTGGCAGCACTATTTTTATATCAGTGGCGATGGGAACCTGCTCTAGCCACACATTTTGCTACAGGCAGAACACTCTCTCAGGCACAGGGAAGTCTGTGGAAGACCCAGGAATATAAACTGTTCTCTCCAGCAGTCTTTTAAAAGTAGTTCATATTTTTTCATCATGCAGAGGAAAGATCAAAGGGGAACACCTTGCTTAAACAACTTACGTGCCTTATATTTGGAATATAACTGTTACAGTGTTGTTATATGTTCAAGGAAAAAAGGGAGATTCTGTCCACCTCTCTCCACTGTAAATGCATTATCTCTTGTTGGTGACAAAGGGAAGCTTAAAGGTATTTCTGCTTCCACTCTAGAGACCTTTGTCAGGTACCTGAGGTTAGAGCAGAAGTTAGAGTGGACTACCAGGGCTTGAAAAGTGCCACAATTAGTAAACTCTTTGTAAACCTCAAGGTAAGTTTTAGGTTATTGACTCTTTAGTGACAACATCCAGTGACATCTTTGTTTTAATTGTACCAAATATATCTCTGTAGTGATCCTGATAGACACTGGAGATTTGTTTAGGGAGTAAATCAGACTCCTGAGCAGAGATTTTTTTGTCCAGTGATCTTAAATAAATATTGAAATTAAGAATTTTTAAGGAATTATCTAATTGTGATGCTTTAAATTATGTCTTCACCTCATTTGCTGAAAATAATGTATTCTGGCAGAGTGGAATTGTGACATTAAAAGAACACTGGAGTCAAAAAGATAATTTCAATTTATAACAATCTGAAATTTTGTTGTATTTTGTGAGGCACTAGAAATAAACTGGGAAAAAAACCCTGATATATCCTTAAAATGTTAGCATGGTGAAAAATAAACTATTACTGTAATATATTTTCAATACTGTCACTAATTCACTCTCAAGAAAGGTGCAAAAAGTAAAGTTGTTTTTTTTTGCGAGACCTAGAAGTTAGTGAAAAAAAATTTTATTCCTGTGAATAAATTCCACTTAGATCATATTTATTCTCATGTAATTGAATATCGTTTCATCAGAGATGCAGGATCATTTATTAAACCATTTTTTAAAAGTAAATTAGAGCTAAAATATTTGTCATAGGTCTTAGTCCACTGTGTATACTAAAAGTTGTAACATTTTGAAAAAAAAGTATTATTTTCATATGAAAAAGAACTATCTCCGGTGATTAGTGGAAGCAGTAAAAAATTTGTCATACAAGATTTTGTATAAAACACATTAACTAGTTTTAGAACCTAAAGCTACCTGTCAGTTTGATGCCTGACTGCATGGTGAGAATTATGTGCTAAACATCATCAGTGTGTCCCAAAACAACAACTTAGTCTCAGCAAGTCAAAAAAGAATGTACATTGCTGATTGATTGTCAGTTCTTGTCTTCACAGGAAAACATTCATCAAGCAGGAGGGCTAGATGAGTGGGTGCAGATTAGACACTGTGAAAATCACTGCTCTCATGAATTAGAGAAAGTGAACTTCTGTATGTCAGTGGTAGGCTTTTAAAACAGAGATGCCATAGTCTTATAATACCAAGCTTCCTATGATCACCAAGAAGTGCTTTTCTTTCTTCAGTGCAGACAGATTTTCAAGCAGAAGCTGCAGTTTTACCAAGCAATTTACATATAAATTAATCCATATTAGACCATATGAATCATTTGCTCCTTCAAGGGAGTGATCACCATCCAGTTGGTCTGATCGCCTAAGCCAACATATCCATCATAATCATCTGTTTTAAATCATTAGGTTGACACTCCTATTAATGGGCCTTGTGTTGCAGTTCTACTGGAGATGGGCCTAAGTAACAAAGTCCAGCTCTGCAGTTCTGATTTCCAGTTATTTGGCACAATCAAGAGTGATACTTAAATCTGCAGTGCTGCTTTAGACTGTGCAAACACGGTCTGAGACACAGGAACACCAGGGAAAGTCAGGACCTTGCAGCCTCTAATACAGACTCTGGGTGAAGGTAGCAATGCTAAATGTCTGTCTCATACAGTATCAGCCAATCTTCAATGCTTCCTACTTTTTCTTTAGCAACAACTACCTCTAATTTCTGCTAAAAAACCTGCTCAGCTAATGCCTCAGCAGCAGCAATTTAATTTTCTTGGCATACATTTCTTCTTCTGGAGAAGTAGACCTGCTTAGGTTAAGGAGTGAAGGTATTTTGAGAAATCAGAAACTGAGGGGTACTAGAGCTATGAGCCTGACAATTCCTGAACTCACCCTGCTCCCTCTGGGAGTCACATGTTGGTTTCTATCACAGAAGACAGTATTTCAGAATTAAAAACACAAACTGAACAGTCAAACAAACCGCCCTGATCAATCTTGACTAATTTTCTGCAGCAGATGTGTGATAGAATTAAGGAAGGAATTTCTTTTTCTTTTCTTTTTTTCTCTGTCTCTGGAGTCAAATTAAAATGGAATACTGTCATTAAAAGGTTATCCATGTAACACCTAGCCAGTAAAAGGCCGAAGGAGAAGGTTATGTTATTCTGTGAATTGTTTTATGAAGTGTCTCTAATACTGACAATCAATGACCTAAATCCTTCAACAAGGAGATATTAACAAGGACTTGTCTACAGAGGCAAAGTGTTTCTACAGACTTCAGGTAGCCCTGGGACCAGGGATTAGCACACTCACACATGCATACGGTTTACAGCTGCAGAATGCCACAGCCTGTAGCCTTCAATAGGAAACCGTGTGTAAACATGCATATGGAAACAAGCTTCACATAGTAAACATGGGCTTCACATAGTAAGCAGAACTTTAATAGCTTTACAGACCTTCGTACTGGACTTTTCAAAGGTACTTTACTTTATTAACTCATACTGTGCTATTTATGCCCACAGAATTTTACTGTCAGGCATTTTTCTTTGTTGGGGGTTATTTCAATGTCTCACACTTGGAAAATCCCAACCTGTGGTACTCCTTTTGGATCAAGGATGAGTGTTATTCTCTACCTCGCACTGTCTTCCTAAAGTGCTGCATTTTTGTTGTTGATGTTTTTTCTTTTTTTTATTTATTTTTCTTTTAATGAATGGTAAGCATTATAAGATGGAACATATAGAACTTAAATATCACAAGCTATTAAATGCTAAATTCTTGAGAAATACTTAGTTAAGCTGCAGTACACAGCAGGAAGTCAGGTTCTGAGTGGCTATGGCATTCCTGGGATGGTACCACGCTGGAAAACCCCTCTGATTACCTTTATTAACCGTCTCAGAGCAGTAGTAATTAACTACTGCTGAAATGGTCTGTCTAAAAAGCACATTGTTATCAATGAAATGAATGCAAGTTTTCACAACACTGCCCTTAATGGGCATTACTGCCACACACAAAGCAGTACTGGCAAATAATTTCGCAGCCCATTTGAGTTCAGGTAATATTAAAGATGCTACATAATATTAATTTCAAGCAGGATTCAACTGGATAAGTAAGTGGAATAGAGATTGCTGCTACCTGTGTGGTGCTGGAAATCTGTGATTAGCATCCTTTGATAACTGAAACTGGTGAATGTTGAGTCTGGTCTTCAGAGACTGCGGCTACATCTACCCTGTGAAAATGTATTCTGATTGCATGATTGTACTTTGACATTTACTGCCAAAACTGCAGCCACTGTGGATTTGATGTGGCTACGCATATCATTACAGCAAGAAATTAATTCAAGAATCATCGTGTCAGGGCAGCATAGTGATTGGGGTCTGGTATATTGCTGAAAGTACTGAACCTCCTGTCTGAGCAAGGTAAATTATCAGACCCCTACAATTAATGGTGACTTTAGCCATTGCATCCTCCATCACACTGGGGCTCCTAACCCCACATGTTCAACGAGGGACAAGTCACTTTCCACATAACTGTATCCTCAGTAGAAGCAAGGAAAGACGCAGGCTAGTGTATCACAGCTGCTGACTAAACATGTCAAAATTTTAAATTGCCTTTCTTCTTTCAGCTTGAAGTGAGACCCTTTTCACTTCTTGCCCTTAGTGGCTGGGTGTTTGTGCACTGTAAAACAGTTACTTACATGGATCATTGCTGGGCAAAGCAATACCTTCATTTACTTAATTCTGTCTTTCCAGAAGTCATTAGCCAAGGAGTGAACTATTCCAGCCCCCTGAGCAGTTTCAAGGATGCATCATCTCTTTTAAAATCTGTGTGACAGAAAATATGTCTTTCCTCTTCCTTTAGAGGGGAACAGTTACTCAAGACATGTACATGGAGCCCAGGATAAGCAATGGGCTTCCTAGCGATAAAAATGGCCGGACATTGAAGTCCATTGTCTCACTGCCTTGGTGGGCCAGAAAGCAGGATTTTTATTCATTTTGGAAGGAGAGAATTGCAACTTGCTAGCATTTGCTTCTGAACTCTGGAATGGGCAAAAGCAACAAATGTAATTTCATGACACTGGTAAAGTGAAAAAAAGGAATTTGAGAAAGGATGTTTTGACACATGCAGAGATATGCTGTTTGAGTCAAAATTACAGAAACATTCAGCTTTACTTGAGTTAGAAAAATTCTCAGATAATTACTTAATCTAATCTCAAATGTTTCTGAAACAGTGTTTTCTAACAGTTGTAGTGAAATGACAATTGAAATAAAATGAAACATATTTGTGTTATAGCCATTTCAAACCAGTGCTGATCACCTATTTGTGTCATCCTTTAACAACATATACATCTTATATATCAAGTAAGAAAAATACTGTAATATCATTCAGGATTATAAGTAATATACTATTATATAATAATAAAATTAATACATTAGTTATCAGATGAATCAGAGTCCTATTGACACTTGCTATTTCATACATGTTATTCCTCCTAAGGATTGAACATTGACTCATTTATGTGAGTGAAAAAGACAAAACCAAAAGACAGTAACTTGTGAACAAACAGATATTTTAAAACATGTTTTTAAATTACATGGCTATTTTTCAACATATGCCTCTGGGAGCCTTTCCTCCCTCAGCACAGTTATTCAAGGCATTAGCAGCCAAATGGAACAGGGAAAAAATGTATTAAGGATGTAGGATACTCTTTAAAGGGCTTTATTTAAAAGGAATAAGTTCTGTAAGCACTCTCATTCTCAACAGCACAGTGTAAATATTTAACAAAAATAAAGCAACAAAAATGTGGGGACCAGAGCATGAAACAAGTTCAAATTCATACTAATTCTCATTGAAAAGTTTCAACTTTAGTCTCTATACTGTTTACTTCTCTTATTAT
Organism: Pithys albifrons albifrons; assembly: GCF_047495875.1. NCBI lineage: Eukaryota > Metazoa > Chordata > Aves > Passeriformes > Thamnophilidae > Pithys > Pithys albifrons. Next base: position 45,122,499 of record NC_092463.1, on the reverse strand, counting down.
GAAGAAAATGGTTGAGTCAAGAGAAAGTGTGAGTCCATGAAGGGGGATAGAGTGGATGTTCTAGCAGTCAAAAGAGATTACAAAGAGAATGGCAGTAAAAATAGCAGTGAATAACTTCACTAATGCTGAGTTACTACTGGAAGTACTGTATCACCAACTTGCCTCATGCACAGACAGATTTTTCTTCAGTTCCCAGATTCCTGCAATTATGTTGTTGCAAGCAAAGAAATATTTCAAATAATGATAGCAATTAACAAAGAAAACATACATTATGAGACTCATGCAGTGTGCTCAAGGCATAAGCACATACAATCCTTCTTTCTCTTGATACCATGGGAATATCTTTACACTGTAAGATAGAGTTTAAAGTCTCTATATAATCTTCTCCTTTTCGACTTGAAATAAGAGTTTTGTATTGACAGAGTGAAGTTGTCAAAGTATGTAAGCGTGAGGCTTAATGCAGTTTCCAAAATTGAATTCTCAATATTTAAGGCTTATTGAGCACCAGGAACATAAGCATCCTGGAAATTTGCTCTAGTCCAGAAATCAAGGCCTATGTGTCTAAAGTGAGATAAGGTGGCACTGACATGCCTGAAGTCCACAACTGTTGTCCTTAGATCAGCTTCCTGCGTCTTATAGAAATGCAGTTTGCAGGAACATGAGCTTTTGGCAGGAGGATTTTCTAGAAGGTCTGTCTCCACTGCTTTTTTCCCTTCTCAGCCTGAGGAGAACCATAAAGAGGACCAAGCCTGTAAGCTATGTGTGTGAAGAACTGTGCCCTTCCTTGTTCCTTCAGATATCCTTACACAAGTGCAGCACTGCATACCAAAATAAAGTGCAAAAGCTACTGCCTAAAACCAAACAAGCCTGTTGGAAATAAAAGGCATGACTGAGGCAAAATGATTTGGACTTTGCAGACTGGTTGATGAGGGACTGGGGATGAGTACTGAAACATAGACATTCAGCAAAGTGGCAAAAACTTTGTAGTCTTGAAGTATAATACCACTTAGAGATAGAAAGGCAGTAATAGAACAGAATAATGAAGATTGTTCTAATTTTATTTTATTGTTTATACCAACCAGTGTTAGTAACATGCAAGAAGTGAGAACACTCTTTATGCTATTAAAAAAATGCTGGAAAAAGTTATGGCTTGTTGGTCTTGAAACATGTTTCATACATGGCAAAAGGAACCAATTTAGCTTTTTCTAAGAGTTCAAGACTTCAGATTCTCTTTAAAATCAGCAATTTAATAGGAAACTCCTCCTTCATGCTAACATAAATTTGTTTACTCACAGAAGGTATTTGAAATTTTAACATTTGTACTTCAGATGCACACTCTCATCCTCAAAGTACCCAAAATAACCTTTTTTTTTTCTTTCTTTCCTTTTTATGACATGAGATTTTGATTTAGAGAAGACTGTGAATAAATGCCTTTGGACTTGCTGTAAAGGCCACTCATTGACTGCAACTCACACTGAAGTGGGTGGGAGTTTTTTCATAGACTTCAAGAAGGCATTAGATCTGCCTTGTCTGGGTCAATTAACAGTAGCAAAAGTGCTTTTATAAAAGTAGAATATCATGATACCAATACTGATAGATCATAGCCAATTTTTCTGTCAGTTTTGTGAATTTTGGAGGCTAAATACAATGGCAGCACTGGCTCCATTGAAACAGGTCTAGAGGAAAAGTTTCAAGAAGAGATCTAGTGTTTAGGAGGAAATGTAAATAAATACAATGTTTTAAAAGAAGCCCTAAGGGAATATTTGTCTCCTCATTTGTAAGACAATTTACAGGTAGTTCAGCTGATTGAGGCTGGAATGGGGGATAGAGGCAGAGAGAAATTGCTAAAATAACTGGAAATGAGGAGATGGCCAAAGTCAGAGCAGCTGAGGCTCAGGACAATATTGATGCAGATGGGGGATGTGCATTTACAGGAACTGTCATGGCTCGACGCCAAGCTTTGAGCTGAATTGACTCCTTCCTGGAAAAGCAGCGATGTGCTGAAGGTGCTCCCTCAGCTGGGGTCTGGAGGGCCAAGAGAACATTGCTTGTACAAGTATTTAGAAAATTTTAACTGTAGGGAATCTGTGTCAGCCTGGTTTAGGTCATTGCCCTTCTGGTTTCTGCAGGAGCCACAGGCATCTCTGTAGCTGTAAAGAGATTTTTTTTTAATCTAGATCTTCTTGGTGCAATAGCAGTTAATCTGACAGCAGGAGGTAGCAGGTGTTGACTTGCTTAAGGTAGTTTTATGATACCCGGTGAACTGAAGATAACACCCAGAAAGTTTTTAACCCCGTAAAGATTGTCTATTCCTAATTATTTATTATCTTGGCTGTTATAGAATTTTCCTGTCTTACATTTAGGACATTGCTTCTATTGCAGCCATCTTGTGATAATATTAATAATCCCCTTCTTTCATTTGTATTATCTTCTTGGAAATATTTATAGACTGTTCATATTCTCCTGAGTCCTTCTTTCTGCAGAGAGAATTAATTTTGTTTCCTCAATCATCCCCTCCCTTATATGTTAGACCATAATCCTTCCACAGTGTCATTCTCTTGCCCTTCTTTGCATTGTCTCTACTTCTACAATATCATTTTTAATCATGGATAAGAGAACTACATATATCTTCTTAAATATAATTGAATACGTATCATCTGCTCTGTTAGTTCCTTGACTGAAAGAAAGTGTAAGGTCAGGATGTTACTTTTAACTTCCTAGTTGTACTAGAATTCTCATTTGCAGAGAATATTTTGTGTAAGCCCCTGAAATTATTCAATAAATGTATGGGAAAATGCAAAAGACAGATCTGGTTGTCTTTTTACAGTCCTACAGGAGGCTCACAATTCAAAATGAACAAATGTAATTATTATCCATTAAGAATCTTGGAAAGGCCAGATAATAGTTATGGTCTGATCTTCTAATCAACATGAACAGCATTACCTAAAGTATCAATATGCTGAATTGTGTGCATTCTTGAATTTCTGTGGCTGTACTCAGGTCTGAATTGAAGGAGCTAGATTACACTGATAAAGAGTTTTCATGTTTCTTCAGCTTTGTATAAAAAAGGGAAAATATGCCATCCAAATAAATACCAAATAAATGTCACCCAAAGAAATAAGTAATACTCTTTTGTTTGCATTGAGAGGACCCCTCGCTGCCTCTGTCCCAACTATGTATGGCCACATGGCACCAGCAGCCACACTAACCCACATTGCAGGGTCCTCAGCACAGTAAGCAGCAGCAGATGGATCCTCTGGTATAGCACCACTTGTGATGGGGCAAGTGTCTGGAGGGAGGGTGACGCTGGCCTTGGCGGTAGAACTGGGTGTCCCTCATTTGATAAGACTAAGGCAAGATGGGATGACTTTTTTAGAATATGCTCAGTGCAGCAACATTTCACTACAAATGCTAAACTGCATTGGTGTTATTTTAGTCTCAAAATGGAGGAGAGAATTACAGTCACACAGCATTAACGTTTCCAGTAGGTGAACAACGAGAGGCAGAAGGAATGAATTTTAATCAATTTTTATAATTTCACTTGTAAAATTGGAGCCAGAAACAGCTTTCATCAATACTTTTACTAAGCATTTTTTAAGACATATTGGATCAACCCCTGAGGAGAATTCCAACTGTTAATTGCCCTTTAATACTTGGTACATGTCCAGGTATTGCCCTATAACTTAACTCCAAAACCAGCTCTTTAGATTTTATTCAGATAGATGTTCTATGCATAAGTACTGGTTCAGTTTAGATTAGAAAAATTATTAAGACTGCAATCTGTTCTTGTGATTCATATATCTGTTCATTTGTTCCTGTAATAGTACCACATCTACCAGCCTCATTAACCATAATAGACCTTTAAGCTCCTGGTGGGTTATAGGTTTCTAAAGTGTTACAAAGTAATTCTTGTCACTCTAATTTAAACATGATGTTGTTGTTATTACTGAAGCTATTTTATGAACTTTTTTTCCCTAACTAGACATATGCAGAAATGCCTGGCTGCATATTGCACTTGGCTACAATGGTAAAAAAATCTGTGTAATTACAGGTGATGAATGGTGGGTACTGAGCTCTTGAATACCTACTGCAACCTCTTGCCCTAGCACTAGTGAAAGTGCTGCAGTATAATACTAATGAAGAATATGACATACCTGGCTCTGAAAATGAGCCCAAATTGTGTTCGTTATGCATGAAGATACTCATATTCACTGTCAGGAACTTTGCCAATGTACCTTTTTGATATGATCAAATGACAGAGCATTCTAAGGCATTATTGAATCCTACACAGTGAACTTGTACGTTTTTGCCTACAGAAAATAAGATTGCTTTAGTCATTCATCAACAGTAGTAACAAGAAAATACATTCTATTCAGTGCAAGGAAATTCCAGTCTATTCCTAGATCAAAATAAAGACATTGCTTGTATTCTGCATTATACTTTATCCTGAAGAGTAGCAAGCAAAATATTGCACCTCCCTTTTATAATACTAATAGTATTTCTTCATCTCATAGAATCATAATTTGTAATTGCCCAGCATTCCTTTAAGGATCTTAAAGGCTTTGTCAGCATCAACTGGTGCAACAACTGGAGTGTTTGTTAAGTATGCTCACAGTTCTTGTATACACTAAATGCATTCATTTGGCAGCTATCTGCCATTTCAAGCATCTATAGTAGTAAGAGGATTGTTGGAGACCCACTCTCTAATATGCAGGATGAAACCCATCCCAGATCTTTTAGATACTGAGCAGGCAATTCCCAAATGTCAGGCGAGGCCGAACTCCAGCTTGGCTAAATAGGAATCTTTTGAAAATAAGGCAAAAAAGGAAGGTGTATGCCCTTTGGAAGAAAGGTCAAGTGACATGGGAGGAATTCAGAGATGCTTCTTGCCACTGTAGGGAGAAAATTTGTGCAGCCAAAGCTGAACTGGAGTTGAAGCTGGCCAGAAATGTGGGGGACAGTAAAAAGTTTTTTCAAGTACATTAACGGCAATAGGCAGTACAGTAATAACATTGGCCTATGAGAGGATGAGGATGGTCACCTCACAAACAGGGACAGAGATAAGGCAGAGGTATTTAATGCTTTCTTTGCTTCTGTCTTCAACATGGATGATGGACCAAAGGGGTCTCAGTGCCCTGAGCAGGAGGACCATGACTGCATGAATGATTAACTCCCAGTTGACTCTGAAATTGTGCAGGGTCTGCTGCTCCAGTTGGATGCCTAAAAATCTGTGGGACCTAATGGGATTCATCTCAGGATTCACAAAGAGATGCTGATGTCATTGCAAAACCTCTCTCCATGATTTTTGATTGGTCTTGGAAATATGGAGAGATTCCACTTAACTGGAAGCTGGTGAATGTTGTTCCAATTTTCAGCAAGAGCAAGAAGGAGGACCCTGGAAACTACAGGCCTGTCAGTCTCACTTCGGTGCCTGCTAAACATATTGAAAAGATTCCTATGGGAAGTATTGAAAAACAGCTGTAAGACAACACAGTCACTGGTCACAGCCAGTACGGCTTCATGAGAGTAAAGTCCTGCTTATCCAACTTGATATATTTCTACGACAATGTAACCCACCTAGCTGACCAGGGGAAGCCAGTTGATGTAATCTTTCTGGGTTTCAATAAAGCTTTTGATTCTGTCTCTTCCAGAATCCTTCTGGAAACTGCCCAGCTCACAGCTGGATAAACACATCATTAGGTGGGTGAGCAATTGGCTTACGGGTTGAGCACAGAGGGTAATAGTGAATGGGGTTACATCAGACTGATGAAATATCACTAGTGGGGTTCCACAAGGCTCCATCTTAAGGCCCTGTGCTCTTCGACATCTTCATAAATTACTTGGACATAGGACTGGAAGGGATACTAAGCAAGTTTGCAGATGATACAAAACTGGGACAAGCTGTTGACTCCCTGGAAGGCAGAGGGGCCCTGCAGAGAGACCTCAACAAATGAGAGGACTGGGCAATCACCAACCATATGGAGTTTCACAAGGGGAAGTGTTGGATTCTGCACCTGGGATGGGGCAACGTGGGATGTACATACAGACTGGGAGATAAGATACTGGAAAACAGTGCTGTGGAAAGGGATCTGGGGGTCCTGGTTGGTGGCAGCTTGAACATAAGTCAGCAGTGTCCTGGCAACCAGGAGGGCCAACCATGTCCTTGGGAGCATCAGGCAAAGAAAGCATTGCCAGCCAGTCAAGGGAGGGGATTGTTCCGCTCTGCTCTGCACTGGGGCGGCCTCACCTTCAATATTGTGTGTAAGTTTGGGCATCACAATATAAGAAAGATATTAAGCTCTTAGAGAGTGTCCATAGGAGGGCAATAAAGATGGTGAAGGGCCTTGAGGGGAAGCCGTGTGAGGAGCATCTGGGGGCACTTGGTCTCTTCAGCCTGGAGAAGAGGAGACTGAGGGGAAACTTCATTGCAGTTACAACTTCCTTGTGAGGGGAAGAGGAGGGGCAGGCACTGATCTCTGTGGTGATCAATGGCAGAACCTGAGGGAATGGCCTGTCATTGTGTCAGGGAAGGTTCAGGCTGGATATTAGACAAAGGTTTTTCACTCAGAGGGCCATTGGGTATGGGAACAGGCTGCCCAGAGAAGTGATCACAGCACCAAACCTGAAAGAGCTTAAGAAGCATTTGGACAATATTCTCAGGCACATGGTGTGACTCTTGGGGTAGCCCTAAGAAGGATTAAGAGTTGAAGCCAATGATCCTTATGGGTCCCTTTCAACTCAGCATACTCTGTGATTCTACATAGAACAAACTCCAGTCAGCGTCAGGCTTGCATTTAAAGAGAATAAAGTATGCCAATTTGCCCACTATGGGTAACTATTTCCCTTGACCTCATGCTCTGGACCTCTCTAGCTCATGTCTGGGAAATACTACAATTTTTGTCTTACAAGAGGGCCAGAAAAATGCTTAGATATCCAATAACAGAGAATTACAACAGAGATAAGTGGCATTTCAAGGCAGACTAGGTGAATGTGTACACAAAACATAAAGCTAAAAGGGTTTTTTAAGTTTTGAAACTCAAAAATTGATCATTTTCAGTTCTCACTACTGTATTCCTATCACATTAGTTGTAAAAATGCACTCTGTTTCTGTGAAACCTGGGTAAACAGCATGAGTAATACATTTAAATTACTCTGGAGTAGTTGTAGCAAGTCCTGCCTATGTCCCTGCAGATGAATGATCAAAACTACTGGACAAACACCCTTTGTACTTAACAGGAAAATAAATGCTAGATATTAAATGCTGGAATTGGAGATTCATTTCACTGAAGTACACTGAAAGATTTATAACTCGTGGATTAGCTAAAACGAACTCAGTCTGGCCCTGCCCACTATTTTTCTTTTTTTTGCCTAGAAAGTAGGTTATGCTACAAGGTTTGGTTTTTTCCCAAAGCCTGTGTTACCAGTAGCTCTGTCATATAATCCTGTGAAGTTTATTTGCCTCAGGGTTTTCTCCTGTAAAGTTGGCTACTTTTGTTTCTGGGGTTAATTTCTCCTTTGTTCTTCTCTAACAATGGTACATAGCAGATGATACAGGAATACATGCTGTCCAATACTACTAGTTGTGACAAAGCTTTTGTGTGACAAACCACACATTTCCTTACCATTTCAATATTTGTTTATTACATCACACATTTTGCTTGTCTTTCACGAGTATCATAGAGTGGCAGATGATGAAATTTTTTCCTTAACTTTTTCTGAACTAAAATAAAAAAAATCCTAACCAGGAATACATAATTAGTTTTCCTAGTGTTTTAGTTTTTACCTTATGCATCTTCTCTCAGTCTAGTGCTTAAACTTTGGAGACAAAAAAGGAAATATTTACCAAAACTGTGTTATTGAAAATATGTCAAAATGTTCATGAGAACAAGTGGAATATTAATAATCTGAAAGGACTCAGCTGACAATCCATGAAAGGCAAAAGATTTTATTTCTATGAGAAGTATCTATTTTCTCAAATCTGTTCCTCTTGGAAGACTGACAACATTGAGCCAATAATTACTCCAACCATTGAAGCTGACTTTGAAACCTTAAATGAAATTCAGGTTAGACCTGGTTAGACCAAGAACTTTCGTACTGCTTTTCAATACTAAATAAATCTCACATAAGAGAGCATTACACACAAAACAGAAGTCAGTTGAAGCATCTTGGCTAAAATACAAGTAATACATAAGACTTTGTAACTGGAATCCCCTCTTCCTATACATTCAGTGTTTCTAATAAAACCTCAGTATTCTGGGAAATGATCAGAAAGAATGCAACACACTAAATAAAGCTGGGCAGCCAAGAAGATGAAAGCAGCGAGAGCCTTATCTTACCCTGGGGACAAAATTACAAATCTACCTTCAAGCCAACACTGGTAGAATTTAATACTGAAGGAAAATTCTCATTCATTCAGAAATTTTATGCCATTAAAAAAAAAACAAAAAAACAACAAACCAAACTATAGAAGGACAGGGGACTCTTGACCAACAATATCCTACATCTTCAATGAATGAAGTAATTTTTTAAATCTATAAAGAGTAGAAAATTTTGAGTGCTTCTTGTGAAATTGTGGAGTTTCCTTTTTGTGCAGGTTCCTTCTTTTGAAAGTACAGAGGAAGATTATAGCCTAAAGGGAATGACTAAAAGCACCAGAAGGAAAGTAATAAAGAGTGCTGTCTTCTGTCACTGGAAAAATATTTGTACTGCAAATGTACGTGGTTTTGTGTGTGTATATTTTCCCACAGATAGCATGGGTGAAAAAAAGTGACATAAGTGAAAAAAAATCATTACAGAGTGAGACAAAAAAAGTTTAAACAACTTTGCCCCTCTGTCTCCCAAGCCTGCCTGAATCAACATGGAGAGCAATAGTGCTGCAAAAGCAGTTTTGCTGTAGGACACAGTAGACTGTCCCAGCTGGCATGGTTATTGAACTTTGCGATTATTACCAGGCTTATTACCTTTGAGCAGGGCTGGATTGTGGCTGAACACCTGTGTGTGTCACATCCCCAGCACTGCTCACTGAAAGTCTACATGAAAGCCATCCTGGTACCCCTGTGTCTGGCCAAACACAGCTATTCTGAAACAATAAATGGGGTCTTGCAACTAAGATGCCCAAGACCAGAAATACTCCTCTACCATTAGCACTGCTCAGGAATCAATGTCTCTAGCAAACCAGACTTCATATTGAGAACTCATAAAGCTGAATACCTTCTGTACATATTGCATTAATGATTACTCTCTTGTTGGGCAATCAAATAAGATGTTTTGAGATTGTTCTGGGGGAGTGGAAAGGGACAGGGAAGAGGCAAGTCTTTTGAATGTGCAAATTAGCTCAATTCTCTAGAAGTCATTAAGCTACAACACCAGATGTGAGCTGGGCTGTAAGAATTTTGTAGTGGGTTGATTCCTCCATGGGGGAAAAATCAGTGCTGCATATGTTTGGGAAATAATTTTAAGCCTGTTTTATTCACAAACAACAGATATCTAAGGTCATGTTCACCTTGTAAAGAGATTGCTAAAGCAACTAGCAGCCTACAAATAATCAATCCATCATCAAGACTTGAGCTGGCAATGCACATGTGTACCAGATTGTGCTGATCAGCAGCTGCTGCCTGTCTTTGTCACCTCCTTACAAGCACCTTTAAGAAATATTTTTCACTGGTTATTTTTTTGATATATGGATGTTTTGGATTTTGAATGTGTTCTTGCAGACCACCAGTACTGGTGGAATTTAGCCCATGATATCATGTTTACTGCTGCTGGATGTGTGTATTACTATATCATCTCTAGTACAAATTAGCTGTAAACACACCCATTTCTGTGGAAAGCCAAGCCCAATTATAAACCAGTGCTCTGATTCATGTTAGTAGCAAATGTGTAGAAGAAGATAACTGATGTAGCATAAAATATAATTATTCCCCTACATTAAAAAACCCCACAAACCCTGAACTAACCAACAACTCAAATTTGAATGGTTACAATGTCTTTGTGCTGGTTTATGACTTTGCATATAGAGGCAGTGACTTTTATCCAGTACAAAATATTGATTCAATGCCTGGGGAACCACAGCTTAAGGTTATTAGTCATTCTGACATTAAATCTCTCCTACCTACACATAACTGGTATTGGCTGTTCTCTTTATACCAAGCTTTCACTGGTAGTATTGTAGATATGGAGTGCTCAGCTCTGGACATGCTCTGGACCCTGGCATCTTGCCAGACAGTGTTGGTTCTGTGGAAACCAAATGGCAGCAGCAGCTGGTGGATCACTGCCACAAACCCCCCAGCCTCCTTACTCCATGCTGAGATGAATCTGGTGTTGGGGCAGTAGGAGTTATTCAGAAAGGTCTTTTCTCTCAATCCACCGTGAGAAAACACCTGATTGAAACAGACAGAGGTCTCCTTCAGTTTTGGCAATATTGCATTTACTAAAGATCCAGGGTTCTTGCATTTAATTTCTGGGGAAGATACTCATGGAAGGCAAATGATGGTACATAGCCAAGTACTGTGCGCTCTGTCTCTCAGACTTGCATCAGAATGACTGTGACATTTGATGGAGGACAATATTTGATGATAGATATTTCTAGTTAAAAAGAAGATTAAATGGTATCCCTTTGCTCTCCTCCCAGCCACTGGAAAAACACTTATAAAATTTCAGTGATATTTCCTTTTAAGGATGAAAGAAATCCTTACTAAGGATGAGTCAGGTGGGGAAAAAGTAGTGAGCAATTGTTGTTGCTAGGAATAATTTAAGAAAATTCATTTTGGTATAAAGGGCTGCCTTCAGGCAGAGCTGAATGTTGTTTTGAAGGCAGAGTCAGTAAACCCAAAGAGTTCAGTAGTAATAGGCATCTCCAGGTAAGGCTGGGTAGACTAGAGCCTATTTTTTTATATATATTGTTCATTTCAAAAGGTAAAGTTTAAGAGTACAATAAAGTTCAAAAGCCTTAAGGATACTATGGCAGTTAAATGTCATAAGGACAGAAGTAACAACTCAGTACCGAATTATCATGTGACATGAGCTGTGTAGGGTTGTAAAAAGTACCTGCATCTTATGGAGGCACAGCTGTGTTTATTACTGATGAAGTTTCAGAACATATTTCTTCTATTTCACTTTTTCTTTCTTTCTAAAACTGTTTTAGGTAGATTTTCAAACAATATACACAATTCTTTTTTAACAGAAAAAAAAGCAGTGACAAACCCCAGAGCAAGTCTGTTATGCTTGAGTATAATTAATAGTCTGCGGCAATTTTATGTGCATTTGGTACTCTAGCCCTTCTGTGTTAGTATTCCAAAACAGTGACTTTTAATGTGATATTCAGAGCGTGCTATTAAATTATCCCCTACTACAGGAACCAATAAATCCTATACTTCATGTATGATCCTCTTTCATTTCAAAAGTCAAGGTTTTCTACTCTTGTAACGTCAGTAATTTTTCATAAGTGCAGGCCCACAGAGTTCAAGAAAAATTGAACCTCTCTTTTCAGCCACAGTAACAGTTTAGCAGTTTCACTGAATTGACCAGAAATACTATTTTTGACTTGGAAATTCTTCCATGTATTTGATTTCTGATATTCTGTCATTAACACAAAATTGTTCATTACTTCATTTCCCCATACTTACAGAAGGTAATATGTTCTTTCTTCTTAGGTAAGAACATATTATATGCCATAAATATTTAAGTAAGCTATATTTTACAATCATGTTATTATATTCAGATATTTGCATTAGGGTGAATATCTTAAAAAGTCTAAAAGTTTATAATTATATTTGACAGTACCCAAAAGCATGGATAGATATCTTTAACTGCAACATACAAAATACTTAATTGTGCTCTAGCTAGCCTAGTAAAATGAAACTCTCAAATATTTGTTGAAATTTAGTATAAAGGAATAAAGTAAACTATATGACTTTCATTTTACAGAAAAAACCCACAATTATATTAACAAATAAGTTTAGTAAAAAAAGTTCTCTTTTATAAAATAAATGAAAGAACTGTCATTGCAAGATTGGTGCTGGTCTAATGTTGTTCTTTCTGCAAAGAACATTATGCATTAGTGAGCTGAGAGGAATAAGCTAGAATTATTTTGAGATACTACATATTATTCTTTAGAATAATACAATCAACTGTTCCATCTCAGGCAAATCAGTCCCTTAAGCTATAAATTTATTCTGATTATTTATCTCATAAGCAGCCAAATGGAACAGGGAAAAAAAAGGAGTTGTACTTTCTTACTGAATTTCTGCTATGTGGTAAACATGCTTGCAGAAACAATTAAGCACCCTGAAAAGAACATCTCTCATTTCCTGTGATGCATAGCTGAATTTGGGAACCAGTATCTGTGAATACAGGAAAATTGCTGCAATACCTGGTTAGTCTCTACATATTTATGAATAAATTGTCATTTACAGTGACCTTCATTGCATATGAAATACAATCGTGCGTTTTAGGCAGTTTTATCTTTTTTCTTTGTTTTCGATGAACTATATAACTAGATGAAATATATTGTACAATATATTTTGAGAATGTCTTTTATTGGCACATGTCTTAGACTGGGCCTAAGCCTACTTGCCTATTTCTGCTTAGTTCTAGTAAACATCTATGGAAATATTCCTATTCTTGATGGAAGCTATAAGTGAGGCCCTCCTTACTTCTAACTCTAATTCTTTGTTTCAAGGAATTCTCCAGTTAGAGCATAGCTCCATCATCCCAGCTGCTGTATTCCACTCTCCCATCTGAGGGGCAGCTGGGGAGAGATATGCACTCATCACAGATAAGCACAGCCATCATCCTGGTGCAACTCTGAGAGATGCTGTGGAACACAGTGTACAGTACAGCCTTTTAAATGCAGTGAAGAAAGACTGCAGTTGAAAAGCATATGTTAAATCTCTGGACAAAGCTTTGTCCTGTACATTGCAGGAGATATTAAAAAAGCTTATCTGAATGAAAAGCAATCCTCTGTGGGCCTGGTGAAGTATTGTAAATATGATCTTGAGGAATGCAATGAGGAGAGAGACTAATTAATTAGATAATTATTACTTGGATAATGATAACGCTTATCTTCACTTCCATGAAGCACGCCTGGCTAAGGGACAGCTTGGGGTCTAGCGGAACTTCTTTGCCATTTTTATAGTATTACCTAAATGCTTCTCAGAAGAGGACTGAATGCTGCAGTAACGGAGTTTTATGCTAGCAGGGCTAGTTGGCTGGTGCTGCAGAGGTCTTCCTGTCCTAAAGTGACAGCCACTATCACTTTAGCCTCCTGCTTTGTGTTGTCATGTCCTTAGGGAAAATGACTTGGGTCAGTCAGAGCCTGGAACCCCCACCCTTTGTCTATCCAGCAAGGCCTTCTAGGCACTGCTGCCACATGAGCAACTTAGAGGAGAAAGTGTTCAGGACAGAACATGGCTTAAAATCTGCATTTGGGCTGCATTTGCAGCGTTGGACCACTCCAGTTCCAATCTTTTCTGACTCCAGCATTTCTCGACTTGCTTTCACTGAGAATAATCAGCTTGACTTAGACTTATCTATTTGGACAGCTTGAATAGGCTCATGCAGGGTGAGGTTTCTTTCAAGAGTTTTCTTTTTTGGGCCTTTCTTAATGCTGTGAATTGCCTGAGCTCCTTCATTTACACCTAAGCACCATTTAGCTTTCTGTCTCACCAGCCTAAATTTACAGTTAGCAAGCCAAAAAAATTTAAATGCTAAAATTTTAGCAGGCATTTGAAAAGCAGCATTGTAAAAATACCTGTGCTTTCACAGAACAAAGAAGAAAGAAGATTTCTATGGTGTGCTAAAAATGACTGCTGTAAAGTTTATTTGCTTTCTGCTCTCACCTTCATACCTTGTCCTAGAATCTTGCTGACTGTACTGACTCTGTGGACTCAATCAGAAGTTTTGAAGCACACCAATTTGAAAAATGCCATTTTCCTTGTAGAAGAACATAAATGGTATTTATCCATTACTGGTTAAAAGTTAGTAGCCACTACTTAACAGTGTTGAAATTTCTGTGTTTGAAATCAGGCAAAATGACCTGCGAAGTCAGCTCTGGACACAAAACATTGGTATCACCTGAGCAATCATGTTGGTTCTTTTCCTCTGACCAGGGGATAAGACTAAATGAACAGGGCTGGAAAAGGCTAGGCTTTACAAAGAATTGCTAAAAAAGCATCCAGATTTTTTTTTCTTTTCACTGAAGCATTTCTAAGCAGCAACAAAGAAGACAGATGCAGAAGCTGGGGATTGTCATTTTGATTGCCTTAGGCTGATTCTATCACCAAGTCATGTGACTGGGCTTCGCTTCCCCTCATCTACAGTCCAGCCCTAGTGCTTTTCCCTTCACTTTTGAAGGGTATTTTAAAGCTTAATTAATACAAAGCCCTTTGAGCAGAGATTAAAGGAGAGCAGTGGGGGATGCTCCCTCTCCTCTGACTTCAGTGTTGAGGCTGATAAAAAAGCATTGCCCTTAATCAGCTGGTGCTACTCAGGTGCTGTAAGACCCCAGGCTCTGAGCTACAAGCTCGTTGAAAGGGTTTTACTTTAAAAATATACAAGGCTCCAAAATTTTTTAAAAGGGTCTTCAGTTATTTTACACCTTGAGAGGGTGCAAGGAAAGAAGATGCTAAACACATTTTCTCAGGAGGTACTTTTACTGATTAACTTTGGAAAATAACAGAACTTGGCAAAAGTTTAAAGGGCAATATTCACCCAAAATAAAGCATTCCACAAACATTGATTTAGCACATGCTAACCCATATAATTTAGCAAAAATCCGAGCCATCTGATTTTAAGTTACCCAACACCTTAAGAAAGGAGATTAAGAAAAGAAGAGAAAGAGAGATAAAAAAGAGAGAATTATAGCTATCACCCCTAGATCTAGCTACCAGGAGTCCAGAAGATGCCAGTGTCTGAAGACATGGAGAGCATATGTTGCTGTTTTTATTTGCTCTGGTCTCCAGTGGCCACACTTTCCCTCTCCCTGCTCGCTCCCCCAGGTAGGATATTCAGTGTGCCAGACAATACAAGGCTGGGGCACGGGCTCCAGGGAGTTGTATGGGGCAATGCTCTCGATGTTTAGTGACTGACAGCTGCCCAGGGCTGCTCAAGGAGGCTCCAAGGGGCTGGAGTATGGGATAGGGCATCACTTCACCTTTGTGAAATTTGATCTGACCGTTCCTCCCAGCCCCTCCCCGACTTGAGTTGGTCCAAGAAAATAATATAATAATCTAGTGTCTCACATGTGCCACATAAAAGTACAGGCTTCTCTTAAAGAAACCTCCTTTTGATGGATAGGAGTTTCAAATGCCTCCAGCACTGGCCCAGCTCCATTTCAACTAGGTGCAACTGTAAATTTTAAAAATGTAGAAAAGCACAAAATTAGGGAAAACACTGAATCCACCTGGACAGGAAGAAAAATCCTGTAGGTAAGAAATTTCCTGATGGACTGTCCTAGTTAGAGCAGCGAGGATCAGTTTACACACCTCAGGCTACAAGCTGGGTGTTAAAGAACCCTGCAAGGCATGGGAATCTTTCTGTCTTCACACTGGTGACTTAGGTGTGGTAACTCCCCTCTGGGGAGGCATTCGCACCTTCACACCCAGTCTGAGGGGTCATGTCTGCTAATGGGCCATTAGGGACCGGCACATTAGGCAGTTGCAACAACCTAGACCATCAAAGATTCCAAAACTATCCCATGACTCACAGAGTTAAATTACCCATTGTAGAACTCCCTGCACTGGGGGAGGTACTGTGCATTCCCATCTGAACCTGAACATATATAATCTTGGGCTTTGGGGACTTCTGGTACCACTTGTTGGATTCAGAGGAGACCAGAAACTCAACAAGATCATGACTGCCACTCTCAACAAGACCACAACCGTCATCCTCACCAACAGGTTTTCCTTTTTTTCACTTTGTACTCAGGGGGACCATGTAGTGCTAAGCACAGGGGCTAAAGAACACCATTCTGTGCATGCCTCAGGGTACTGACTTATACCTCTGGTTTCTGTGGTTTACACTCAATTTAAAATCTTTTTAGTAAATTGTAATTCTGACTTGTAATCTCTCTTGAGTCAGGTTCATTTATCCAGCTGGTTTACCTTTAAACCAGCACAGGGAGACCCTCAGCAAAAATCCCTTCTCTTGTGGTAGGAAGTCACTGCATGTATTTCCATTAAAATCCCAAACAAACAAACAAACAAACAAACAAATAAATACTTTATTTTCACAAGGTTAAATAAAACCTGTGCAAAAGTCTTTAAACACCTTGCCATTTAAAGCACATCCTGAAATTTCATGCTGAAATAATACAACAAAACAGCAGTCATAGGACCAAGGTTTTTTCATACATCATTGTATTATAAAGTCAGTGGAAAATAGATGTGAAAATTTGGGCTGATAGTTCCTGCTGGTGAATGATGTTGAAAATACCTTAAGAGGTACTAAAAGAAAGCAAGCAGAATAATGGAGAAGAAGACGGTGCACCGGCATAAATGTCACAGATGGGAGCTGAAAGAAATTCTTTCATGTAAATCAGTAATAATTCCCATAGATCATTAGTACTACCTAGGTAAATACCAGTGAGAAATCTGAATCAGGACCAGGATACAGAGAAGTGAGAGCAAGCAGATAAACACTAAAAGGTGCACATTTTTGGCTAGCTGTGCTAATATGTTCTAATTAATACCAGTAATAGGATTTGCACAGCTAAATTCCTGCAAATTCCTGCACATCACACTGAAAATTTACTTCTGATGCCTACCTGAAAGGAGATGGGTGTGGAGAGGAGGAGAGGAGGGAAAGGAAGTAGAAAAATAATGAAATGACATTTCACCCCACTGTTTTGGTAAAACGACCTCATAATTACTGACCAGGATTGACAACTCCCTTTAATGTTAGATTTTCTGGAGAGGGATTTTTTTTTTTTTTCCCTGTAGGTGGGTAGCAGGGAGTGAGGGAAGGTGAAGTGAAGGATTAGTCTGGATAAACAATGAAACCTCAGTCTGGATGGTTTAAAACTCAAGATAATCCTGACAAGTTGGAAGCTCTGCAGTGGGGTAGTTTGAAATGTAAATGTGACATTCTCCTTGGTAAATTAACAAGACATGACTGCAGGCTCTCCTTGTTACTACAGTCACATTCAAAGAGTCACTCTTTCTCTCTCTTCTCATCTAATGCTATGACAATAGACAGTCACCAGGAGCCTGCTTCAACTAAATATAAAATCAAGCCTTTACTGTATTCAGAAATGACATATGCACTGAATTATCTTTTATTCATTTTGCATAGAATTTTGTTGCTATAAACACCATATAACAGGATGCAGTTGGGATGCCAGTCCCTCTTCCCCGTTCCCTTAACACCAATTTCTTGCACACTTCCAAAGAAAAATGGGCAGAAATTATCTAATTCATGATTATGAAGCAAAAGTTTAGATTTCATTATGCAATTGCCTAAATGGATATGATTGATCTTGTTTTATGCCTGAACATCTTTTATGGCTTTTTTGAAATTATTATTCTATTATTTTAAAAAACATTGAAAGAAATGCCATCAGCTAATATAAAAATGCCCTGACAATAACAATCATAACCAATCATGTCAGATGATATATGACATGATTGTTATGATATATGCTATGCTATGCTATGCTATGCTATGACATCTATATAATACAACTCCTGCTAATTCCATCTGTCCAGACCATAGAGGCACATTCTCCTGTTCAAACAGAAATGGATGGCAGCATTAAACTATTATTGTAACATCTTTATTGCTTCCTGTTTTCTCATGAGCAGTCTGAGAATGGGAATACTATGAAGACAGCTCTTGCCCTGTGTTTTGCCTCAGTCTTAGGGCCGTTTAGTGCAAACTTGTCTATGGTCTCTCAGGGAGGGCCATCAGGGAATCACTGACACACACCTCTCACAGCCTGTCTCTACTCAATGCCTTTTTGACTCTAACATACTTCTTAGCCTCTTTTCAGCCTCCAACTCACTGTTAAACTCTTTGGAGGTGTGCCAGAGTAGGAACACCTAGCTTTCACAACCAGCAGTTCTTAGTGGTAAGAATTTATTCTTCAGTGGGGTTGCAGGGCATCTCTTTCATTACTAAGTGTATAGGCAGTGGTGGAAGGATTTTCTTTGTGAACTTTATCAATAGTTCCACAATAGTGATATCTTAGCATTTCTGACACAAAATATATTTTAATAGAATATTTTGAGGATATATTTTTTTACATTGCTTGTAGCCCATGAGCTGGCAGAGAAAGCTTCTAGACAACTTTGCTGCATTATCTTAGACAGCCATATAGACACTGCCCCAGTAAACAGCTCTTTAAACCTGTGACATAGCACTGCAAAACATACTTGAGCTTGGACATCCTCATCAGAAAGAAATTATGATTTTTGCAAAGCTCTAATTAGCATTATTCTTGTTGTACATGTCTGCAATAATGAGATAGCTGTTTTCTGCCTGTGGCATAGGTCTTACTTTTCACATGTATTTCAAAAACATGACAGAGGTCATGGTGTCTGAAAATAAATTCCCAGAAAAAAAATCACTACCTATGCTTTAGCACATTCATTAATCTTTGAAAGCTATATTGCTCCATAGCAGAAGCTGGCCAGTTGTCAACAGCAATACTTTCCCAGAGGGTTTCATGTAACTTAAGCCTTGCCCATATGCTAAAATAGTTACAATTAAATATTACTTTTCATATGCTCACAAAAACTCTCATTTGTCTGAACAGAGACTTTTTTTAATGATGATTTTATAGGCTTCCATTAAAGTCATTACTCCATTTCAAAAGTGATATATGATTTCTGTATTGTGAGCAAGGGATCTAAACAGTACAAGCTTTCTAAGTCTTTTGCTGAACTGATGAGCAAACTTGGACTTTTCTAGCAATAACAACAGTGCTGTAATAAGAGAAGGTCCTTAAATAATAAAGGATCACAAACATCCCTAAGAAATTCTAGCAAAACCTGCCTCTTCTGAGGTAATTCATAGAATCATAGAATCAGTTGGGTTGGAAGAGACCTCCAAGATCATCAAGTCCAACTCTTAATCCAACTCCACTTTGATTACTAGATCATGGCACTCAGTGCCACATCCAGTCTCACCATAAAAACCTCCAGGGTCAGAGAATCCACCACCTCTCTGGGCAGGCCATTTCAATGCCTGATTACTCTCTCTCTAAAGAATTTCTTCCTGATATCCAACCTAAACCTCCCCTGGAAGAGCTTAAGCCCATACCCTCTTGTCCTACTGCTGGCTGCCTGAGAGAAGAGACCAAACCCCACCTGGCTACAACATCCTTTCTAGAAGTTGTAGAGTGTGATAAGGTCTTTCCTGAGCCTCCTCTTCTCCAGGCTAAACAACCTCAGGTCCCTCAGCTTTTTCTCATAGCACCTGTGCTCAAGTCCTTTCACCAGCCTTGTTGCTCTTCTCTGGACCCACTCCAGGACTTCAATATATTTCCTGAACTGAGGGGCCCAGAACTGAACACAACACTCAAGGTGTGGCCTCACCAGCACTGAGTAGAGGGGAAGGATCACTTCCCTGGTCCTGCTAGCCACACTATTCTTGATACATGCCAGGATCCCATTGGCCTTCTTGGCCACATGGGCACATTGCTGCTCACGTTCAACCTCCTGTCAATTCAAATACCCGGGTCCCTTTCTGCCTGGCTGCTCTCCAGCCACTCTGTGCCCAGCCTGTAGTGCTGCATGGGGTTATTGTGGCCAAAGTGCAGGACCCGGCACTTGGCCTTGTTAAACCTCATCTCATTGGAACCAGCCCATCTCTCCAGCCTGCCAAGGTCCCCCTGTAGAGCCCTTCTTCCTTCCAGTAGGTCGACACTCCCTCCCAACTTGGTGTCATCTGCAAACTTGCTAATGATGGACTCAACCCCCTCATCTAAATCATCAATTCAGGTAGCACTGCCCATCCCCCAAAGGTTTTCCAAAGATCCCCATAATGCAGCGCTTTTGATATCAGCAGCATTCTTGGTGTTTTCTTGCAAGCAATTGTATCATTACTCTGTAAAATGTAACTTCTGCATTTCTGGATACTTTGTTTCCCATGGTTTTTGTGTGAAACAGGTTATGTTCAGAAAGGGCATTTGAGAAGGTCAAAGTTCAACAGAACCTTGGTAATATTGGCATTACTAGTCCTATAAAAGGGACTGGGATGTAGAGACTTCTAGATAGAAGCAAGACAATGGTGACCCTGTGCTAACAGAAACCAGACACATCTGCACTGCAGCAACTAACCACAATACATACCATTTGGTGCCAACTGGAAGACAAACGGTTTAGAAATAAAGGCAATCTCATTTCCTGGCCTGGTTGGGTGAGGTAGCAAAATTAAATACAGTTAAAAAATTAATCATAAACCCTGTATTACCAGGAGAGTTAGTCCTAGAGTTTCAGTGTTGCAGATGAGACAGTAAACTAAAGGACAGTGTCTTCTGACTTTGTTAGCTGAACAAATGCTATTTATAATTCCCTTGATTTTTTCTCAAAGGTAATACATGAGGTCTGTATTTATGTCCTTGTTCAAAATAATGTGGGTGCTAGACATCTGCAGCAGTTCTAGTGTTTAAACAAGATATCATGATTCATGACATCAAGTCTCTTTCAAGTTCCACAGTGGCTTATTTGGGAAGACATTCAGAACCAGACCTACAAGAACCTGGGTGTCTCACTGGAGCAGAAAGTTGTTGTAAGTGAGAGCTTGGTTTCTCAGTGTTTCTGAAGTGTATTCAGCAGCTGACAAACTCTGCTCTTTCTAGGTAAGTCTACTGAGTGCAGCATTGTCCCGAGGGAATGAACTCTCCTGATGAACCTGTCTTTTTGTCCCATTCATGTGATGCTTGGCTGTGGCCAGTAACACTTCTGATTCCTATAGCACACACAGACCCTCTGTGCCATGCTTTACGTGGCTTTTACAGTACTGACAATGCCACAGAGGCCATATGCTGTGAAGCTGAACTAATGTGCATTTGTAAAAATAATCCTTTGAGATCTGAAGAGAGAAGGAGCTTATAGAAATGCAAAGTAGAAAACCTATGACTAGCCACTGTAGTTAAGAGTTCCATGACTGATTTCAAACATAGCGGTTTTAATTCACGATTGAAATTTGCCCTTGTGTTTGACAGGAAATAGGCAACATCAGAGAAGGAGTGAAGTGATTATGTGCACTTACTATTAGAACACACAGGTTGACAAGTTGTTTTAGAATTCAAAAAGAATTTTTAATATGATGTGCTAGCACAGTAGTCGATTCATGTATACCAGCCTGTGATCTGCAAGATAAAAATGCTGATTAACTATGATGTAAGAATGTTTTAAAGTAGAACCCTTTGATTTCCATATTTTCTGACAGACATAAACAAGTTATTGAATAGCATTTGCATGATTTGTCTGTCTTATATTCCTAATCAAATTAAAAGATTTAAAGGAAAATGTATTATTCATAGTGTTTTTATGAAACAGGATTTCATCTTAGCCTGTTATTTATTTATGCTAAGTACATATATTTTGATAGAAGTTGACACTGTCCAAAACCTGAAAAAAAAAGGGGGGGAGGGGAGAGATGGGAATATAATAAGGAGTACTTAATAACATCTCCTTGACACTGTTGGAATATGTGACAGCAGCAAAAAGAGTCTTCTGAATATCTACATTTGAACAGATTTTTCTTCCTTTGCCATCTTTTTCCTCTCATGTGCTGCTATCCTGCAGCTGAAATTTTTTGCTTACCTCACACAACACAGAAATGACAACTGACCAATGGTGTGACAAGTTTTCGCCTGTGATTTTGGACTCTGTGATCAAATGATGATGTTAAAACCAGAATAGCATATTGCCAATAAAAACATCAGAATCAAATAAAAAAGGTTCTGCAGTAGATGACTTTCAAAGAAAATATGCTAGTCCTCAAACACTGTATAAATGGTGATATTGCAAAAGCAGGTACAGATCTGTTTTGTCCTTAGAAAGATGGTACTAATTGTAAAATTAGAAATTTATTAGCTTTGGTTCGCAAGAGCATTGATCAGCCTCACTTATTCACAGTGCAAATCATCTCTCCTTGCATGCCTGGATGGACTTACATCCAGTTTTCTTAATTTATTTTTTCATAAATTGTTATCTGACATTCATTCCTATACTATAAATCAAACAGTACATAAAATGATTTACAAATCTCATAAAATAAAATGTCTCTTTTCATTGACTTGTGCAGAACTTTAATATTGATATACTTCATTCAGTTTGGCTTGCTTTGATCTTTTTCCCTCTCCTGTCTCCCTCAATGCTTAAAGACTAAATGACAGATTTAGTGTTCATTGGGCAAAATGATTTGATATGACATCAATGTTTCAATAAACATAACACTGTTATTGTATTTTCCTTTGGACAGCTGAAAAGAAAGATATTTAAACTTCTGACAAATTGTCACTTCAGTGACTTTGAGATAAGGAGAACACCTGAAGCAGTTAGGACTCTATCAAGAGCAAGGACAAATGAGAACATAAGTGTGTTCAAAATACAAAGGAGATCACCTGCACTGGAGCACTATACACAAGCCAGGCTCTGTAGTGCTCAGACATAATAAGACCAGACAACCTTCTTAAAGGCTGTCACAAGAGATACTTTGTGCTATTTCCTTCATTGCATGATGGCCTCCTAAGAGACCACCACAAAGGTCTCACAATGGAAGGTGTACTGACAGCTTTCACATTTGTTGCAGAGCCTGAATCAGAAATATGCCTCTACTTTTTCCTTGAAATCTTATTAGATGTAACACCAGCAAAAGCACCAAGAACCTACCATTGAAAATACGACCTAGCACTGTGAGAATGACCTAAGCACTTGGAAATATATGGGTTTGGTAAACTGTTCCAGCTCTCGAGGATGATTTGATCCATGTCATATTCTATAAACCAGCACTCCAAACATCAATGGAATTTTTAATGTTTATTTGAACAGGATTAAGTGTGGGAATATCAACGCTTGGATATGCCAATATTTGTCCCTAGCAAAATGGATGACAAATGCCAATGAGGAAGACAGATCCAACTGGAAAAAAACCACTATAAACAACCATTGTTAGTCCTGTTGCACTGCAGAGAAAACAAAAAATTTGAGCCCAACCATTTTATGAGACCTTCTCCTGTCATAACTACAGCAGTATTGGTGGACAGTGTTTCCCTGGACTTGGAACTGCTACACTTCAGGTGGATTCCCCATTTCTGTCACTCTGTGATCCTGTGGAAAAGCTGTGGAGAGGAACTAGTCATAGGCCACAGCTCACTGAGGCAGCAACAGACACAATCAAAACAAAGAACTTTGGATAACCAAAGACCTTTCTGCAGTTTTGACTGGATTTTTCCCCATGATGTGCAGATAGATACTCCAGTGATCTGCCTCTTTGCAATTACTCCATAGCTTTTCTTCTCAGCTTTTCTCCTTGTTTCATTTTCCCTCCATGTTCTGTCATGTCCTCTTCATGATATTAAAAGGGAACTATTATCTTCCCTTTCATTACATATGAAATAAAACAAAATGAATGTCCGCTTTGTCAGTCGATCATTGTGTTTGTATATCACACGCCTCTTCCACACCTCTTTGTGCAGGACAGGTCTATTTTTTAGTAATAAGAGTCAGTATTGAAGAAAAGAGTTCCTGAAGGATGAGAGATAGGTGGCAATAGGAGGAGAAACAGCCTCTGAGACTTAACAGTGCCAAGGCACAGATTACTGTAGGGCACTTGATCTGATGTCCAGTGTTCAGATCTCCTGGCCTCTGGGTCCAATCTGCCCCAGCCCATATGCAAAGAGAGAAAAACTTCTTGCCTTGACACCAAGCCTTAAGCAATATTCCTTTGTACATATTTGTGGACAGTGGAATAATTGTTCTGAAACAAAATCACTTCCAATTGGAGAAATTTGTCTGCTCTGGGGAGAATAATCTGCACTGCAGAAATGGTAAAGTTTTCTTGCTACAGTGATAATAGTCTAATTTACCATGCAGCAACCCCTGTGTAATTCTTCATAGGTCAAACATGACTCAAAGTGGTTTACATGAAGAGAGTTCTGTGAAACTTACTCAGAGTGCTTCTAAGTAAACAGATTAATAAAGAACTTGCATTAAGACAATTTTGTGAAGAAAAACTGAATTGAAATGAAAAAGCAACAGGTTCAGACCCAATAGGTTGAGCACTGATGTAAAACTCAGAAGACTGAAGGATGCATGTGGCTTTGAGCATGCTTGACTTGTGTCTTTGGTTATTTAATTTCCCTCTTCTTGGTTTAATTTCCTAATCTGTTAAGAGAGGATACAGAAACTTATATTCCTTCTAAAGTGCTTTCATTTTCCTGTCTGAAGGTACTCATTGAAAGCTAGGTGGTTACTCTTCAAGTCTATGTATCTTGAAATTTCCATATCAAAGCCAGATCACAGAATCACAGAAATATGCTAAGTTGGAAAGGACCCACAAGGATCATCGAGTCCAACTCTTAAGTTTGCGTGATCAGCCCCAAGAGTCACACCATGTGCCTGAGAGTATCATCCAAATGCTTGGTCCTTGACCACTTCCTTTGGGAAGCCTGTTCCCATACCCAATGGCCCTCTGAGTGAAGAACCTTTGTCTAATATCCTATCTAAACCTCCACTAACACAATGTGAGGACATTTTCCTGGGTCCTGTCACTGGTCACCACAGAAAAGAGATTAGTGCCTGCTCCTCCACTTCCCCTCATAAGGAAGCTGTAGACTTCAATGAGGTCTCCCCTCAATCTCCTCTTCTCCAGGCTGAACAGACCAAGTGCCCTCAGCTGCTCCTCAAGCTTAATATCTTTCTTATATTGTGATG
The DNA here is from genome assembly GCF_047495875.1 of Pithys albifrons albifrons. Lineage (NCBI taxonomy): Eukaryota > Metazoa > Chordata > Aves > Passeriformes > Thamnophilidae > Pithys > Pithys albifrons. The sequence continues at coordinate 45,097,618 of NC_092463.1, read as the reverse complement.
CCCAAAGTTGCACATAATATGAAGATGAGGCTGCCCCAGTGCAGAGCAGAGCGGAACAATCCCCTCCCTTGACCAGCTGCCGATGCTTTGCCTGATACCCCCAAGGACATGGTTGGCCCTCCTGGTTGCCAGGACACTGCTGACTTATGTTCAAGCTGCCATCAGCCAGAGCCTCTAGGTCCCTTTCCACAGCACTGTTTTCCAGCATCTCTTTTCCCAGTCTGTCCCTACATCTGGGGTTGCCCCATCCCAGGTGCAGAATCCAGCACTTCCCCTTGTGAAACTCCATTTGGTGGCTGATTGCCCAGCCCTCTCATTTGCTGAGGTCTCTCTGCAGGGCCCCTCTGCCTTCTAGGGAGTCAACAGCTTGTCCCAGTTTTGTATCATCTGCAAACTTGCTTGGTAACCCTTCCGGTCCTATGTCCAAGTAATTTATGAAGATGTCGAAGAGCACAGGGCCTTAAGATGGAGCCTTGTGGAACCCCACTAGTGATAGGTCATCAGTCTGATGTTACCCCATTCACTATTACCCTCTGTACCCAACCTGTGAGCCAATTTCTCACCCTCACCTAATGATGCGTTTATCCAGCTGTGAGCTGGTCATTAGTTCTGTGTTAGTTTGTTGTTTCTCAATAGTCGTCAATTATTGATTCATCAGGAAATTAAGAATTTTATAATGCACATAATGGCATTATAGATAAAAATAATTCCCATGAGAGAGCATTTCTTCCTGGCTCAAACTGGTGATCGGCTTATGCTTTGAAGCATGGGCTGATAGTCCTTGTAATTTTATCCTACTGATTGTAACTGCAGAAGCTTTTTTTACAGTGTTCATATGTGTCTAATCCTTTTTTAGAATCTTGCTAAGCAAGGTTGCCTCAATAATTCGTTTTGCATTTGCTCAGGTTCTGATATAGGTGAAGATTTATAATATTCAGGGCTGGCTCCAAAGCTCACCTTCTTGGTTCTTCAAAATCCACAAAAAGCCTTGCCTCAAGGTTATTAGTCATGGCTTCTTGGAAAATGTTGTGATTATACAGAATAAAATGAGGGCATTAAACAGCATCCCAAGTTTAGCGATATGCTTACTCTGTATAATGTAGTAGCTTGTTACGAGGTACAACAAATGAATACACATCTTAACAACACATATTAACCAAAATTAATGATGAAAAATTGCTCTAATTTCTCCTTGCTTGGAAAATACCTCCTGCAAATAAATTTGGTTAACAGTAGCTTGCTGATTGGCTTTATCTTGCAAATAAAACAATGAACAATGTTAATGAATTCACTTCAGTGACATGATTGAGGTACAAGAAGCAATAGAAATTTGTGGGCTGTTATGGGGGGTGGGTATAAGCAAACATAAACTATAGCAGCTTTCTGTGGTAGACATTGTGTAGACATTGCGCCTTCATTCTGAGGTTTGTAGTTGCTGTGGCATAGTGGAAATGGCTTAGTGAGACACAAGGTATTAATTTACTCTGCTGATGAATCTGTAAAGTGCTTCTTGCATTGGCTTCAGGAAATTCAAGCCTTGTTCAAGAGCCCAGTCTAGACTACATCAGGAAATTCTGCAACACAAGGCAAGACAGAGGATAAGTGTGCAAAAATTTTTGATAGATGACTCCTTTAGGATTTGGGAACTTATATGGTAGTTTTTTACTCCAACTTTCTCTGCTTCTCTCTTATGTATACACACAAATTGCAAGTCACTGTGCTGTTAACAGAAAAAGCCTCTTTGCAATCTAGTTATTGCCTAGTGTTCTTTCTTAGTAGAGTACTTATAAAACAGAACTCAAATCAAATCAAATCCAGGAAGGAGTCATCTCTTTGCTGAAGATATAGAAGAATCAGCAACTGAGACTGTAGGCAGTGGGAAGTTAACAGGTAGTCTGGGGCTTCTGAACATCATGTGCACTCATACATAAGAGATTACGTCTCTGATTTACTGTGTAAATTTCCATTTTCTATTGCTTCCTCCCAACCCTCCTCCTCATTTTTGAGTTTATATGTTTTAGAGAAGCTGTTGTGTAGCAATCCTGGAGAATTAAATTGTCTAGATACATCCCACAAGTACTTCATGGCATGACTACTTTAATAGTCCGAAATTTTTCCATTTAATTGGCCAAGAACTCACTCCATTGACTACACTTCAGAGAAGTCTATGCTTATCTCTTGTGTTCCCTGTCTTCTGCCTGAGGCTGAAATTTCAGATAATATCCACTTTTTCCTTTCTCTTGTGATTCTTTTAATGATTTGGGTATTTTGTTCATGAAATAGGCTGACACCACAGAATGCATTTCATAGCAGCCACAACAAAGAGTTGCAGGATATCATTCTGGGGAACTACTCACTAATAGGCTGCATATTAATAAATTGCTTAGAAATACTTTGTTTCATGGTTTTTTGAATAAAACATGTTTACACTATTATTCTAAAGAATATACAAATACTGAATTTCCACTGGAGTGCCACTGTGTCAAAAAAATTGGTCTCACAGGCAATGGTGTGACCAAAAATCATTCTTAAGCTCTGAATTGATAATCATGAGGTAGATTAGATTTTCAAAGGATCCCAAGAACCAAAGCAATATATATCACTCACTGTGACTAAGCGCAAAGGCCTAAAGAAAACCAAAATAGTGTTCAAGAGGAAACAAAATACTAAACTAAGGAGGACAATTATAGAAAACATGCTCTTATAATTGGACATTTCATATTACAAGGATTAATTGGTTAAACATTTTTTCCCTTTTGAAGAACTGTTAGATCAAGCCCTCAAAATCCATGTGTGCTCTCTGTAAGTCTTCCTTAACCTACCACTTGCCCAAGATCATTTCAGTCTGATCTCCAAACTGATTTGCTGCACTAAGTTCCCTAAACTGTATTCTAGTGTCATGGTCTGCTTCTCTCTGTTGTAGTGAATTCCAACTCCAAAAACTAGAGCCTTCCCAAGCCTGCTGACAAGATACTGGTGGCTGAAATGGCCAATCTTCCTGAAAGAGACAAACTATGTAGAAAGAAAGAGAAAGAAAAGAAAGAAAAGAAAGAAAAAATGGCCAATCTTCCTGAAAGAGACAAACTATGTAGAAAGAAAGAGAAAGAAAAGAAAGAAAGAGAGAAAGAAAGAAAGAAAGAAAGAAAGAAAGAAAGAAAGAAAGAAAGAAAGAAAGAAAGAAAGAAAGAAAGAAAGAAAGAAAGAAAGAAAGAAAGAAAGAAAGAAAGAAAGAATCCTTGTACTGAAAAGATTAAAACCAGAAAAGGTTAAATTGCAGCTATCTCTGTAATCCATCCATCCATATCTCCTCTTAACTGACTCCATTAAATGAAACCACTTTTAAAATGGGGTTTGATGAATGGGATTGAATACTGTGATTGCATGTGAGAATGGGAGAATGGAGTCCACGTCCGTTTTGGTGCTGTGTTTCTATGACTACTGCTGTGACCAGGAATCAGACAGACCAAGACCAATATCCCTTGTGTACCTATCATCACAGTATCTAAGTACTACCAAATATAATTCCCTTCTGTTAAAAAGCATGGACTTTGTACCACATAAAGAGTAAATAACACTCATCTTAATAAGTGTTACTGGGAGAAAAACAGCAAGCTTTGATCATTATCATGAGAACATTCTCCTGATTTATTTGTGCCAATATTTATTGCTGTATTTTTTCTTAATGTAATTGTTTGTTATTAAAAACAATTTCAGAAATAAATGCTTTAAGCTTACAAGGCAGTGAGGGAGAAGGAGCCACAAAGTCATTTCTTAAAAGAAGATAAAGGACTTCTAAAATCCCAATATTAATATCTTCACAATAGTCATTACTTCATGGCAAAAATGTCTTAATGAATCATCCTTATTTATTGTAGTATGGTAAGCCTTTGGCATATATCTAGGGATGATGATTACTTCTTCGTTTTTGTAGGCAGCAAAATATAAATCTCAAAAGCCACCCACTATTATCACTACACACTGAACACACCTCAAAGGAGAAGTAAGGATTTTTGAAGTCAATTGTTCTTAGTTGTAAGCACTTGTCCTTGTACATAGTCCTTGACAATTATTTGGCTCCTCTGAAGTCAAACTAAGCCACCCACACTTCACTCACTTGAATAAAGAATATTTATTTTATTCTTTTGTCCACTATCAGCGGATTGTAAAAGGCACACTGATACAGTGTAGAGGTTTCTGCTTCCAGGAGCAAGGCTAGGAAAGCGGCCAGCGGGGCTCCCTAGGATCAGGCCCCTTAGAAGCTTGGGTCGGCTCCTCCCGCTCTCAGCCCGGCGACCACCCCTGACGGAAGAAGTCCACAGAAGCCGGGAGTCCATGAGGAAAAGCCAGTTTTAATGGTGCACACTAGCTTTTAAGGAGAGCATGGGAATTCCCCGGATGGAGGCGTGGAAGAGGGGCGGAGACGGGGCGGAGACGGGGAGCAGTGATGCACTTTATTGGGTGCATGCAAACGAAGGGAAGGAGGGAGGGGAGGAGCGGCAAAAGGACCAATAGGAGAATGAGGTGGGCGGGGAAATTCTACTGTAGGGCTTCCGGCACTCCGAGGCAGGGACAGCTCCCTCTCGGACTCCAGCGGCGCCTCGTGGGCGACCCCGCTGGCAACCGCCCCCATGGCCGGGGCGCGCCAGGACAGGGGGCTGCAACCCGGACGGTTTTGTGGGAACAGGAAACTTGGATAAGGAACGACTAAGGGAAAAATAACCAGGGTAGCCACATTCAATTAAACTGGGGAAGTGTCCATCCGAAAGCCCCCACGGTCCCGATCCAGCTGCTGCACGCGCTCCCCGGGGTCTTGGACCTCCGCATCTTCGTCTACCCGGCGTTTGTAATATATCTGCCACTTGGTGAATTCCTCATCAATCTGGTCTCGTCCGACAGTCCACAATGCAAGATTAGCATCTGTTTGTGCAGCTCAGCAACAAGAAACAAAGGGAAGGAGTTCTGGCACTGTTTCCCCTAAATGATAGCCTAAGCACTTGAGCGCACTGGGTGTGTGAACTCCACCTTGCAAAGGCCTAAGAGCACTCTAGAAGTGGCACAGAATTAAACTGAGAGAATGTGTGTAATGTGTTGTTGTACCCTGACATATCACAAAGGAACCTCCCTTTTTATGGACAAACTTACTGGTATTTTACCCTCTGTTGCCGGTGTGCTATGTACACCTTATTAAGGCTTTTGTCCAAGGGATGTGCCTTACATTAGACCACGGAAAACTGAGAGAAATTACTTAATTCAGTGAAAAAACCCAGCATCAGCTGATATTACACCAAAAGTGAAGATGCTGCTGTAACAGGTGCCTGGATCTTACAGATATATTTTTGAAAAAATTGAGCATATGATCAACTGGGGTGACATTAAAAGAGTTCAGAACCACTATATCTTTCACTGAAGATTTGCAGGTGCACATTCCAATAAATGAAGCCAACTAGGCAGTGTCTTGACAAGTTTTACTGTTTTGAGCGGAATATACAGATAGAAAGATGACAGATGATTTTAGAAAAGTACAGTTAAATCAGTATTGAAAATGGAGGAATTTGATAAAAAAAGAGAAAGAATTGCATTAAAATTAATCATACCAAAGTCATAAAATCAGTTGTAAACTCTGAGCAATGAAAGATTAAATGAGAAGGCATTTTATGTTTTAAATTAATTTAATTTTTTCAGTAGAGTACTTGATAATTTCAACAGACTTTGGCCTCTCAAAGTATTTACTACAGTTTCAGGTAAGCTTAGTTGCCCTACAAGCAGCTGAAAGAATCACCAAATCCAGAGGTGGGCCACTAAGATGATTAGAGGGTTTCCTCTCCTATGGTTTAAAACTGAAAGACAACATGTTTAGATTATATATGTGGAAGAAATTCCTCATTATGAGGGTGCTGAGACACTGGAACAAATTGCCCAGAGAAGCTGGGGATACCCCATCCCTGGAAGTGTTCAAAACCAGGTTGGATGGAGCTCTGAGCAACCTGGTCTAGTGAAAAGTGTCCCTGCCTATGGCAGGGGATTGGAACTAGATGATCTTTAAGATCCCTTCCAACCCAAGCCATTGAATGTTTATACGAAAATACTTTATACCAGCCCTAGTATTCAAAACTCAAGGTTATTAAAAAAATCCCCACAAAGGGAAACAAACAAAGTCATGGTTTGACTAAAAACTGAGACATAGTTCATCAAGAAGAATATTGGCCTTTTCAAAGAGGATCTTACTTTATAACTGTTGAAGTCACTGGTCTGGATCATGCTCCTTAATAATAATCAGATGAATGCTAGATTTGGTATATTAATGAGCAGATCTTTGGTATTCAAAAATCATGATGGTCCAGGAACAGTACTATGGATGCATTCTATATGAGTATGGAGTTCTGATATTGCAGCTTTCCACTGCAAATCACTTACATTTTCATGACAACTGGTTGTGCTGGAAAGATGATGAAGTAGTAACTATTAAAGGTGCAGTTTCCATTTTTCTAAGGATGTCTGACCTATTGTTTAGCAACCCTACATTACTCAGGAAAAATTCAGCAGAACTTTCTCTGAAGAGGGTTTTCTCTGCAGCATTTGGTGCTGACTGCTGCTAGAGGAAGGATAACAAATTAAATGGCTCATTGATCTGTTACAGAATGGAAAATTCTACATTTCTCTGTATTTATTGTAGCTGCTACTCAATACCCAAAGGCTTAATATAACACTTTCAACAACTTCATATGAGAATATGTGAGAAGTCTTTGAAATTAGGACAGTCCCGTAAGAATCAGAGAATGATAGTATTATTAAGGTTAGAAGAGTTCAACCATTAGCCTAGTACTGCCAAGACCACCATCACTAAACAATGTCCCTAAGTGTCTCTAAGCTGGAAGGAGATAGAGCTGGGACGGCTATGCCAAACTGACCAAAAAGATATTCCATACCGTATTTCATCATGCTCAGTATATAAAGAGGGAGGAAGAAGGAAGAAGGGGAGATGTTTAGAGTGATGGTGTCTGTCCTCCCAAGTCCCCATTACCCATGATGGAGCCCTGCTTTCCCAGTGATGGCTGAACAACTGCCTGTCCAGGAGAAGTAGTGAAAGCCTTCCTTATTGTGTTTTGATCAGGTGTGTGGCTTTTGCTTTCCCTATTAAACTGTCTTTATCTCAACCTATGAGTTTTCTCACTTTTCTGATTGTATCCCCAATTCTGCTGGTGGGGGAGTAAGCAAGTGGCTACTCGGTACTTGGTGTCTGGCTGCTGTTAAACCATGAGCATCCTTTTAGTAGCAGAGGATGGTTTCACTCTAGCAACCTCTGGGTTATGACCTCCACATGCTTCCTCTGGGTTAAAGCTATACTGGCCTCTGCAATGAAAATTAACTTGGCCCCATCCAAAATCAGCACACCTGGGCAGCCTTTTCTGATGCTTGATAACTCTTTTAGTGAAGAATCTTTTCTTCAGTCCAATTTTAACTGCCACTAGTGCAGTTGGAGGCCACTCTTCATAGAACTGTGCTCCAGACACTTCACCAGCTCTGTTGCCCTTCTCTGGTCATGCTTCTGCACTTCAATGTCTTTCTTGTTGTGAGGGACCCAAAACTGAACACAGGATTTGAGGTGTGCCCTCACGAATGCCAAGTCCAGGGGACTTCCTTGTCTTCGAAATACTACAGTCCAGGTAGACAACACCCACAGCCTTTCCCTCATCTGCTAAGTAGGTTATCTTGTCACAGAAGGAGATACAAGCAGGACCCACCTTTCACAAACCCATGCTGGCTGGGCCTGATCCTGCAGTTATCCTGCATTTGCCTGTGATGACTCTCAAGATGAGCTGCTCCATGACCTTTTGTGGTACCAAGGTCAGACTGACAGGCCTGTAATTCCCCAGATCCTCCTTCTGACCTTTCCTGTAGAAGGGTATTACATATGCTGACTTCTAGTCAACTGGTACTTCCCTGGTGAGCCAGGACTGCTGGTAAATGGTTGAAAGTGGCTTGTGAACTATTCTGCCAGCTCTCTCACTACTCTTGGGTGGATCCCATCTGATACCACAGACTTGTGTGAGTCTAAGTGTCACAGGAGGTTGCTGAGCATTTCCTCCTGGATTATGGGGGTTTTATTCTGCTCCCTGCCCCTGTCTTCTGGCTCATGGCTCTGTGTACTCCAACAACAATTGGTCTTGTTCTTAAAGACTGAGACAAAGAAGACATTAAGTACTTCAGCCTTTTCCTCAGCCTTTCTCTCTCTATTTCCTTCCATCCAATAAAGAATGTAGATTGTCCTTAGCCCTCCTTTTATTTTTAATGTATTTATAGAAACACTTTTATTGTCTTTTACAGTAGTACCCAGATTAAGTTGTAACTGACTTTGGCCCTTCTAATTTTTCTCCTTGCACAACCTCACAACATCCTGAGTCCTGCCTCTTCTTTCAAATGTGATACACTCTCTTGAGTTTCATCTCTGCTTTCTTCAGCCGAGCTGGCCTTCTTCCCTGCCAGCTCCTCTTTCAGCATGAGGACAGCCTGCTTCTACATCTTTAGGACTGCCTTATTGACGAATATGTGAGACACATCCCCACGGCCACATAGGCTATATAATTTCTGAGAACAATTCTGAAGTTCACACTTCCGAAAGGATTGTTCTTGTCAGGCTTAACAGTCAAGGCTTCAGAATTAGGTCCAGATCCTGTTTCAGCACTGATGATCCTGGCAGAAGTTAGATGATTTAGATGCATATTTATGCTAGTACTGTGGCATGACATTTGTTTGATAAGATTCATTGTGCATCAAATTCAGCTCTGTGGAGAGGGTTATTAGAGGAGTGTCATGCAGAACACTGAAGTTCAATTTCTGTTCTCCAGTTATAGAAAGTCTTGTGCCTAAGTCTCATGTTAGCTCTCTGTATGAGGCAAATGTCATTCATGCAATTTGTTGTTCTTGTTGGTCTCAGACGGCCTGCATAAGAACTCCTACTTGATTAGCATGTGCTTCCCAGCAGATACAAAACACTCACTAAAACACACACTTTATTTTGAAAAATAAAAGGCCATGGTGTAAAATAAATTTTTAAGCAGAACTCTTAATTGAATATATGCCAGTAATTACTTTCAGAAACCAAACTAAGACCTAGTACTACACAGTTAAAAAAAAAAAAAGACTAATTAAGGACTCTTGGCCATATCCCCTTCTGTTGCCATGCAGGACTGAATAGAGCAGCAGCAGTGAACATGAACAGGGGATCTAGCATCTCATTAATTGCAAAATTATATTTGATATAGCTTTATTGACTAACAAAATCTCTTAAACCTTGTGAATATGGTCAAAAAATCTTCAGCAACCAACTATTTAGACATTAAGAATATACTAGGAAATATTTCTGCATTTTTGTGGAAGATATTGTAGTGCTTTTTAATTTTTATAGTTATTAATAATTAATACAATCTCAATTTTAGGATCTGTGTATCCACTTGACAATGAACATTACTATAGTCAAATCAAGTAGAGGACAGACATTTTGACACACAACAGCCTAAATTATGAAAAATCTCAACTCCTAAGAAAATCAAGGATATGTGCTGGAAAATCTCCACAGATTATATGAGAAGTGGTAGTGGTAATCCTTCTTCATCCAGTACCTACAGAGTATACTTGGCCACTGATTGCATAATTAGCTGTGTTGGAACGATCTATGTGGTCTAAGGTATGGCTATAGTACCTCACTTCCATGAGACTATTCCTTTACACTGCCAGTGACACCATCACCAGCACCCAGGTTTTATAATGTTTTGGTGAAAACCAGTCAAAATATTTAATCTAATTAGGTGTTTTCAATGGGACAGATTTACCTCTGATGTAACTGTGCAAAAGTCGAAAGAGTAAAACTACGGAAAAACTCGATCTGTTGAGTTTTTTTATTAAATCTGACTCATAAAAATCATAAGCCATATTCTGCCTTTGAACACATAGAATCAACCTACATTGTGCCTATTGAAAGCCACAAATTTACATCTCTTACTGGAATATGCCTCAAAAAGATTGTGACTCATTAGCTTAATGTAAACAATTGTCTCTGAGGTGCAAAGCAAGCACTGTCCTAACTTCTAACCTTGAGAAGAGCTTCTGATGGTATGTGTGAGTTGGCAACTCATTTGGCCTCCTCTACTTCAGTAAAATCTTGTTAAAATCTGTGAGCTTGGAATCTGCAGGAAAAAAAGTGAATCACTGAGAAAGCATTAAGATTATTTTGTAAATAAATTTCATTGTTGGTACAAAAATAATACATTATATTTGAAGCAGAGCTGCAGAAAGACCTGGATAAATGCTAAAAATGCATGATGCTTCCAGGAAGGTACAGTAAGAAAATGCTGAGGGTTTTCTGTTCATAATTGTTTGCTTCTAATGAGATACTATGAAAGAGGGCTTTGAGATTTAGATTTTAGCAGCTCATCCTTTGTTACACGTTACTGAGATTATTCAGATAATTAATTCTAGAGACCATCCCTGAAAAAGCAAGCTTGTCTGCAAGGAAAATGAGACAAAAATCTTCCCTATCTCAGAGAGACAAAAATCTTTTATTGCCTTCTTATGGAAACATGAAGTGTCTAAGAAGGTGAACTAAAAGAAGCATAGGCAGTTGAGCTGCTTGCTATTGATGTGCAAAGTTGATCAGTGTGGTGGAGGCATTTTGAAAAGAACTCTAATATTTATAAGATAGAGAAAACAGGTAGAAAATATTAAGAAAAAGATGTGTCCATCACTTAATGAATTGTCTTGCTGTGCTTAGAAATAACTAATGTACCCTTGTGTACAATTTGTCATATCCCTTTTGGCATTTTCATCTCCTCATGAGGAAGAGGAAATGCTTAAAAATATTATTGAATACAAAATCAGACAATATTCTGAGTTGGAAGAATCCTCAAGTCCAACTCTTAAGTGAATGGCCGATTCAAGGGATTGAACCTGTGACCTTCTGTAAGTCTGCTACACAGATGAGAACAAGGAGTCTATGCTGCACCAAGAAAGCAAGCAAAACAGGAGCTGTTAGCTAAGAAAGTTAAGCACAGAAAGAAACTGTATCTCTGAGAACTGACCTAGGAGCCCTGCTGGGGTTTTAAGACTGTGACAAGATGGTCAAATTCTCTGCCTCTAGGCATGAAATTTCATTTTATTCGTCAGAGTAATTGCACTAACAAAAGCTGGCACTGCAGAAGTTGTGGCAGCTGATCAAGCCAAGGAAATGCAGATGGTGAGAGCTCAGTGCAGGCTAGAACAAAAAAGGTTTATCCACTTTGGATCTGGCAGCACCCTCTTCCCTAGGGCACAGGGATCTGAAGACCAGTGAAACACATACTGTGCTTTTTTCTTAAGAACAAAGTGACACAAATTGATAAAGCCTTGATAAAGGAAGTGAGTTAAAGGAACTAATTCTTACTGGTCCAACTCAAGAGAGCATCATGTTATGTTCCTGTATCTGTTTCTGTGATTTTTGAAGAACCTCAGTAGAAACTGACTCTTGATGTCAAGCTAAGGAAACCCCTATAGGTATGACTTCATTAGTATTTAAAGTGTTAAGTCTGCTTTTCTCAAAGAATTAGAAATACTAAATCTGGAAGTCTCAGTGAAATGCCAAATATATTATTACAATCAGCCATGTCAGTTGGTTTATTTTTACAAGAGAAAGAGCCATTGCAGGTATTTACACATGGTCTTTACAAGTGTATCCTGGCACTTTTTATCAGATTGGTCGCTCTCTAGTTTGAATATTAAGTTTTTTTCTGGGCTGAACACTGATGTTCCCAACTGCTTCCTAGTTCCATACAATAAATGTTTGAAATTGTAAAACAGAGGCCCTAATGAAAGGACATGTGAATCAGCTGCATATTTCCTGTTTGTACCAGTAGGAGTTCCTTCCTGATGGGATTGCATAGTTTATGCCATAGTATCAAATGATACATTAGCTGGGTACTAGCCGTGAAAATAACACAGTTTGTCATCTGGCATTTAAGAGTCTGACCATCACATTCTCTGTCTAAACACTAATGAAGTCTTATAGAACTAAAGTCCTGCCTGGTCAAATATAGGAGTCCTATCTAACTGAGGTATTTCCTCTTACAAATGCTGCAATTTTATCAAGATTGCTTTCATTTGTGACTTAAGTAGATTTATTGAAAGGTCCTGTGCTCTGGTTCATTAAAACCCTACATTGGAGCGTTTTTCTCTTGATAGGCCTGTGTAATCTGAGTCTGTATTACCCTGGTTAACATTCTTCTCTTTCACCATATTCCCTAATGGAGAAAAGAGGAGGATTTAATACCAATAAAGAAAAAAGGAAAAATGCATTATTTTTAAGACATAAACTGAAGAATTCTTTCTGATTCTTGATAATGAGGATCTGAATAGGCATTTCTTATTTATTATAATGAAGTGACAAATGTGGAAAATTAGCACACAAGTCCTTAGTAGATGTTATGAAATAAGTAAGAAAGAAAATATCAACCCTAAAACAAAACAAAAATAACTCTGGAGAGGAAAAGAAATTAATTTCAAGAATAACATAATGCTATGCAGGCCTGCTCTTACAGAAAACCATCAAGTTAATTTAATTCCACAAACCCCATTGCTCCAAGAAAATGTTGTTTAAATCAATTCATTCTTTCATTATGTTGCTTAAGAGCACCATGAACTGATGTGAAATTACTGAGATGGCTTTCATGTATCAGAATCCCTTCAGTTTCATTTCATTTTCTATCCTGACATGGGACTAATGTGCTGTATTTGCATGCTAAAATAGTATATTTAATTGTAAAAGTGGTGTTGTTAAATTACCTTGCAATGAGTTTGTTTTAAATGGTTCATTAAAATTTTTAAAATAGCTTGCTGCATGATTACATCTCTGCTCTGCTTTAATGTATTACATCTTCAACCAATAGCTCCAATGCAGGAAACCCTAACTTGCTGTTTGCTCATCAACAACAGATTAAGGGTTAGAAATACTTGCAGGTTCACAGGATCAGATTCAAATAATTACAGCACCTGAGCAGAAGTCCACTGCTCTCCAAAACGGCTCAAAAAATGTATTGAACTGTTATGTGTAGAATCATAGCATTGTTAAGATTGGGAAAGAGCTCTAAGGTCAAGTTCAACTTTTAATACAGTGCCATCATGTTCATCAGTAAACTATGTCCCCAGGTGACACACCTGCCCTTACTTTGAACACTGCCAGGGATGATGATTCCATCACTTCCCTGGGCAGCCTGTTACAATGTCTGACCACTCAGTGAAGAAATTTTTTCTAATATATGATCTAAACCTTCCCTGGTGAACTTAAGGTCATTTCTACTGGTTCTGTAACTTGGTATGCAGGAGAAGAAGCTGACCCCCAGCTCACTAAAACCCCCTTTCAGGTACTTGTAGAAAGTGATGAGGTTGCCCCTGAGGCTCCTTTTCTCCAGGGTGAGCAAACCCAACTTCCTCAGCCACTCCTTATATGACTTATGCTCCAGACTCTTCACTAGCATTGCTGTCCTTCTCTGGATTCATTCTAGCACCTCAAAGTCTTTCTTGTAGTGAGAGGCCCAAAGCTAAACACAGGATTCGAGGTGAGACCTCACCAGTGCTGAGTACAGCAGGCTTGTCTTCATTCTCTCACATTCCAGGTATTTAGAGACTTTGATAAGATCCCCCTGAACTTCCATGTTTTGCAGGCTGAAGTGTCTTAGCCCATTTACCCTTTTCAGATATCAAAGATGCTGCAATCCCTTACTCATCTCTGTGGCCTTGTGCTGAACTCAGTCCAGTAATTCGGTATCTGTCTTGTACTGGGGAGCCCAGAACTGCACCCAACACTTGAGGTATGACAGAAATGCTGAGGATCAGTGCAAAGCAGAGCGGACCATCATCAGGAGTTGTGACAGCAAAGACATCTAAGAAATAGCTTCTCCAGGCAACTATATCCATGCTTTCTTAGGTAACATTCACACTTCTCTATGTCTACATGGTTGAAAAAATCTTTTCTCTACATTTAAGGGAGCAGAACTCAGCTTTTATTTTTGGTTTCATCTGTGTACTTCCTATAATAAAAACCATGACCTGAAGACTGTTTCAAAAATGTAATTTTTAAACCTTGTCTCTATTCACATCTTTGTTGATATTGCTCTTATCAATACATTCAGAAATGCAATGGAAGCATCATTCTTCATCTCAGTGGGATTTAAGCACTAAAATAGCTTTGAAGAGTCAAATATTACTCGGCTTGTAGAATAACAGTCCAATTTTGAATACTTGCTGTGGCTTTTCAGGGAATGTTTTGCAAATATAGTTGTCTATATTTAGGTCAGCTATATGCTTGTGCACTGAAATGTTGTTTTTCTTGCATGCTGATAGGGAGGAATATCATCCCTTAGGGAAGAATTCTGAATCATTAAACTAATCTATGCTATTACATTTCTATTATTGTTTCTGTGTTCATGCATTTTAAAACTAAAATGGAGCAGATAAATAATACACATTTAGAAAGCCAGTATCATCAGAGCTAATATCTACTCATATTGGTTCAGAGTAACTGCACACTTCTTCCCTGCCATCACCTGGCATATGTTGTTTACATGGAGGAAGGGATAGGAGGAGGAGGAAAAGTTTCCCTGGTATACTGAAAGTAAAGATGACTGGTACCAGATGTGCATTATCTTACAAGTCTTGGAGTTACACTGAAAGTGTTCAGGATGGATTTGAGACTCAGGCAGGTGCAGTTACTGTTTCAGGTCCTATGCATGGAAATGGCACATATTCAAGCGCATTCTTCTGATGTTATTGTTTCACTTGCTCTCTGTATTTCACACAATGTCCACAGGTATGCTTAACCTTAGATAGCAAAAGGTACTTTTTAGTTTTGTGAATGATTAACCCATCTTTAAATTATACATGATTTCTATGTAGTGAGATGTTTGAATGAGAACGTGGCATTACATGATTAGTCCTATATACTGATGTCTGTCTGTAAGAGAATATTTTCTGCTTTCATACAAAAAGAATATCACAGCCCTTCCTGGGTACAAGTGGATGATAGTTTCAGTGAAAGAGCACAGTACTCTTTCAGTGAAACAGTAGTCTTACTTCCTAGACATAGAAAATGTTTTTGTAGTAAAAAGTGCAGTTCCAATATATTGGCTTTGGAAGAATCTGTTTCTTCAGTCTGCTGACACAGTCTGCCTAGCATGTAGCTGTCCTCTATGTGTAGAGAGTAGAAGTTTTATTGGTGTATCTGCAGAACATTTTCCAGGTAATACCCATGATTTTGCTGAGGGCTGCTTTTGGTTTGAGTACACATTGCGGAATGATTTTTGATGATTTTTGTTTCTGGTTGCTAGGACAGGAAGAGTTTTAGTCCAAGGCTTTCCAAATAGGCTCTTTTTGTTCCTAATGCAAGTACTCAATGGCTCCCTGAAGAGTTCAGTAAAACAATTTAACAAATAGAAAAAGTGTTTTCCTCAAACTTTTCACTCTTCTTTTGACAACAGATGTGTTTTGCTAATCTCAAAGCTATAACTGTGTAAATGCTTTCATTTCCTTTCCTAATTTACACAAAAGTGGGCAGAAGTCTCAGCTTTTACAGTGGTATGACTGCAGACTGTTCTAGATAGAGGAAGCAGAGAAGTCCAAAACCGTTAATGTTAATCAAGGTCAAAGGTTGACAGTTTTCACTTAATAACATAGTTATCTCAAATTCAAGACTTTCCAATTCCAACTGAGGCTACCAGAAACAGCCTGTGATTTTTTTTTTTCAAATACTGGCTTCATTGCTCCGTTCTGGGTTAGTTGGGAGATGAAGTCTTATAAGATGGCATAGTAAATTGTGGATCTGATTTCTAGTATTGAAGTTCCAACATCCTTCTCCACTAACCCCTTTTTACAGCCCAGAGCTACCTGGGAAGTTTCTCTCTTCCCTCCCTCTGTGGAACCTGTGGGAATGCAGGGGTGAAGCAGCTATGTAGCTCTGGCAGGAACAGGACTGCAGGCAGCCACAGTTTTCTATCCCTACCAGCTCACCTTCACTTTCACTGGGTGTGTCAGAATATCAGAAACAGATTCAGGCATCAAAAAGCCAAAAAAATCAAAATCTCTTCAGATAGGAAAAATTAGAATTGGAAGGACAGTAAAGGTGTAAGGTGAATTGACTCTAAGAGGAAAAAATTAAAAGTAAGATAAAGAAATGAGATTTGCCATATATTAGAGGGTAAAACTGGCTAGTTCGAGATATATTTATGAGGAGTTAAAAATAAAATATAGACTTTTTAAATAACACTTCAATTAGGCTGAAAGCGCAGCAATGCATATACCCTCTTCTTGCTGCCTGCTCAGAAGAAAAGGAAATGCTGAATTAACAAAAATGCCCTTCTCCCAGAACACAAATCAGATAGTCCACTGAAAAAGACTCATATTTTCTGGCAACCTCCTCAGCCAAAACTTCTCCTTTCATTTTAATAGATATTTCTGCTGCAGGCCCTCACCTCTAGAACTCTTGAAAATTCTATTGTCCTGCCTCCAGAAGCCAGAATGTACATGGAATTGCCCTTTGAGCCTTTCTACAGACAGTCCTAGCTGCTTTTTATTCTTTTGGACTACTGACACACCAGTGCTGCCCTTCTCTCTACACACTTTCCCCCCAGTTTCAGACAACCAAACACACCCCAGCTGTTTACAGACTAAATCCTAAGATGAGCCAATTGCAGTGCAGCTGCACAGCTGCATCTCCTCATCAACCAGATCTACTTTGCAGCAGATAAAGAATATGTCCCATAATAACAGATAAATAATAATTTCCTCCCTCCCTTAATAGGTCTCATTTTTCAGCTTTCATTTCTTTGCTTCCTAGACCTTATGTTTAAGAGTTGCTTGCTATTTACCTGGCTGTCATTGTCTGGGACTCTGGCATTTGCCAGTTCAACCACGGTCTTAGAGTGATGTATTCCAAGAAAAATCTAGCCTCTCTCTTTGCTGAGGTTTTCATTTCATCTGCTCCCTATCCCCTGCAACTTGCTGGTATACTCTAAGTTAAAAAATGCACTTCAAAGGAGCAATAACTATTATGTAATTCCTAGGCTCATTTTTCGACATCAGAATCAAAACCTGACAGATGGCTGTCAGCTAGTCCTTCAGTAACTGCTGGCGATGTAGCACTTCCATTAATTCACTGATTTGACAACTACACTTCAAATCATAACAGAAATGTCACTGTAACTACACAGTATCAAAAGCAAATAGGCCATGGCACCACCTATATGCATTCATTGTTCTCTGAAGGATCAACTCTTGGCAAACGGCTTACTTGGACAGATTTACAGGGCACCAGAAACATTCTCTCTTGAAACTCATGTTCAGGTTTGTGACAGCATCTATAAATAGCTTAGTCAGGTTCAATTTCTTTCAGTAAAGTTTCTACATGCATGTGTTGTTCATAAAATATGAAGCAAACTCCAGTTTTGTAATTCATCAGACTTCAGATAGTGATAGCGTTTCTGTTTCCAAAGTCTCTTTGGAAGCAAAATTCACCCCTCTACCTAAGATGGATGGAAGGAGAAATTGCCCTGCCGAAATGTGGAGTGAAAATTAAGATACTGCTGAAACAAAATCATGTTTGGAAAATTATTGAGAGGTGATTCATAGACCCACTCTCAGCTGGCTCCAATGATTGTGTAGGCTTTTGGTAGAGAAATTCCTAGAAGAATAGTTAGAGACAAAAAATATTATTTTGTGGTTTTCCACATATGTGGACATGAAATACAATGGAATAATTTTCTCCTATTAAATGAATTGCAACTGAATTAAAATCAAGCAATTCTGCCAGTGTATTATGTGCTACTTATTGCAAAGGGTCTGTAGAACATCCAAGGTTTGTATAAGAAAGATGGATTGTCTGGAACCTAAGCTCCATCACATGTGCACATTTCATCATGGATGCTCAGCCAGTGGCATATACTTAGAATATTCTGTCAACTCCTGACCTTAACAATTTATGACATTTTATACCTGGTAGCATTCCCAGCACAAAAAATGTAGGTGTTAAATCATGCTTGCACAAAAAAGTGAAAATAATTACTTTCTATAGAAGTAGGTAAGGGAAGAGTGAAGCATGAATGAATGGCATGCCTCATGCATGAGGAAGGCATTGAGAATGATAGCAGCTAAATACATGCTCAGGAGAGAGTTACTCTCTGTTGCGGAGTTGGATGTGAACAGAAAGTGCATGGATTTCCCGCCCAGCAACCCACAGACAGTGACAGCTTACTCTCTGGATCATGTGCTACAAATCAAATGAAGAGAAGCCCTTTCAGGTTGAAAGATTTCTATCATCTAGGATTTAGCTGATAGGCTGTAAAGTGCTTTTAAATCCATATACATGCTGGTGGGTATCAGCAAATTGGAACTGGGGGAAACACTAAGAGCAGAGATAACACTAAGCAAATGAATTTAGCAGGAACCCTTAATACCAAACTATGAATTAAAAGCAGGTGAAAGAAAGATAAACAACAGTAAAAGAAAGTTAAGACAAGTGGATCAGGTGGGGATAAGGAACTTGTACTTTTCACTCAGCATTTGTAATGATGGATTTTCAGATACATGCATTTCATTTAGTATGGACGTCCAGTCCCTACCAAATAGAGAGATGTAAGGCATCATCTGATATAAACGTTATTGTATAGCTCTATATGGAAGGCAGTGAGCACACAAAATGCTATTTTTTTGACTTTCACCTTTTTCTGTTTTACTAAAAGCATATGTAACAGATTAACAATTTCGTTTGTCCTTTAGGAATATAGGAGAGGAAAGTTTTTTCTCCCAGGTTATAATTTTGGTTCTTATTCCTCTTTTGGAACTATGCAGGCAGATAACTCTGAATGTAATAGTTTAATATTATATAAAGATGTATTTGTAACTAAAGATAAAAGACTTTTAAATCTATACATTGAGTAGCATCAGGATAAACTTCATTCCCTATTTTGACCCAAGCAGGTGCAATCTGAATTGGATGAAAAGGAAGAGCTATCCCTGAGTGACTCCTGTTGTTTCACTCTTGCACAAACCTTTACAGGACAAATGAAAGTCCTTCAGTGCTGACGCTAGACTGGAAGGATCAGACCACAAGCTGCATTTGATGAAGACACTTCAAAGAGCTGAGGCTTACTTAAAATGGATGGGAACTTCTGCTGTGATTTGATGGTGGATTCTTTTTATTGGGGTTAGTCTCACAAGGTTTGAATAGCGGCAAAACAACCCTGAAAGTCATTTACTGTGATGGGCGACATCACAGTAAAACACAGTAAGCATTTATGAGAGGCAGGCATTATGATACTTTTTAAGCACAACCCTTCTGTGAATGAGCATTTTCAACATTTCCCAGATAACTCCATGGTCTGCTCCTGACCTCTTCTTACACAGGCACTCTAGATGGTGGTAAGCTGCTACTTCTGAGGTGCTGTGTTGTGTCACTCCACATACAAGAAGTCTTAAGAACCTGAATAATCAAAATAAGGAAGAGAAGGTGAGAAAGGGGGAGTGAAGCATAACAGCTTTATAAGGCATGTATCCTCATACTGGATGATACTGGTGATGCTCCAATCCTTTGCTGCACAGCTGGCTTACATGATTTGGTCAGTCACTGCATTCTTTTTTTCAAAAGCTATTCTGCAGCCCAAGATGCCTGTTATCTGGAGCTTGGAATTTTTTAACTGCAAGCCTCTGGCACAGGATACTTCCTGAAAGTAAAACTCTGCTGTGAATTGGACAGAACTCACACCCTCAACTTACATATTCAGGAATTTTGTTGTCTTTTATCTGCTGCACAACACTGTGCCCTGCTTTCTTGCCCTGAGTGGTAGAAAGGAACCTGAGCCAGCCTAAGCACTGACAACAGCATGGGTTTTTCTGCATGTTAATTTGCTCAGCTCCTCCATAAGTCAAACCTAGAACTGCTTGTGAGAAATTGGGCTTTCTGTGCAATATTTACAGGTACTATCAGCTGGAAGGCCAGTGCCAAGTGCTCGGCTGTCTGCTCCTCACAGCTACGTCATGTTTCCTTCTTTCAAGTGGCACTCAGAGCAGAGAGATGGCAGGAGTGCAGGTGTTCAGTTTTGCTTTTCCTGACCATCAGCAACACAACTACTTACTATGTGATTCACCTAGTCCGTTCTCACAGTTTATCAGTGCAAATTTCTCAGGAATATGGTAAAGTGGTGATTAGAGAACATTCATGGAAATGCAGGTTTCTTTTCATCTATTATTTACTCAGGATTGTGAAATAGCCTAGCATTTTAAATATTACATATGCTATTTTCTCTGAAGATGGCAAAGACTGAGACATATGACACTTATCTCAGAATAAGAAGTCTGAAACTGAGATACTCATATGATGAGTTTTGCTCTTAATCTGGAGATATTGCATAAGTCTCCATGGGTTAGTCAAAACCTTGTCTTTTCTGTCAATTGTGTCAATCTCTGTGAAGTAAAAGCTTCCCTATCAGAAACTCTAGGATGGAAGGAAGGAGGGAAATAGGAGACATTTCTCAGTTCAATGGTTATTAGATGAAAGCGATTTACATCCACTGCTGACTTGAATTAGAATGGCTTTCAGAAAGACCTAGCATTAAAAGCCTGTGTTATCTCATTACAAATTTTGTAAGTCATGCATCCCTAAGAGAAGCAATGGATTTGTTTCCTTGATATGAAGAGTCTTAGATAATTAACCCAGTTGAGAGAAAAATATGATTTATTGTGGGGTTTTTATATATGTGCAGATGTCTTGAGTGACGCATTTCAACTTTATTTAAATTTCATATGGAAGTAAAATGCAGAGTCCATTGTAGTTTTCTGCTTTTGAAATGCTTCTGCCCTCCTGAGTGTTTAAAAATAGAAGGAAAGAAATCCAGTATAGCTTTGCATAACAGCACAAGCCCTTTATACTGTAAATTGCCATTGTCATTTCTATATACAATATGCTCAAATCTTGAATTTGAATATTGGACCTAAATAAGATAATCCCTCTTTGTTAACATAAACACGTTAGTCATTAGCACACATAACCCTTCTTCAGTACTGAAATGGACTCCTTAAAGTAGAGATAATTGCAAAAGACTAACCAGAAAGAAAGATATGTTAAAAGAAAATTACATCTGATTGATGTACTTGACAAGTAGGTAATAAAATAAGGTTCTGCTCAGAACAATTTGGAATAATTGATTTAGTTTATGACTTTGACCAAAATATGCAGGAATGCAGCATTCTCTCTCAATTGCGCTATTATTGTTCATCCTACTAAGAGAACAGCAGCAGGCAGTGGGGGGAAATGCCTATTACACAGAGATTTATTATGAAAATGGGCCTGCTAGGCAGAGTTTCATTATGAAAAGGGCTAATTAGAGAATCTGAATAGAATATTTGAAATATCATATCCTCTACAATGCCCATGGACTCTGTGTGTTGTACACATGATACCAGTGACTTTTGTGGACTTAATTGTGTACAGAGTTTTTCTGAGGCCTCTGATTTTATACCCACTGTCCATCATGAGACATCACTGAAATACTTGATTCCCTCCCCTGTGTCTCTCCAAGGCTGCTGAGACCAGCTGATATGCTTGATTTGCCTAGGCTCTTGCATTCTTAGCCTCTGTGCCTGGAGGGAGATTATAATCCACAAAAGGTACTTAACTCCACTTCTCTTCTGAGGGAAGGGCAGTGAAGTTAGTTGACTGGCAAAACTAGACAGGGCTGACCCTTGCATGGGTATTACAGATGAAGATGTGCTGCTTTTTTCTAGGTGTGAATGCTCTCTGCTGCCCTGCTCTATGCTGCTATGACTTGTAAGTCATTTCAAACTCTCCCCAGAGGACACAGGATGGGACAGGCAGCAACCCAGGAAAAGGCTAAATGCTTCTCTCCACATATGAAAAGATGCAGAAGTCTGTATGTGTAGAACTGATCTAAAGAGAGACATAATTAACCTCTTCACAGCTAGGCTTGGTAACAGCAAACAGCAGGGTATGAAGGTGTTGGTTGACCTTGGACCCTAGAGAACACTTAGTTTCTTGCAGTAAATAGGCAGCACAAAAGAATCAGAAATGAAACATGGATATCTTAGTTCAGTCAACTAATTTAAAGATGTGAATTTTGGGCCAGAAGCAACTCATTAGCTACAGCCTAAAGCTTTCCTAGTAAATCTTAGGAACAATTGAAGGATTTTATATTATGAAAAGCTTATTATTAAAAATGGATATTTTAAGTGCCAGGAAAAATTAAAGAACAGTACCTTGCAGCAAAATCTTGTAAGTTATGCACACGCTTTCAGTTACATGCTGTCTTGACTGCTTCTGCACATGTTCAGTTGCTTAGCACCATTGTGTATGCTCACATTCTCAGCAGGAGAGTTCGTATTTCTCAGTAGAAACACGTCCCTGATTAGGAAAAAAAGGGTTAGACAAGTGCAGAGAAATGTTCTCAGGATATGCTAAAGGTGATAAAATGATGGGGAATGACACAATCCCTGTAAGATAACTTGCATAGGAAGAATGTGATGAAATGTTTTCTGTGGAAGCTGGAAAGTTGGATCTATCAACAGGGTGTACAATTTACTCTGTATAAACATTTAGATAGAAGCAGATCTTGGGAGGTATTGTACTATACTAGGAGACTACCTTACTTGAATAGCAATAAATAGCTATTTTTTCATGTATCATCTTTCCTCAGGTGTTTGCAGGTGTTCATTTAGTAATGGCTTTCTTTATTTATTTTAATTGATAGGTTAAAAAATTAGTTCTTGTGATGAAATCTTAAATTAGGGATTATAAGAACATGTGGCATAAAAGCAATTAGTCCTTCTCCTTTAAAAATCTCAGTCAGTCTGCACTGGCTTGAAGAAAAGGAGAATAGAAAGAAAGATCTGGATAACCATAAACATCACTTACTCCTTACTCGGGTATAACTGATAGCAACTTTGCTGCATTTTTCAAAGTAAAGATTGGAAATTATTAATTCAGGGTCAATGAGAAAGGAGTAAGATCTCCAGGCAGTAACATTACCTCTTGTCCTGAAAGAAGTGAACACCTCACATAAGAAGCCTTGGCTCATCAATGCTTTGAGCTTAGTCTTGTTTTCAAATAGATCCTCTAAAACATTTGCATTGTATCCCCAGCCTACATCTCTAACCTCCTAGATCCAAAATACAGACATTTAAAATGCTTGGTCAGTGTTACTCTGGAGCATGCAGAGAAGCATGGAACCTGTCCCAGCACTTGGTCTCAGTCATTCTGGGTCCAAAGGAGACTTGCTGAGGAAGAAAAAGAGAGAACATCATCTCTCTCTCTGGCTTTTTCTTAACAGTGCTGTCTTAACAGGCAAACCTTAAGGCTTTTTCTGCTGGATGCTTGAGATACTTCCATGCTCAGGTTGGGGATTCTGCTCTTAGCAGGTTTAACTTTCCAGATAGCTGAATAAGGGTCTTTTGCCTCAGTGGACTTCCTGGAGGAAGCGGGATGGTTGAAAGTCAGATAGTCCTCCTGGTCATTTTTCTGATTGAAAGCCACAAGTATTTCAAACTCTGTCAGACACATATTTTAAAGATTTTTAAAGTTCTTTCATAAGTAGGATAAGCAAATGTTAAGGAACTCTTCTTCAGTATGTTTTATTGGCCTTATACTTGCACTCTGTAGGGGGAGAAAAATACACAGGTGTTCAGTTGCATGTACTAAGTTACTGTATGTCAAATAAAAGCCTAGTCATGGAGCAGAAGCTTTTCTGCATGTTATTCTTTAGGCTCTAATCCAAATATTTAGGCACTTAATTTTACATGTGTGCATATAATTTCCATTGACAGCCAGAAAACAAATTGTGTATCAAAATGAGCTCATATGCTTTTCTGGCTTGCAGTGTAAATCTCTGATTGAACAGCTGTAGCAGATTATTTTATCAGAGAAAGGAAATGTAATTATGTATAGAATGAATAGACAGAGTACAAAAAACTTGCCACAAATAGTTCACTTCATAGAATCATGGAACGCGGAATTATAGAATCATTAATTTGGAAAAGACACTTTAGATTATTGAGTCCAACCATAAACCTACCACTGCCAACTTCAAGGCATCATGTCTACACATCTTTTTAATATTTCCAGCGATGGTCACTCAACCACTTCCCTGGGCAGTCTGCTTCAATGCTTGATAACCCTCTTGGTGAAGAATTTTTTCCTAATATCCAGACTAAGTCTTCCCAGCACAACATGAGGCCATTTCCTCTCATCCTATCACTTGCCACTTGGCAAAAGAGACTGACACTCACCTCACTACAACCTTCTTTTGGGTAGTTGTAGAGAGTGATAAAGTTTCCCCTCAGCTTCCTTTTTTTCCCAGCTAAGCAGTCTCCATTCCCTCAGCTGCTCCTCATAGGCTGTTTCCTATTGCAGTTTCTATTTGCTTTTTATGAGGGAGGAATGTCTCAAATCCTGTATACAATGTCTCTTTATCTTTTACCTGAAGAAATCATCCTATTCTTACTGAAGATAGTGGCAAAGCTTTCACTAACTTAAACTGGTGTTGGAGCAGTTCAAGAATTACATGAGAATTGTTGAAGCTTGCTTTTAATGTTGCCATTCTTCATTACATCAAATACTGCCAAGTAACCACTAGACTAGAGATGAGTGAGCAGAAATGTAGTCCCCAGCAAATGGTTAATGGTTGGATTTGTTCACATAAAATGGATGCAATTTTGATACAGGTTGTCAATTTGATTAAAGTCTGTATACAGTTATTTAGGAATAACTGGATAGCAGTATGTATTTTAGTGAAAACTGAGGGTATAAGAAGCAGCAGGAGTAGAACATGAAAATTACAAAAAGAACTGAAGTGGACTGTTTAACAGCTAATTAGAGCCATCAACTGAGTAATTTTAGTTTGCATAACTGGAGGCATTATGCCATTGAACAGGGATGTGCATGGAATGTTTCATTAGTTTCTGGGAATTTCAATATTGTAAAGTTACTGAGAAATATTTCAAGAGGGAGAACAAAAATCACCAGAGGCCAGGGATCAATTTAACAGGGTATCTAGAAACAGGGATGAAAAATTCACATGAACAGGTTCACTAAATAGTAGCTAAAATAGAAGTATGTTAATAATCTAGCAGCTGAGGTCACTTGTTCTGTTCAGCCTGGGAAGGGGAGACTCAGGGCAGACCTCATTGCAGTTACAAGTTCCTCATGAGGAGAAGAGAAGGGACAGATACTGATCTCTTCTCTGTGGTGACCAGTGACAGGACTTGTGGAAATGGCCTGAAGTTGTGTCAAGGGAGGTTTGGGTTGGGTATTAGAAAAAGGTTCTTCACTCAGAGGGTGTTTGGGCACTGGAACAGGCTCCTCACGGAAGTGGTTATGTCACCAAACCTGACAGAGTTCAAGAAGTATTTGGGTAGTGGTCTCAGACACATGGTGTGACTTTTGGGGTTGTCCTATGCAGGGCCAGGAATTGAACTTGATGATCCTTAGGTGTCGCTTCCAGTTCAGGATATTCTGTGATTCCGTGAAATTCTTGTATCATTGACTCACTTTTATCAGTCATTGTCTACTCTTTTGGCATAGTTTTCCACAGTGTGAAACGAAACTACCCTGAGGATCCTGCTAGAAACTTAACCTTATTTGCAGCTATACTTGGAAACATGGCTAAGGAAGTTTCCAGTACACACAGGGTAAGTTGCGTGGATTTTTGTACTATCTAAATTTCAACCAGACCTCCTTTGTGAATCTACCTCACTGATATTTGTCCTTCAGTTCCTACTCTTAAATGTACTTATAGTATGATCTCACTGTTCTGGGAAGATTTTTCTGGGAAGAAAACAAAATATAAAGCACACAACGTATCAAAAGAAAGCCACTATTCACTTGCACAACCTGAGCATTTAAATTTAAAATTCTTTGATGAATGCTAATCAGGGTTCTGGAAATCCCTTTCTCAATCCATTGTTCCCCACAGTCTCCACTTCAGTGAGGCTGGAAATAACGGACCTTAGTTTAGATGTGTTGAGAGCCCTGCTGCCTGCATTTTCAATTATTCATCTGTATCTTAGAAGTAAAGAGGGGTAAAGAGGGGTAAGGCTTCACTTGCAATGTCTGCTGTTGCCAGTCTAACAATTTTCACCAGCAATAAATAAACTTAGGGTAAGAAAACCCAGCAGCAGTGTAATTTTAAATATAAAAACTTATAACAAGATGCTGTTTGATATTAAATTCTAACCATGTTGCAGATTAAAATAAAAAAAATGACAAAGAAAAATACACTTTCCACTTTTCAGGCACAAAGAAAGCATTGATCAAACATAATATGCACAGCAGAATACAGAGCATGGTTCTTTTTAACAATAAAGATAAGCTAAAAATATTTAAAAGGCTTTAAACACAAAAAGCCCCTACAGGGTTTGCTCTCTGAATAACGATTGAAAATGTTATCACAAAAGAATATGATTTATTATTATGGTTTTTATCAAGATGACTTCTCACATAGCTCTCCAAATGAATTCAATCTTGGGAACTAATCCTCCTGCTGACAAGTAAGTTTATGCTATTTGGACCTCCAGATCTTGAGACTGAATGGAAAAGGCTGGATCAAGAAAACATGGGTCAATCCAAGCCCTTTTTTTGCACCTGGACAACTTTGTCAATGCCACTGCATGGGGTGCAAACCTAACACTTTTAAATAACTTTCCCAAAGTTTCATTGGAAGCAACTTTCAGATTTTTCCTGGTGGGTTTGATGCTGCAGTAGGCCTGAATACAGAGAAATCTGGCTAAATATTGTCTCAACAAGAGTTAAGATTTCTGAATAATTTAATTACCTATATTTACTTTATCCTTTTTTCCTCTAATTTATTATGCAGCTATTAAATAGACATATCTATGAAATACAGAATTATATCAGGATTTGTCCCTAAAGTCTGCCAGTGCTAACAAAAAACTGACCAATATTAAAAGAAATAAATCTTCAGTTAGGAGCAGCAGGCAAATACTTTGGAATTGCAGCATCACCTGAATATTGAAGGAAGCTTGTTCCACTAGCCAAACCTCATCTTGGGTAAAGTAACCACACTATAAAATAGTATCAGGGCTACAGAAAACAAATGGATCAGCAGAGGATAGTTCACACTCACTAGATATGTAGGCTGTATCTTCATTGGAAAGCCAAACACCAGTTAAGGGTTTCCTTGTGCAAACAGTATTCAAGGGCATAACAATGCCAAAGTCATGATCATATATTCTTTGCAGTCTAAACAAGCCTCCATCTGGCCTGATCCTCTCTACCCATGCCACCTAGATGAAAATCTTTCAAGAAAGGTATCTTAAGAGATTTTACAGACATAACTTTTGTTTACCCTTTCTCCTAATTTTCTTTGTCATTTCTTTTAATTTTAATGCTACAAGTCCAGCTAAAGTCTAAAAGGTGAAGGTTTTGAAAACACATTATAAAGTGAGCAGAAATATCCTAATGATATTTCTCCTATTTCAGCCCACTGTTGGATCACATGTGTCTGTGGCAAATCATTTAGAGACACACCTTTCCTCCAATATACCTAACAAAGTGTTTCACTGTTCCATGTACACACTATCTCATTCCAAGGGTTTTCCCATTAGTAAAACTTCTCTTTTTTTTTTCTTCCTGTATTAAGTTTTAAAAATGTTGCTATCAAATGCTGATGGGGACAGGAGGAGCACACCTAATTTACAGCCTTATGGTCTAACCTTTGATAATAGTCCAATTCTAATGCCTAAGGACGTTCACCTGTATCAGTGTCCTGTTTCTTTCTTCTGGAATGAAGTTTTATGATATTAAGGCAAAATACTGTTATTTTCTCTCCTGATATAAAATTCTCAGCCTTCTCAACTGTTTCCAGCCTTCTGATCTTGCATTTTTCTTAGTGGCCCCTTCTTTCCAAACTGCGTGTTCTTTGTGGGCCTTCAGGGACTACAGAGTGTAGTAGGTATACTGGTTCCATTTAAGATTTGTTTAATTCTCCTGGCTAGAATTAGAAATGTGAAGAAATAAGGCTTCTGAGTCCAGGTTACAAGCACAAAATAAGCAGTATTTTTCTGCACAACTTAGGTTTGAGGTGTAGTTGAACCGTCACAACTGCACTGTGTGTGCAAACTGCTGCACAGCAAGTTCATTGCAGAGAAATTGTCAATTGAATGTTATGTAGGAGTGCAAAGGCTTCCAGGCTTCATGTGACTGATGAATTTAGTAAAAGGAAAAGAGTTTCCTCACACAACACTACTGAACTTTCTCCAGCTGAGGAATGTTGTCATATGTGTGGCATAATTGCAAAAATTCACAGAAGTCAATTTCAAACTAATTTTGAAGTAATTTTTTCCAACCTGAAAAAGAGACAATGTATATGAAATAAAACCAGCAGAAATATACTCTAAGTATAATACGCATGCAACACAGTGCATGACAGAAAGTGCCTAAGCAGATAGAGTGGTATAAGTGCTGAAAATACAAATGTGAGACTGGTTTGCTGGATGTCCTCAATTTTTATATTTGTCAGCACAGTATTTCCTATCTCGCATCACTTCTCTGCAAATTAGTCCTCTTGCCAATACAGCTCAGCTATGAGAATTGCAAGGAGGAATGAGGTGGAGGCTGAACTCTGCCCACGTGCAACCATAGCCTCTCTCCTGAGGCTGTCAATGTCAGTCACTAACAGTTTGGATAGTATCCTAGGAACCAAACTTTGATGACTGCAGAAGAACTCCATGCCGCTCCTATTTCAGACAGGCAGTCATGCAGATGTCAAAATACTACTACTCCTTTATAATTCAAAAGGGCTAGCTTTGAAATGGTGAAGATCACTGATTCTCTTTATAAATTGTTACTGTCTGAGCTCTGGGATTGCAAGTGATTCACATTGTTTTTACTAGCATTTACATCCTTGCATCAAGCAAAGGCTGGAGTAATATTGATTCAGGTTACAAATCTCATCAGCAGGTAAACAAATGCACTATTTGTGATGAGAGAGAGAAAAAAAATCTGTTTAAAAAAGGATTAGCCATGCCATCATGCTGCTTTTTGTTTCACATCAGAATTAACATTTCTGATGTGCCAATGCAGCAAGCTCATTCCTTCTGCTGATTTCTAATAAAGTTGTGCCCTTCCCTCATCATTATCATACACCAGGGACAGTGTGAGGAAACAGAGCTTGAGCTGTTGGTGGAATTATGATACACAACGTGTGGAGGAAACTAGTTTGCTCTTCTGCAGCAGTATTGATTCTGAAGTACTGATAGTAGTAAAGCTTAGTTTTGCCAGCAGATTACCACACGTGTGATTTTGAATGCACACATGAAGCAGAAAGCACAGTAGTAAGAGGTATTAAATAAATCCTTTGAGGATTCATGGCTTTTTCATGTGTTTATCTGCAATTTTACCAAGGGCACTACTGAGGATATGGTGAAACTCTTTTGAACTTTCTCCAGAACTCACATTCAGTGTGAGGAAATGAGCCAAACTGCGTGCTTGGGAGGGGCTGTAGGGAGACTGCCTTTGCTTCCCTCCAGCTGAAACAGGACTAATTCAAGCTTGAGTCACTTGTACAGGTTGAGCTAAACATATATTAAAAAAAAATAAAGTATGAACTTTGAGAATATAAATTCAGTAATCTTTTCTTTCAAGCACAATACATTATTTAATGCATAATAATTTCCTATTTTGAATTATCCCAGCAGAATTATGTTACATACAGAAGTGACTCCTGAAGGAAGTAATGAAGGGAATACTGTGCTAAAAGTATTCTGGGCCCGAAGAACTGAGTGCTGTTCTTTTCCACTTGCATAAACTTTCAGAATTGTTTCAATTACATAAGCATACAAGATTCCCAACAAAGTGATGCCAAGTGAGGTACCTCTAGACTTGGAAGCAATACAGCTGCACAAGCATGGCCCTGTGCCCAAAGCAACAGGCACTGTTAGAGAGCTAACACAGCTATGCTACTCTCAGGTCCCAGGCACATTTTGCCGCTACATCAACATGCCAACTGTATTGGAACCAACCAACTTCACTGTTTCTCAAATAATTCTTAATTTTAACAAGGAGTCTTCAACTCCATGAAGATATTTGACTGCCTAAGCACTGACTTTCAGGACTTTGTTAGTCTCTTTGCCTTATTGACATGGAGCCTATGGCTTTATCTTTCTCTTTCACCTATGCTGTGTCTCTTCAGAGCAAGGTTAATTTCTTACTATGCAGTACATCCTTGCACAGTATCCATGTAATTTTGATAAAGGTCCCTGGCTTCTTGTGAATTTTAAATAACAGTAACAATTTGATTGAGTTTATAAACCATGAATAGACAGGAATGACAGGAAAGAATGGACAAACTGCAAGAAAAGAAGCCATCCATGCTTTTACAGCCTGAGGGCAAAAAAATGAAGGAATATTTTATTCAAATTACTAATCCGTTCTTTAAGCTTATATGGATTATGCATCATTGCCAGTTCACTAATTGCAGGAAGGACACTCAGCCTATGTTTTGTTTGTTCCACCCAGCCCAAGTCCAACATATGTTGAAGGATTTGCTAAAACCACTGCTTTAGCACAGAAAATAAATCAGAGATTTGACATTTGCTTTCTACTTTTTTTTTTCCTTAGGAACAGTTATTACATTTAAATAGGTATGTTCTGAAATGCTCAGATAACCATACACTAGAATTTATTGCAATTGATTAGAAAATTATTAAATCAATGTTCAGAACTCATGATCTTTAAGCCCAAGCAAGGTTATTTCTGATTTTTATCAATAAACCACAGTAATCAGATTTCTAAAGTTCTAGTTCAGCCTCTATTGGCTTTTGCTGTGATAAAGGGAAAATAGTAAAAAAATGCAACTAAACCAGACAAAATTACAGCTTGACTACAGATGCTCGCATAGAGGACAAGGAGGTCACAGCTTTTTCCTGCACAGTTAGTGTGATCACCACTCACATATTCACACATTTTTTGCTCTAGCTAGAAAGGGCGACAAGCAGCTTGAAAATGCTTTTTTAATTTCCCTGCTGGGCTCATAGTCCCAGGCCATTTTCAATATCACAGCTGTATCTTCCCCCTACTATAAGCTCCATTTCAGCAGAGTGAAGGGCAGGTAGCAGCTCAGCAGGCTTTACATCTTCCAAGGAGTGTTTCCATTTAGAAGAAACTTCCACAAGTTTAATTTAGATAACCTCAAATTATCCATGTCCCTTGAAAGCAAAATGGGGCAATGAACATGAGCTGCTAGGTTCAGCTACCTACACAACAAGAGAAAGAAAAAAATTTGCATGCCACCAAGTAAACCTAATAGGAGTGCTCAAAGGTAAAAATCATCATTGAAAAGCCTTCCTTATATATTGCCTTGGCCTGCTCTGGGTTTTATACAGACTTGGCTTATTTTTGAGTAACTGGAGAAGTATAGAAATGCCTGCACTAAGAAATTATTAATATTAACTGAACTTTCTGATGCTAGCATTGCTCTTGGGTTTGCTGTCTTGGCTTTTGCCCTGAAATATCCTATGGGAATGATCTTGTTCAGTTATGATTGTGGAAAATCACAGCCTTTGCAATTCGTTTTAGAAACAGACATTTGCTATTGCTAAAGACACCAGAACACTCCCCCAAGGAAATTATCTTGGAAGTAGCAATATATTAAAAGCTGAAGCCCAAAGCCCTGTGAAAACTGTGTAAGAGGATTTTTTTGTATTCCTCTTAAGAGTTCAGCTTCAGCCTTTTGCCAGAGGGACTGTCTAATGTTTGGTTTATGTGGAGGTTTTTATTTTTATTTTTTTTTTAATAAAGGATTACAATCTGGCTAGCACAGCTTATAGCCTCAGTGCATCTTAGAAGATGCAATTTTTAATGTTATATGTCCTGGGTCTTATATCTTCTTTCATTCTACCAGTATTAAAAACATTCTGTTAGACTCATTACCAGTGCTATTATCTTCTGTTCAGTAGTAATAACAAATGCAAAAATACAACTAAGGAAACATGTGCCAGAGAAGTGTTTAGCCTGTTAAATACACACCACTTATACAAATGTTTAATTTCATTTTTCTGTTTTACTCATCTAATTACCCAAAGACACTGGAATAGACTTGGAAAGGAATAGATTTGGAAAATTGAAGCTGAGATGAAGACAAAGTCTTCAGTGAATCCGTAGGAAGTATTCTGGCTATGAGCATATCCTAGGTATACACTATTAATGAAAGAACATATCAACGTAAAAGAAGTGGAAACAAGAACTAAAGTAGGAACTACTGTAGAAGCCACACAACAGTCATTAACTGATGATTTTGTCAATTCACAGCTTCATGGACAGGGTAACATACTCTTCTCAGGACTGACATCAGTGTGGTTCCTCTAGTTAAAAATCGTACCTGATATGGTCACACAATTAGGTGTCAGTTTAACATGCAGATTTTTAGAAGACCCCCTGCAATAATGTGGGTTGGCACAGTTAACAGCAGCAGCCACAAATAAACAGCAAATGCTTCTTGTAGAATACAATATATTAAATAGTGCTGTGCTCTTGATCTAAAAATAGCTAGTATGAAACAATAGTTCTCACACTGTTAGCTGCTTACCTTCAGTTACTTTGAATAAATTACTTGAAATAAGTTTTAGAAATCATTGTACGATCTAATGCTTCAAAATCTGTCAAGCGGCTATCACACAATCCATGAGAGAACACTGAACTCAGGGAAGGGATGTTACATTGGCTACCTCTGATATCATCAGTTAGTTATACTTTAGATTCTGCCAAAGTGACTTTTTTTCCTATTTTTTTTTTAAGTTGTAAACAAACATGGAAATAGCTGCAGAATCATAGGATCACTAAGGTTAACCATTCTTTCAGTGATGAATTTTTTTCTAATATCCAACCTGAACCTCCCTTGTTGGAACTTGAGACCGTTTCCCCTTGTCCTATTGCTAGTTGCCTGGGAGAAGAGACCAGACCCCAGCTTGCTACCATCACTGCCACTGAAAGGACATTGACTTACAAGTAGCATGTTTCACTGATTATGGCCTAATTATCCAAGATGTAAACGAGAAAAATCTTAAATGGAGACACATTCAGTTCTTGTATAAATCACTGACTTCTATGGAGACTGAGGATGCTCATTAATTTGCAGAATGAGGCTTAATGTAAAATGCATGAATAGTTGTTATAATTAACAGATAGTTCACATTGTTGAGTGGAGCCTAAGGTAACTTCACATTTTACACTTCTCAACAAACCAGTATAGACACAAGCTAACATTTTTGCACAGTATCATCAGAGCTATTTATTATGTCTCTGGAAAGCCATTGCTGTAACTTTCAATGGAAAAGTATCTCAGACTTGCCTTTTCGATTCCATGTCAAATTCAGCATCAGTGTTTTCATGTACAGCAAATAAGGAATATTCACAAAATAAGCAGCATCATCACATCAGGAAATTTCTCAGGTGAGCACTGGAAACTGGGTAGAAGGACAGAAGAGTCAGTTGTGCCTTCTTGCCCTTCATGGTCCTGGAGGCTCACTGGAACTACTAAGCATGGCTCACCTCTTACCTGCCTATTTCCAAATATATAACCAAGATGACAAGCAGGATGGTTAAAAAGAGAGGTCTGAGCAATGTAGATTTCTGAACACATCTCAATCTGACATCTTTATTTTTAAGATTTATACTGTTGTCATATCTAGAAGTGAAATTGACAAGAGTCTATTATATAGCTATATTACAGACATAAAACACGTCTGTCCCCAGAGGTTACCAGTGGGACCCTTGGGTCGCTCATCCTATTGAAAACCCTAGATTATAGTGTTCCTAATAGATGATTATGACAACCATGTCATGGCATCTTATTTTGCCCAAATAGCTGTTAATGATTAAAGACACAAGTAAAATTTAACATAGCAGGAAATGTTTATTTATTGACTCGGCATGCATATAATATTAGGCATTAGATTTTCTCATTTTTATTTCATAACTGAAAAAAATAGTTGCAGATGATATTAAATTAATTATTCCAAAATTTAAAGCACAGCTATGTTTAGTGGTTGTGGTGTTTTGGACAACCACTGGAGAACTAGTACTCCAGGTAAGTCACTCCCCTTTTGCTTTTCCTCCCTCCTGCCCTTCCAATAATGAAGGGGCAATACAGTGAAATATGGGCAGAAATAACAATTTACTAAAGGAAAGAGAAACAACTACAGATGTAGAAGAAAATGGTTTAAACTAACAAAGTCAAAGAAATATTGCCTGCTCCCTCCATCCCTAGGACAAAACCAGGCTGTTGGAGAGGCTTCCCCCTCCTTCCTGGACCACATGGCCAATAGAACAAAGAAACAGAATGTGGCCAATGGAGTTCCATCAAAAACGACATGTGGGATAGAATTCATAATTTGGTTACTCCCACCTACTGCTAAACCCTGCCTCCTTTCCCTTTAATACGTACCTATTTCAAGAAACAATGTCTGTGCTACAGCAGGTCGTACAGCAGCAGAAAAATGGTGCAGAAGAACAATTAATTTTTCAATATAAAAATGTATGATGTGAATCCACACACTGAAATGCAAAAGACTGATCATTTAGCTATTTGGAAAAAAGTTCCTAGACAAGTTAATTGCTAGAATCTGAAGGCTGGGAGACTAAGCCAATTAAACATGTAAATGGAGTACCTATGGTGTTCATTTTCAGTGTCCTTCAAGATAATGATTAAATGATAGATTTTTAAACTAATTGTTAAGAAAACTGTTGGCTGTTAGCCTGGAATTCACAGTGGCTTTAAAGTTGTGCTGCCACATTAATCCTTGAATGACAAAGTCAATTCAGCTCCAAACCTTTGCCTATCCCCAGCTCAGGGTATTGGACATTAAAGATTCTGCTTTCCATTGTGAAATTTACATGATTAGAATTACTCTAAATGCCAATATATGTCACATGCATTCAGAGTTCTGAACACTGATAACACTGAGGGCTTTGAATAAGACTGTTAAGGAAAATTCCCTGTCTGACCATCCAGGAGCTACTCTGTCAGTCACATTTGCACCACTCCAGACTTACACTGCTGGGACCAAAGACCCTTTGCCTTGGGCAGCTCCAGAGACTCAGCGGGTGCCACACTTGATTCCCTGCCCATCCCACTCACAAGTGGCAAAACAGCAGTGACCATAACACCTTTCTACCAGAACCAAGAAGCAGTTGAACAAATCAATTCTTGGAGCTTGATCTCTAACTGAAATAGCCTAAGGCAGGAACAATCATGATCTGTACAGAAAAAGCACATATTGTTCACTAGTCATGCTCTGCCATTGTCTCTTTTGACTAATTGCTTTCATTTCCCTTTGTAACTTAGTTACGTAAAAACCACATCTTCTCCTGCAAATTCTTGGTGTTTGTCTTAAAATTTTGAGTTTTAGGAATAATCTATGTATTTGGGACTCAGAGATAATCTCCAGGGTTTGAAAACTCTAGACAAATGGAAAAGAACATTTCATGACCTCACATAACTGAGAGGCTGCTTTTCACAAGAGGAATTATTCTCTGATACTGATGGAGAAAAAAAATTATGTCTGTTATACTTTTGCCTGCAAATTCCTGCAAAAATATTTTCAGTTGTTTGGTGATAAGAAGCAATTGAACAAATTTGACTACACAATTTTAGTGCAAAGGTTCTTGCAAAAATGTATGTTTCATTCTTATAGTGCTGCTTTAATGAAAAATATCCAACTTAGCTGAGTACCCAATGCTACATATAGCCAATCAGTGTTTTTAACTATTTTTACTAAATTCTAGTTTTTCCCATTATAAATTTCTATGATTGCCATTTAACTATTTCAGCAATAGCTCTGATGGATGACCCTTTATAAACCTGTCAACATACATGTCTAGGTTTAATGCCTTTAAATTAGCACTATTTCACTGAAATTAATGAAATGAAAGTATATTATATCATCTGCCCATCTGAAGCTGTTTTTCTCCAAAACCAATTTTATGTCTATTCATATCCATCATTAATACAAATTTACAAGGGATAGGAAAGGTTAGTGAGAGTCATGGAGGATTAAG
Organism: Pithys albifrons albifrons; assembly: GCF_047495875.1. Lineage (NCBI taxonomy): Eukaryota > Metazoa > Chordata > Aves > Passeriformes > Thamnophilidae > Pithys > Pithys albifrons. The sequence continues at coordinate 45,061,524 of NC_092463.1, read as the reverse complement.
CTACCACAATGGTCAAGCAGCTTTTCTACCAGAGGTGTTAAGAATAAGAAGAAAAACTGAAGGTAACTGAAGTTAAACTCACCAACTATGCCAAAGGGGTAACATTTGAATAAAAATATTGCTTAAACTCCTGCATTACAAAGTCTGTGAAAGATGTATCACACAGAATAAGTTGTCTTCAGACTTCAATAATTTCTATGTGATCTACTGACAATTTGTGAATAATCTTTTAACAGTTCACATTCCTAAGTTATGTCATGTCTGTGTTGTAGGTAAAGTCCATTTACTGGATTTTTTTCTCATATACATGGTTTCATACTTCATGCAAACATGGGAAAATGTGCCTAGCCTTTGATTTTGTTTCCAAGAACACAAATGATACTACAACACAGAAATATTGTTGAGGCCTGGTATTGTGGCTATTTTAGTGGTTCTTGCTATATTCAATAGACAGCATCTGGCCAAACAAGTTTGAAAGTACAGAGCAATAATGGCAGTGAGATTGTGGTGAGAACAGTGACACAGAGACTGAGTGAACCCAAAAGTCTGCGCAGTTCATCCAAAAAACTGGTGATTTTCCAGATAAGGCTGACCTTGGAAACTGATAATGTGAAGCAGCCTTGTAAAGTCACTGTCATAGCTGGCTATGGCTTGTGCTGATACTTATGTCCAGAATCAAGGCAGTTTTCAAAGGTCTAATCACACAGCCTTATGCTCAGCGTTTCCACTTTTCTTTTATTAAAAATGAGTGTTTCCAGTCCTCTTAATTATGAGGAAAGTGCAAAATTAACATAAAACAGAGATGAGACTGGGTTTTCCAGAATTCTGAAGATAGTACTAAGTGCTATTGCTTCAGCAAATTTCCTGGCACCTAGAGCTGTCACCTCCAAATTCAAAATATTTCAAATGTTTATATAATTTTGGGTGGCAAAAACACCCAGGGGACTCTTTTTTTTTTTTTTCTCTGAAGTGTGCCATAAACATGCAATCCTTCCTGTTGTGCAAACACACTGGAATTCATATTATTTGCTATAGTTAATTTGCTTCATTGGGAAACCAGACATTTGGGGATTTTAGTCTTCTCACTCAGTCTGGAGCTGCATCTAATCCTTCAATGAAGAAATAATTGGATCACAGTGCTCACAGCACACCCAGCAGAAATGCTGATATAAATGAATACCTTTAATTGAAAACAGTGCAACTATACCACTTGATAATCAGTGAAGAATTTCAAAGCTGCTCGTGGGCTTGACTGTAAAGGCAACACACAATCAAGAAGGTGGAGCACATCAGGCTGCCTGGAGTAAAAGCTCTCCTCAAAGTTAAATCACTTTGAAATAATTAAGAAATTTGATATGAATAAAATATTTATCCTTACCCGTCTGGGAAGAGAGATGCGGACAATACTTGAGCAATGGGTAAGAAGAATTGCTGAAGCAGGTGCTGATGTCCTGAAGAGTTACCTGAGTCCCATGACTGCAAGAAAGCTACTTAATTGTCTTTGAAGTTCCAACCTGGGCGTGAGTATCCACAGTGCGATAACAATGAATGAAGTTAGTATAGTTCCCATGTGTGGGAAGGCACATTTGTTGTTGGATTACTTTTGAACCCTACACACAATGTGATATGACCTGACTTAGCATTCTAAAAAAAGCCCCACCTTATGATGGAGGAATTCTGATACAGGAGCTGACTCATGTAATCATCTATAAGGAAAACTGCTTGAAACTATAATTAGAGTTGCACAGGAGATTTAGATTTTTTTTTTCTCTGAGAAATAATTGTTGTTCTGGTGAAGAGCCAATGCCTCTAATTTTTTAAAGGAAGCAAGTGCTTTAAGATTTTAATTAAACCCAAAGTCCTTAAGAAAGATAATATTTTAAAGAAATTAAATCTTCAATGACCTCATGTGATATTTCATGAATGCTTCCACAATCCAGACAAACTGTAAATAAAGCTGCTAAAATCTTTACAAAAGGGCAGCAGATAAGTTGTGTTAGGGCTATGTTAATGATCCACGGAACCATCACCTGCTTTTCAACTTTAATATGAAAGACAGACAACTGTTTATAGATCACTCAGGGTGCTGAGATGGGGGGTTGGTTCAACATATGCTGACGCTTTACTTTTTGAACAGTTGCGGTTTCTCACTGTGGGAGCTCTCTCCTTCTCTGCCAGTAGCCATCCTGTTGCAGTTTTACAGAACCATGAGAGAAAACCCTTCCTGGGGCTTTGTTGGGTCACACCTGACTGATCACCATTCCTGTTCAGAGTGAAATAATCCCAAATTAGTGACTGGAAGCTTCCTGAAGGTCCAGGAGCCCCACTTGCCTCACCAGCAGCCTGGGGAAGGTGTGCAGTGACTCTGTGGACCATGTATGGGCAACAGTTTCTGCATGATGCTAATGCAACTGCACAGAGGAGCAAACTGGCACCTGAGCCAGGAGCAAAGCCTGCCAGAACCTACCTGGCCTCTGCATGGCTGCGTACAGCTGGAGTTGGAAAATTCCTCCGTGTCTCTCCTGTAGCCATATTCAGGAGGCTCAACTGTAGATCTGTAAGACATCCTCATGACAAATAACAGGCAACTTTTGATTGAACTTAGGGAATTTTTAAGGATTGTGACTGATGAATAAAGTAAAGATGAAATCTGAAACGAAAGGCCTGAAGTTGGTATAGCAATTTGGCCTGTCCCCACCCTGCAGCTATCTGGTACAGTCTCACTTTGAATTCCTCTGAGCATTTTCATTCCTTTGTTCTTCTTCCCAACCCTTCCCATTTTTCCTCCTCCGCTGCTTGTCCCTGAGGGGTTTCCGGTCATCTAGAGACCGTGGTCCTTGCCTGGCACTATAACAAAGGGACAACAAAGCTCATTCACTTCTGATGAATTTGGAAATGACTGCAAAGGATTTGGTCTTGCCCCAAGTGTTGTCAACATGGGCACCTGGTAGGAATCCACAGTCTGGAACACCAGGAGCTCTAAACATGCTTCTAACACCAACCAGCTGTGAGGGGATCATTATAGGAGGAAGGATGAGTAAAAATGGCTATTTCCTCCACTTCTCATTATCATGCCTTGCCTCCATTTTGTTCCTACTGGCTTTGGTAGGAGCACTGACTTTACCAGTGAGTTCAACCAGAAATTTAGACAAAACTAATCCTTCTTCCTTCTCATAAGGATTGCTACAATAAATGCAACTTTGGGTAAAGAGTCTCTTTCAATTGGAAAAGTACTTGTAGGATTTGATCAAGACTATCTTGTATAAGCACACTCATTTTCAAAACGTTGTGTGCTTGTAATCATTTTTATCTTCTATCTCCAAATCAACACATCTATAGAAATTTTGTAGTGCATTTGTTGGTAAACTAAATAAGCTTTCACTTATGTATTTAGAATTCCAAGCCTTGTTGAACTATTGAATGTGCCAGATTGTCAGGGTGATTGTCAGCATCATGTCTGCATCTTTAATTTTTTGTTACAATAAAAAAAATAGAAAAATAAAAGAAAAAGAAAGTGCAGTCCTTGATGATTGAAATTTCTTTGTATGGATTTTAGGGTTAGATGCCCTTTAAGTATCTGCTGTATCAATGAAGCAGCTCAGTCACAGGTCAAATGACATCAATAAGATCACCTGTCATCAATATTTGGATACTCAGTTAAGGATGGAATATAAAGGGTCATGATTTTATATGCCCTGTATTTCCAAAAGGGTACATATGCGCTTAAAGATGATCCAGGTTTGTCATTCAAAAATTGAGGTGCCTAATGCTTTTTAAATTGAAAGGGTTTGAAATTTACAGCTCCTTGGTTATTTATTCAAATCTGCCTTGTCTGGCTAAGGAAGTCAGTTGCAATAGTGAACCATCTGCTAAGCCCAAGTAACTGTTCTCTAGTGGCAGATTTCAAACACAAGTAAATAAATATTATTTGCAATTTGTCTCTACTCCCTCTGCTTTGTGAAGTACATATGCACCAAGATTAACTTTGTTAAACGATCAGGCAGGAAACCGACTTCCTGCAAATGCTAAAATCAAACTCAAAACCTCTGTGTTAATGGAAGGGGGTTGTCTTTCCTGCCACTTCTCCACTGAAGAGTTGATGCTCTGGAGTGAATGGCAGACAGCAGCTTTATACCAGGCAGCATTTTGTTGTGATATAACTCCAGCCAGAAACTGAGCATCACACAGCTGCTCCATCACTCCTCACCCCAGTGGGATTAGGGGAAGAGAATTGGAAGTATTAAAATGAGAAAAGTCATGGGTTGAGATAAGAAAAGTCTAGTAACTGAAACAAAGCAAAATAGTAGTAAGAATACGTTGTAAAGAAAACCAAAATTACAAAGAGAGAGAGAAATAAAATCCCTAAAGACAAGTGGTGCAAATGAAAACAGTTGTTCACTACCAACTAACTGATGCCTAGCCAGTCCCTGACCAGTGGCTCCCTCACCAATCTGCCCCCCAGTTTTATATGTTGAGCATGCTGCCATATGAAATGGAATATCTCTGTGGTCACTTGGGGTCAGCTGTTGCAGCTGTGTCACCTTCCAGCTTGCACTCTCCCAGACCACTTGCTGGTGGGAAGGTGTGAGGAGCAGAGAAGCCCTTGGCTCTCTGCATGACCACTGCTCAGCAGAAGGAAAACATTCCTGTATTATCAACACTGTTTCCAGCACAAATCCAAACACAGCCCCATAGCAGCTACTGTGAAGACAATTAACTCTGTCCCAGGCAAAACCAGCAGGCACCTGCACAAGTTTGTGGCCAGATAGGGACCACTGCACTGCAGCTCTTGCAGTTTGTGTTCTTAAGGGGCAGCACCTATAAAAAAGGTGGGGTTTTTTGTTTGTTTATTTGTATTTTGCTTTCCTTTTTTGTTTGTTTGCTTTGGTTTGGTATTTTCTGATGGGAGGGGGAGGACACTGAAGAAGCAATCTTAAAACTGGAGAAAATCAGAGATAGCTAATTCTTTGGAACTCCTGCTTTAATCTTCCATTTTCTGCTCAGCAGAATCATTCATAGTCAGATTACTCATTATTAAGACCTTATTTCAGATCAAATCCTGTATGTCAGTAGATTAGGACATTGAGGAAGATTAGTTCTTACTGTAGGTGGCAGAGTAAGTTCTTTATCTTATCATTAGCATGGACTTTCATGGGTTTTGATCATAATTATTAATTTTACTTGCAGAATTTAAGCAGGGCTTAAAGTGCAGATAGATGTCATTTAAGTATCATAATCAAGCTGAAAGTGAAAGTTGTGTGGCAGGAAAATGCTTTTTTTACAACAGTCAATTTAATTTTTGGATTTTTCAAACTAAATTTGCTGTTTAAAATGGGTTTGTTTACTTAATATGTGCTTGTAATAGAGTTTTATTAAATATTTTTCTCATGAAAGAAATATATTCTTCTTATTCAGCTGCAATTCTACTCTGATTAGTATAAATTACATGTAAAATTCTTAAGCAATGCTTCTGAACATCCTTGCATTGTTGAATGTGGAAGCCAAGCATATAGATGAAAAATTACAGAACTAATTAAAAAATTCTCCCTCTTTCTCTATTTCTGTCTTTCCTTCCTTTTTTTTTCTTTTGTCACTTTTTGATTTTTTGTAGTGTTTTTGCAGTTTATTCTCTTTGTGAATGTGAATTACAGGCTTGTCTCTAATTACATAACAATTTAAAAATGTGTCCTAGAGTCAAGGTGAACATTCTTACAACATCAGAAATTTTAAGCTTTCCACATTTCTGAACACTATGAACTAAGCAAATAAGGAGTAAGCAATATTTCATTGGCAAAAGCCTTTTAGTTAAGTTTTAGATCAAAACCTCATCAAGGCAAGGGTCTGCTTCATTTGCTGCAGCAAACAGTTGTTTGGGTGCATAAATAATGATAATGCTGTGTATTACTGAAATGCTCCTAGAACTTTGATTTTGCAAAACGTAAAATGCAGGAGGGTGAGGAGCAAATACAACCCTCTGAAGAATATCTAGCTGCAGCTCATGCAAACAGCTGCAGTGAAGATGGCTAATTGGCAGTTGTTTCTGTTATAATTTTGGTGCTACTCACGTAGTTGATATGATGAACCACTTATGGCACAGGTAGTGATGACACACCTGTAGAATTCCTCTCTATCACATTTAAATGTTTTTTGCTTGTTTCTTACATTTCAGCCTCAGTTCCCTGCTCTTTGGGAAGGGCTTGGCTATTTGTCACATTTTGTACAGCATTTAGCTTAACAGGTCAGGCTCTTTTGGATGGCTTGCTACTTAACTATGAAGATGTGCATTTAGGCTAAATATAAGAGGAGGAAGAGCTGAATGTATGGCCTGTTGCCTCTGGTTATGCAACAGATTCGAAGATGGCAGTGTTTTATAGACCAAGAAATGGGAGTGTTGTAGTGTTTCTACAAAAGGAGGTCAGTCTCAGTGGAGGCATTTTAATATGCTAATTTGGATGAACACTTAAAAATATGTGCAAGTTCATCTAATATTGTACATAAAGTTAATAGAACACAGGGAGCCTAGTCCTCCCAGACACTGACCTGTAACAGCAAAATAGCATCTAGACATTCTGGAGGTTCCTAAGAATTTTTGCTCACTTGCCTAACTTTTCAGTATTTAATGAAGACAACAACTCCTTTCTGATTCTTTTTGCATATTTAAACACACAGCTATGTCCACACTATATCCTTCTCCTTGCTCCATGGTTCCTGAAAGCAATTTCTTGGTACTTTTCTGCTGATATAAAGAATACAGCCTGAGGTAAACAGCACATACAGGGCTCATAGAGCTGTCAGGGGAGGATCTGACATGTTATTCTCCCATCATCTGAGAACATGTTGCTGGGCTTGTGCACACAGACAGGGTTAGATTAACAGCCAGCAGTGGAAGCTTAAGAGTAGTGAAGTTAATTTTCATTAAGATGCATCCCTAATGAGTATAAAAATACTCATTTTGAGGCAGCAGATGCACAAAAATTCTAAATAAATTTCCCGTGGCTGGTATAGAGCTGACATGTATACTTCTCTCCACATAAGTAAAACTACTAAAACTGATATTATGCTTTAATACATTCCTATCTGAAGTGTGTTGTAATTAAACAAAAAGTGCATCTGGGATTAAATAACATGGAAACCAAAATATTCACATTATTCATTGTCATACCTTAGAATTAATTGAAAATTGGTGCAGTTTTTTTTGTCTATCTGTTTTCAGCAGCAAAGGAATTTGAGCTTTTTCTTCTGTGACACAGCAGCAGCAAATCAATTTTGAACAGTAGATTTACCTGCTTGTTCAGTAGGGTGTTGTAAACTCTCATGATTTAAGAGCACTAGCTGCTGCTGTGCATGTGTGAGGAATCCAGCTGTATCTCCAAGGTCTGTTAATGCTGAAGAATGTTCCTGCTGTTCCCTCATCCCAAGGTTTAGATCATATGTTTGTAAATGATATGATTTTATGTTACCAAATACATGAAGAATTCTAATTTTTGCATTCACTGGGACCAAATTCTGAAGCCATTTAAAACTCATTGAATTCACAATGATTTTGAAAGTTTTCCATAATTATCAACAGAAGCAATACTTCTTCTAAGGGGACTCAGAAATCAACTGAAAACTTTGGGAATTTAGACATGCTATCCATGTGCTATTCAATCCCAGCTTTGCAGCATGTTCTTAAAAAAACAAATATGCATGGGAGTTCTTAGTCCACCCTTATGTCTCTTTTGTTGTCTCAGTAACAGTCTGTGAAGATGAAAGAACTGGTTTTGATCTTAAAGTCCTGAAGAAGATTATTTGATGCGCTTGGGGAAGGTAGAATTTGATACCACACGAGGGCAGTAGTGGAAAGAAGAGTGAGGAAAGCCACAAAGATATTCTTACAAGTGAGGGAAGTGTAGCTAGGAGGGAACAAGGGAACAGGGAGAAGAGGCTGCTGAGAATGCTTTTACATCAAGAAACTGGGATTTGATAGGAGGCAATAAAGGGCAGAGAAAGTATTTAGAAACTATGTGATATTTGACTAAGGAAGTGCTAGAGATTTTCAACAGAGACAAGGTAGAAACCAAGACCAGAAGAGAAAGATGGGGCTGTCATTGTGATACTACATAGTCACCTACAGTAAACTTCGTTTTGAAAAGTTAGTTTATTTTTAACTGTTACCTTGATGGAATTCTACAAAAGCCTTACCATTCTATGTGGGTTTTTAAAAATCCTTCCCCTGGGCTGGAGTGTGTCCTCAAGATATTTTAAGAGCCTTTGATCTGTTTACCAAACAATTTCCTCTATTAACTTTAAAGTAGATGAAAATTAGCATTTGAGTTATTACATTTATGTTCTCTCTGTGCCCTTTCCATATGCAGTGTGCAAGCTATTGCAGAGAAGGAGGCTTGGCTTAGATTACAAACTCAGACTCAAAATACATATATAGATGAAAAAAGACATACACAAATATATTCACAGGATAATGTTATATACACCCCAGTATACTCCTATAAAATTCTCAATATATAAGGAAATAGTTACAGTATAAACTCATAAAGAGAAGGATAAATTATGTTCCTGGGCTCTTTGTTAATGGCAAGTGACTGTCTTTAAAAAGATTTTACCAGTTGTCATGGTTTAACCCCAGCCAGCAACCAAACTTCAAACAACCACTCGCTCTCTTCCCAATCAGTAGGACTGGGAAGAGAATGGAGAGAGTAAAAGTGAGAAAACTTGTGAGCTGAGACAAAGACAGTTGAATAAGTAAAGCCAAAGCCATGCACACGGGCAAAGCAAAACAAGGAATTCTTTCACTACATCCCACAGGCAGCCAGGTGTTCAGCCATCCTCAGGAAAGCAGTGTTCCTCCATGCATAATGGTGACTTGGGAAGACATGTCATCCCTCCAAATGTCCTCCCTTCTTCTTTTTTCTCCCCTTTTAATATACTGAGGATGATGTCATATGTTATGGAATATGCATTTGGTCAGTTTGGGTCACCTGTCCCAGCTGTGTGGCTTTGTCTCCTCCCAGCCTCCCATGCACACCCATCCTCTGCATCAGCATGTCAGTATGGAAAGCAGAAAAGGCCTTGACTCCATGCAAGCACTGCTCAGCAATAACAAAACATGTCTTTATTATCAACACACTGTTTTCAACACAAATCCAAAACATAACTCTATACCAGCCACTGTGAGGAAGATTAGTATGACCCTAGGCAAAACCAGCACATTTCCCCCCTTATTTTTCATCATTTACATCATGCCCAGGTCTCTCAATATTCAAAACAATCTCATTAACCATCACCCTTGGTATAATACAGGGACACCTTTCCCTAAAGTCTTAAGGGCCACTGCTGCAAAATATTCATAAAATGTCTACAAGTGTCCTCAAAATGTCCACTGAGTGCATTTACTTCATGATTTTGTGCTCCCTCTGTTATGGTGCTCACTCAGGACGGCAGAGGTGGTGTGTTGCATGGAGTTACTGGACATCAAAGGTCAAGTCACTGCTGCACTTGCACTGCTTCTTGTAAGATTTCTCCTCCCTTGGTTTGGGTAGTTCCTGTTATAGGAATTCCTGTAACATAAAACTCAAGTCTTGTACTACAACAATTTAAAGGTTCTTTTGGGCCAGGTTGTACAGCAATGAACTCCCTTCCCTTGCCCCAGCCTGGCTATAACAAGGAGATCCTCCTGGAATCCACCATTATTATAGTCCACCTTATGATCCTCCATTAGCTTCAGGGAGACAGCCTGCCTCACCAGTTCTTCACCGTGGTCTGCAGGGGATCTCCTGCTCCAGTGTGGGGTCCCTTTCATCGGAGATGGTCCTTCTTGGAATTCTCCAAAATGCATCCTTCCCATGGTCTGCAGTTCCTTGTGAACTGCCCCTGTGGGACCACAATTCCTGCCAGCAAGCCTCTTCCAGGGCAGGCTTCTCATGGGGTCACATCCTCCTACAGACATCCACCTTCTCCAGTTGCAGGTGGATCTGTGCTCCATCCTGGGTACATCCACAGATCACAGTCCCTTCAACTCAAGTTTGTGCTGGTGTTTGAATTCAGTTTAACTGAGGCTGTTAAACTACCCTGCAAACTTGTCCTGGTGAAGAGGACAAGTTTAGGGCTAGTAGCTAAACAAGGTTTGTTTGCACATCCAATGTGCTTTTATCATTTGTTCCTTGATTAACTTCTCTGGTTGTGTGAGTTCTGAATACCTCTGAACAGTTTTTGATTATAAAGAAGACTCACCAAAAAGAAAAAAAAAGCAGGGAAGAAAAAGAAGATAACTATTTTGCTTAAACATAATGCAAAAAACTGTTTGAATATGAGGAAGCAATGTTGACAGCAGATGAATGAATACATAGGCAGGATGAAATAGATCTCAGTTTTCTTTCACTTGGGGGTTATAATCCTGTAGTCTTAATAGTCAAGGCCAAGAGATCTGTCTGTGAGAATCAGCGTTCCTGCAGATTTTAACCTCAGTGTTACTTGCTGTGATGGAGAAATGGGTGAGAATGTCAAGAAGATGAAAGAAATCTTAACCTGAAGAGACAGGACATAAACCAAACAGAAACCTAAAATGAAAACAAAAGGAAAGAAATTAGTTTGAAAGCAAATAACAAATGGTTGAGTCCAGATGTGTGTTGTCACTATGAGCAGTCAGAAACCAAGAATTCTGAGGTTTTTGTTCTACTTTATCATACATCATTATGAAAAAAATATGTCTTTGTGAAAGGGATCTCATAGAGGTGCATAGGATCTTGAAGGGGCATTAGAAAGAGCTGCTCACTGACTTTAGAATTAGGGGACATGGCATGGTGCTTTCAAGTCACAGAGTAAGAAAGTGTGTATTTGAGGCATGAACTCCTTGAATTTGAGAAAAAATGTTGTGGATTAATTTTCTCTTAGGTTCAAAAACTGAATTAATAGTCTCATTGAAGAAAGAACAGCTAAATATAAAAACAGTTAGGGGAAGAAATCCTAGGTTGAAGTTGTTGAAGTCTGTCAAAGTGCTGTGGGGAAGTATTTGCATGTCCTTATTTTAAACTCCTTCCAAGATGCTTGCAGAAATGTTGGGGCTTTTTTTGTCTTCCATGTTACTAGCTTGTATCCAACAGTGGAAGTGGTAATGACTTTGAACCTTCTTTTCTCTGTGTCTATATAAATATACACACACACACACACACACCCCTTTGAGGAATTTTTAGCTTATTGAGGAAATCAGTCACTGAGGTATTCCTTAATCTGTAAAATCTGCTGTAGAATTTATAAGATATTTATCATGAAAAACAATTCTTTTGCTTTTTTTTTTGTTTTAAAGATTTTTAATAGTGTTGGTTTTCAAGATTGTCAACAGTGTTTAAAGAGTGTGTTGTGTAAGGATTTACAAGCCATGTGAGAAATTAGAATATGGAAAAATGGAAGGGAAAAGCTCCCAAACCCAAACCAGAACTTCAGAGAAATAAGAAATACTTTCCATACACTGAGGTGCAGATAAAAACAAACAAACAAAAAAAGAGTAACACCTTTGTCCTTATCACTCTCCTCAAAAACTATGAATCTGCTCATGAAAGGGTAAGAATCAAAATTGTAGCAATTACATTAATTTCATTACTAAAAGATCAAGGTCACAACAACGTAATTACCTGCAATTTTCCATTCCTCCCATTATATTATTATGAAAACGAACACTTACTAACTACAATAAAGCTTTCAGGGGCACTAAAGTGATTTTTTTTCATTTCAACATGCTTGCTAATTGTGTCAGGACTTCAGTGTAATACGATGACTATTGCTTTGATCTTCTCAGAACACCACAGTAGACAGATAGAACCTGCTTCTTCTAGGTTTCATCTTCACATAACTTTAACCCCCGTATAACTATTTAGGTAAGGAACATTCTATTTCATTGAAATATTTATGTCACTATATATCCTAGTAGAATAGAGCACTTGGGAATGAACTGTATTAGCATAGGTTTGTTTATACCAATGTAATTGGGTCCAGAATAAGAAGTTGTACAGTTTTGTAGCATAGTATAACAAGATGCAGAAAAATGTCTTGTTTCTGATCCAGCTATGTTGGTGCAAGGAATTACCGCATTTTGCTGCAAGTCACCTGGATCTGCCAGCAAATTATTTTTCATGAGCATTCCCTAAATTTCTTCAGGTAAAATCAGCCAATGTATGTCAGTCAGAGAATTTAAAGTGATCTGGCAGTTTTTGCTTGCAGTGACTCGGGGAGCACCCGCACAGACTGCTCAGCTGCTTGCCTGGTTTGGGAGATAACTTCAGCATGGGGACACTCATACCAGCTGTTGGAAGCAGTTGTTTCTTTCATTGGCAAGGATGAATTTGTAGTACATGTCCACAGCCTTACAGCTGGGTTGCATTCTAGTGGAGATAAGGCTTTACCCATATTGAATTTATACTAACAGATGCATAATTTCAGGTGAATCTCCCACTGCAAGCAGCCATGGCACAGAACATTTTCCAGCCTCCTCTTGTAACAAAGTACAGTTTTTACTTCTGCAATGATAGTGTAGAAACAGAGTTTTACTCTTCTAATAGTACAAAAGCTTCTTGCTTCCAGCCTATATTTAATCATAGTCTGTTAACAGCTCCATGCTCCATGGTCTGTTTACATCCTTCAGCTTAAGCAGCTCTCTTCCCACACTGGCATTTATGTTCCAGAGTTATGTCCTCTTAGTCTTTGCTTTAGCTAAGGCTATTCCTAAATCAGACTCTCACAAGCTCTGCTCTCCAACCATCTCCTGCTCATAAAATACTGCTCCCTGAATTTCTTCATGCTGAACTAGTCATTCTGGAACATCAGTATCCAAAACTGCCTGTAATTTACATTTTTCTGTATGCCTTTACCACATATAACTTCTGTATTTCTATTGGAAATACTTTTCTTAAAGCATTCTTGATAACTCTTGACCGTATTACAGCTGAATCACTGTAGTGTCTCATTGTCACCCAATTATCTGTGGATAGCTTGTTTATAGCATATACCAGAAATTCTTTTTTAGTCCTGCATGTATGACTTTCTATGCTGTCCTTTTATCTTATACTTTGATCCCAGAGGACTTTTGGTTCTTTTTTTTGTGATATTCCAATGTTTCTTTGTATTGATATTATCTCCTAATAAATACTAGCAGTGAATTTCACACTCTTTGTGACAAAATAATAGGGGGTTTTTTTTGTTTTTTTTTTTTTGTTTGTTTGTTTTGTTTTGTTTTTCTTTTTAGTGCTTATAGAACTAATACCTGTGCGTTCTCTTCAGTATGGTCACTTGTTATTTCTTTCTTAGCTAGTTCTTATAATTCTTGGGGAACCACATTCTTTAGCCTATAGTTTGGCAGCCCACTAGCATTGTCTAATAAGAGTAGATTTGGTGTAATAGGATAATTCAGTGGTGATCTTTTACGGTTTAGACAAAACCCATGATAAGAGGTAGCACTAACAATAAAAGTGATGGATACTGTAAGGTAGGACTAAGAAACAGAACTGGATTGCATCAGATAGCACAGTTCATTGAATAGCATATCCTCTGATTATATTGCCATTTTACACAAAGCTGGATTTAAGCACATATCATTTGTATGTTATCTTTGATACTTAATGACATCTAAATGTCAAGCTGCAGCTCTTCTGTACTTTATTAACCTACTGCATACATTATTCTTTTCCTAAACAGTTTTGTGGTTTATTTTTTTTAATCTGTTCTTTTATTTTATTAGATATTTTCTTTTAAAAAGAGAAGGGAAAAACTGGGATAAAGTTATTAGTTGTGATGTTTCTTTTAACTAATGTGACAACCTGCCATTAGAGAACTCTTCAGTTAGTAAGTTAATGAGCTTATATCCATAAGAAACAGTTTAGAAAAATACAAATTAACACACATCTGCAGTTTTTAACAAGTCTTTTCACATTTGTAGTTAGTAGAGAAATAGACCATCCATCAGAGATATGAAATGATTTTTGTTATGGCCTAGTAACATCAGCTGCCAGTAGCTAAACCTTATCTCTACTGGAAAAAAGGAAAAAAACTTATCTTTGCATCAAACTTCTTAGACAATTTGTTGCAACAAAAAAAGTGAACCTAGGAAGGAAGTGTAGTTTATTTACACTAATTAGCTGCTAAAAATCTGGCAAAAGGTACCTCTGTTATATCTCCAGTAAAGTTTTTAGATCAAGATAATTATCTTGATTCAGGAAACACATCTTTATTGTGTGAAAGGTTAACCCAAGTTAGGATTAAGAAGTTTTTAAAGTGTGGATGCAAGTGAAATTCTCATTATGTTTCAAAATTGCATTCCAGTAGAATTCACAACGGGAAAGTTAATGACTCATGTCTGGAAGGACAGGATGGCTTCAGCCTGTGTACAGTGACTAGCTTCAGGTTATTGACTATCTAGAATTTAGAGGGGTTTCTAAACGCACTTGGCACACAGGTCAGTATTTGTGTTGTAACTCAGTAACTATCAGTGACAACTTTTTTATCTATGGCACTTTTCTTCTGTAATCTCTTGCTGTCTCTAGGTCTGCAGCTGTTACCTCTTCAAGTCTCTTTGAAGTAGGCATACATACTCACTTTCATTTTAACCTTGCAGGAATTGACGAACAGATAGTCAGAGAAACTTAATTATGGTGTGCTTTCTAAAAAATGTGTGTGGATGCTAGAAACCACCATTGCAATGATTGATTGCCAACGAAATTCTAGACATTCTGAATTTCCTGTGAGGTAACTTAAGTGAAGTAAATAATATAGATATTTTTCCATGGCTGACCTTATTGAGGAAGGCTTAATATTTATCAGGATGGAAATTGTGTGAATTGTATGCCAGTTTGGAGTTTGGATCTTCTGTGATAACATTAATTAATAAAAAAATTAACTTAACTAGAAAAGATCACATTTAAAGAATTGCCCTGTAAGTGGATATGAGTGCCATGTGGATTTCTGACTAGGAGGAAATCCTTGCATTGAAAGAAAATTCCAATCAGAGTAACATTTTGGCCATGAAAGCTATTATAAATGATAATACAACCCTGAAAAGCCCTGTAATTCCGTCCTGTCTCCGCGCCCTCCCCCCCCATCCCCCCCCATAATCTTTAACAGAAAACTGAAAGGAAATAGACTTCTATCAAACACATGGGAAAATGAAGTCATCCTGAAAATTAACTGAGTGCCAAGTTGCTGCTGTATTGGCCATGTGCAACCATTTCTGAATTCATGTTTGGCTTTGTTTGACTACCATTTTGTATCAACTGTATCTGAAATCTGCAGTGCACTATGCAATTATGGATTTGTTTAAAGGGAGCACACACTCATTTCCTTCAGTGTTGTAGCCTGGAAGCTTGTTACATACCAGATCAGCTACTATTGGGTCAAAACCACCTGTGGGGGGTGCATATGTGTGTGGAGGGGAAGGGATGGGTCGAACACCACAGAGGTGGGGTGGCATCATATCCCTCATGGCAGTCCCTGGAGCCCACACGGGGAAGCGGCTGAGCAGCCATCAGTCACAAACAGCCCTGGAAAACTGTAACACCCCACAGCTCCTGGAGCCCCTGACCCAGCTCAGATTGGCAGGCACAGTGAGAACACTGCCCGTCACCCTGGCCTAGAACCCCAGAGTGGCCAGCAGGTCAGAGGCCCCACCTGGGGTGTTTGGCAATAGAGATCAGAGTAGATAAACCCAGAGGTTTAGGGGTGCCGCATGTCACAGCCCTGCCACCTGGACCTGTGAGAGCTGGTCTGCCACAGAGTCTCAGTGGTAGCTCTCTCTTGCTCCCTCTGCTTCTTTTTCTTTACTCATTTCTTGATGCATTGGGTGGCTTGGAACTGGAGGGATTGGATTTGACTTACATGTGGTGAATTGATTGAATATTGACTTGGATGTTGTTGGTTAATACATGCTGAGTTGGTATTGTGGTGGAACATTTTGTTTAGCTTGTGTAGTGCCCTTTTTGAATCTTTGCCAAGTTCCCTTATTTTCTCCCCTAAATTAATAAAGGAACTCCTTTGAAACAAGTCTGTGGCTTATTTTCTGGATGTTTTCATAACGTATTAAAGAAACTTACATATATATAAATATTAAAATACTATTCTTAGCAGACTCCTTGAGCCAGCAGCTTCAAGGCTTCAGTGTTACAAAGCTAAAAAACAGGCAGCACATCATGCTTTCAATAAGATCTATTATGAAATAAAATGCAATCTTCATTTATACTGATATCATGCAAGGTAAATAGAAATGGTGTGCTATTCTGAAAGGTGCTACTGCCTTATGCCCCGGCTGTTGATTTATAAGGATTCAGAACTTGGTGCAAGATGCTGCTCAGATTTTTCTTGTTCTGGTATCTAAAGTTTCAAGGCTTCTTGGAATTTGACAAGTCCTATAATCCAGTAACTAGCTGCATGTCACTAACAGCAAAGCTAAAGAGGTTTGCTATTGCCTAACAAGGAGATAAAGTTCAGACAAAAATCTAGTAATTTTCCAAATTAGTAGATGTTGTTCAGTATGTCTATAAAAACCACACGTGTAAAAAAAAGCTTAGTCCAAATAATGTGAGAATGGTGAAAAAGTATTAAAAGAATTGTCAAAGATATTGGAATATAACTTTCCATTTACACATTATGTAAGTATATCAGTATAAGTAATGTGGTTCAAATAACTACAGGCACATGATCAGCTCTCTGTGTGTTCTAGAGGTAGAATGGCATACAGCCATTTCCCATGCCCCCTGCCATTTGATGCCAGCTGGGTGAAAAATTGCATAGTGGAATCCTCTCTTTTGTCTTTAAAGGTCATCTGCCCCAGAGCTACTGCTGTGAAAGTCACATGAGTAAAACTGAAGAAGTGGGGAGAGTTGAAGGGACATCAGCATGCACAAAGAGTGAACATGGATAAACAACCCTTTTAGGTTGAAAGTTTTTTTCTGCAATGTCGAGTTATCATTGTATTCAACTTGCAACACTAATCAACACTAGACAGACAGGAAATCAAACTGCTTAGTGCTCACGGGGTAAACATGAGGATTTGTATCAAACTGCAGCACTTACTTCCTAGCTAAACCAGATTGTCCCCCTTGAGCTATTTTCAAAATGCATCAGCAAGAAGGAGGTTATGTAAAAAGGCCTAAAACCATATGTTACCGGGTTGTACCCACTTACATCAAATACTTCAAGACTGACTGTAGATGTCTTTGCACTGTGTACAACACTTGCACAGGATTATTTTTTGCTGAATAGGTCTGGATAACCTGTCATTAACTCCTAATGACAGAAGCTGACTTTGTATTTTACTTGAATTACCAGGGAATACAAAATGTGTAGATAAAACAAATATTTCGCTAATTTGGGAGGACAAAATTTTAGTGTATTTATCCCAAATATATTCGGTGGACTGCATATGGAAACATGAAAAATTCATTTCCAATATTAAACGTTTGCCTAAATTGTGAAGTCAATACTTAGCAGAGCAAGCTAGGACAAGATAGTGAGATAGTGAAGGTCAAACTATCTGCTATTTGTTTCTCCCTGATGGTTAATGTGAGCATTAGCTAAGGAGTGTTGGTTATGCTTTGTCTGTAATTTCTAATGATCAAAAGTGGCCAATAACTGGATATACTCCATTCATGTTCCTGGTAAATATTCTAAGGTCTTCATCCAATCCGTGTTTACTTTTTAACCCTCATCTCTGTTCTGCCCTATTATTTCTGCTCTGTGATATTGAACTTTCAACAACATTTTAGGCTGTTTTTATAAAGTTTTACAGCTGAATTTTTAGCATATATTATTTCAGTTGACTTTTTTTTTTTAAAGCTGTTTACAGAAACACTAGCTTCTATGGCTCATCTGTGTGATAGACAAAATGGTCTCAACTTATGTGTGTAGCCTGGGCAGCCATAACTCAAAGTCAATGTTTCCAAGATAACATCTTTTGTTTCTATGTGTTTGCCTAGTTGCAGGCAGGTAAATAAAGATAGACCAGCTTTTTTTCCTGATTTCTATTTTTTTTTATTTTCTTTTTTTTCCTTCCTTTTCCTTTTTTTTTCTTTTTTCTTATTTTTCCTAATTTTTTTCCTTCTTTTTTTTTTTTTTATCCTTTCCTCTTCTTCATTTTATATTGTCATTTTCCAGGTAAGCTGTATTTCTTTCCCAGAAGTATATCAAAACCTGTAGTGTATTGTAAGCCTGGAAACGTGTAAAAAGAGCAGTTTTGATTTTATTTGTAGTCAATTTGTTCAATTAAATTTGAAGTAATTTTGTGATTACATTAGTGTTTTGAAACAGAGTGCTTTTTACAGATTATACATTATGCAGTGGTACCTAGAAGGTCAATAAATGTCTGATTAACCACTCTGAGAAGAATATGTTTTGCCCTTCATTTCAGACAGATATGTCTTCTCAACTTAATTAATTAAAAAGTAGTATATTTCTTTAGCCAATAAGCTAATTATGTAATGATATCATTAAAGCTTGGACATTGTATTATTCATCATAAAAATAATTGAATCAAATTAAGTGGGAGAAAAGTGAAATAATAAATTAAATTATAGAGTAAAACCATGGGGCTTTTAGGCTAGATTCTGAGATGTTTTGAATATACCCTCCCTCCGTATACTGTTCCCCATGGGCTTCAGAATGGCTTCTAATGAAGAGAAACAAAACAAGCAATATGAAGCTGGTTATATTGCATAAAGTTAGATACAGGGAAAACTGATATCCTGAAATCCATTTGTGTTGTCTGGATTGAACTTGAAACCACCTCTGGAAGATGCTGAAAGAAAAGATTGTTATTCAGCACAAAGGTTTTCCTGCACTTCTAAAAAAAGCCTCCACTGTTGTCAAAAAGGGAAAAAAATACAATATAAGATACATTAATTTTCGTAAAGCTAAAAGGAGTAACAAGGGAAGTAAATATAGACATATAAAAATGAATGTGTTTGAAATTAAGTTAGATTTTAGTTTTGGGTTTTCTGATTTATCCAAATAAATACTATTTGTACAATTTTTTTGTAATAGATTTTACAGGAAATGAGTTAATTTCCAGCTGTGAAAGAAATAGCTTTTTCACTGGACACGGTGGCTGCTGAGCATCATGCCAGTAAAATACACAGTGCTGCTCCATAACACTAACTGCATTGTAGTTTTGCTGTGGGAAGGGGTATGAACATAATGTAAACCCATTGATTCCTCTCTGACATGTACTGACCTTTCAGCATTTTAGCTTAGCTTTGAGATGATCTCATAAGCAGTGCTGACTAGCAAAACCTTTTTAATTGGCTATTCAGCAGAGACACTCAAGTGCTCCTGGTGTAGAAGATGTTCTTTAAGAGGGTTCCACAAGTGTGGAATAAACTCCGAAGCTTAGCTGAGTATGATCTGGAGTTTCTGCAGAGCAGTGCATGAGGACAACTATTTGTCCTAAAATGACTGCATAGGATGACTTGAATCCAGGCTGTTTTAAGAAGGAAAATGCAGCAGTGGGAGAAAATTCCCATGGATATAGTGGATAATTGCACCTAGTGGATTTGTCTTCACTATTAAAAGAGAGAGATGATACCTTAAAATTGTCTTCAAGTATATAGTTTAGCCACAGTGATTCCTACTACTCTGTTACTCTTTGGTTGCCAGCACACATTAGTCCTCTTTATGACATGCATCATCTCTAACATTTATAGTAACACCATCTTAGTTTTATATTTATACAATTTTTTTCTATGATATATATTTTACAGTTGCTGTTGCACAATTTTATTTTGCAAATACACCCTATGCACAGAGGAACTGTGTGCTAATGAGAACCAAACCACTCAGAATCTTGCTTGGCTGACAATAGGTTGAATAAATCCTGGATGAAACGGACATGTACTCAACATTTCTTTTTGTATAGTAGGTGACTCTTCATACAACAATCTTCTTTAATGGACAGATACAATCAAAATTTAAGAATGACAGGTAAATTTTACTGTAAAACCTCTCCAATTTCCTTCCTTCAATATTTCTTTTAATAATTTCAAACATTTTATATCTTAACAAGAAATGTTCCTAGCCACTGTGATTAACATGCAAAGCTGTTTCTTAAGAGTATTCATTCTTCTTTTAAAAATGACAAGGACTGCTAAGACCTTGTTCTTAATTTTTAAACCCACTAATTTCATTGTGTCTGACACAAAGCAGAACATCTTTGCTATAATTACTGTATAAATTATTTTTTTCCCACAAAGTTGTAATTTTCCCCAAATAAGCCGGACTGTTTCAATTATGTAAATCAAGTATCTAGAGAATATGATGACTGCATTGGCAAAACACAATAGAACTTAACAGAAAGCCAACAGAGAGAGGGAGAGAGTGATGGGGAAGGCAAAAGCCCAAATGAGGATGTTTTTTTCAATTAGAACCTCAGCAAATTCTCTGCCCTGCTGGTAAACTGGCTCCTGCAGCTTTTCACTCTGCCAGATTTGCTCTTCCCTTGGTGCCAGAGTGTGACCATTAAGACTGGCAGGAAGTCTAGGCTAAAATGTAAACTAGTGTTTAGAGACAAGCAGTGACTGAGAAAAAATGCTGGTTTGCTTCTGTTATTTTTTGTATTTTTGTTGAAGCAAATGCATAATCAGTAGTGTGCAGAATAGCCAAAGAGATCATGATAAATTTCACATAAGGCATCTCAAGTACTATGAGGTGAAACAACAACTGGAAGAGGGAAAAAAGAACATAGTAATGACTAAACAATCTGTTTTTTTCTCAGGACCACCTGCTTCAAAGATCTGGCACTGGGTGGCTTGAATTCTGAAAATTCTAAGAGCTGACTCTTTCATACATACTCTTATGTGACTCCTCCTATAAATCCCAACCTTCCCTCAGTCAAGACCTTCTTGGTGACCTACACTACACTCTTCTTAGAATGCATCTGTTTCTATCTCTTCTCTCCAGATGGAATGATAAGATTGACGGCAGCTACACAAAGGTGAAGTAACACCATTTATCTATATTACAAAGTCCCCGCAGCTTTATTTTTAATCATTTTCTTTGTGGGTTTTATTTTCAAAAGCTTTTTTTAACAGCTGACACATTCAATAGAGACCTTCACTGATCTCTCTTCAGTGATTCACATTTTTTCCCCTAAATAACTTTAGGCAATGCAGAAGTTGTTATAATACAATAGTCATTCTGACAATTCTTTCTGATATGTTTATTTTTCTATTGGTCAACTATTTTTGATCTATTCGTTTAACTTGATTGTGTTTTTGTAAGAGTTTACTTTTCTTAATTAGAGTTCTGAAATTCTCCTGGTTTTTGCTAGTTCTTCACTAAATTCAGAGTGTAGAGAATGAGTTCTTGGGTTGTGTGTGTGTTTAACATTGTTGTAGTTTGAAATCTTAGCCATCTAAGTGTTTAAAATCTGTGATGGTTTATTCCAATTTGAATAATTTTTTTATTTTACACTGAAACTTTCCTTTTTACCCTTGAAATATTATGTATTATATTTTCATGGCAGAAGGCACCTGGTCTGATTTATCATTCTGTGTCCAAATAACTCTGTGTCTTACAAAGTGGAGCCCAAAAAGATTCTCTTATTTGATTTGCCTGTTACCACTTTTTGCTGAAATACTTATCAAGGAAATTTATAATTTTGCCTTTAGATGACAAGTCAAATAACTAAACTAGTGATGTTTAATTGCCTTCTGCTCTGTACCTCACTCCTTCCTTCAATACTGCCTTTTCAAAAAAGATACACTAAGTTTCATTATATAGTTTCTGAAAGCTTCTCACAATTTTGCAAAACTCGGTTACTGTTTTTTGAAGTTGTTCTTTTAGCATCAATACTAAGATTTTTCTGTTAATACTTTGCTCATGCAGTGCCTCTCTTTCTGTCTCAAACTGTGACATGTTATTCCTATGTGGATAGGAAACCTTCAAAACATTTCTGTCTCAAGATGTGGTTAAAGAAAAAAAATTGACCTTTTCCATCAACAAAGTGTTTTCACTTTTCTTGGTCTAGCAGTAGCAATCCTCCTGTTGGTCTATCAATCCCACTTACACTATTACTTTTCCTTTCTTCACCTAATCCTAATTAAATCCATGCTTGTTTTTCATGCCTATGCTTCCTAAAATAACTCTTACAAAATAGTTGTGCTCTTTACTAAGACTTTTCCTCTGCACCAAGTTAGCTGAAGAAAGCACTATGCTCCTCACAGAGAGATGCAACAGATAGTACATGACATGGTAGGATTAATGGCAGTTACGTATAAGAACAAACATTTTGCGAACAAAGAATTATAGGATGGCATTATTTGTATTAGTCCTGCTTATAGGTTGACTGTATTTCTCTTGGTCTCTTTTAGGTAAAACTTAGAGGTATTGATTAGAAACTTTCCTTGCATATTCTCTTCCTTCTGTGGCTGTGCTGAAATATGAGATTGCTTATTGTACTTGATTGCTTATTCGTACAAACACCTTCACATTATTTTTGGTTCTATCAGCACAGTGGAGGGCAAGCATCATAATCAGACTGTAATTGCTGACCTGTAATCACATTTCTTTCCTTGGTATTGTAAGGCAGTTCAGGTTGCAGCAGATGTGTATTATGGAGTGTTAAAATGAAGGGGTAGTAGAGATTGTGCCATGGCATAAGATGACTGAGAGAAAGAAAAATGAGAAGAGTAACAAATTACATTTAACAGATAAAACCTTACTTTTCACACATATACCAAGAGCCATGAAGCACTGTCTCAGGTGCTGGAGAGAATAGCATGAACAGGTATATTTACAGGTTTATTAACTTTATTTTCATATTGTCCAAAGGTTGCCAGCTTAGTGGTGTGAAAATGTCACTTGCTATTCCACAACGTATGCTGCAAGGGTTTCTTCCAAGATTTAGTGTTTATATTACTGTAGTTTAAAACCATGCAAAAGACTTTTTCAGGGGAAGCTTTACTAACACAAGGAAAAAGGAGGAAAAATGGCACTCAAAATGGCATTAGGAAGCACGTGTTTAGGTTACTTTTTGCAATAATTGTCAGTAAAGCTGAATTATTGTCTTTATACTTCAACATATTTCTCAGATATATGAATTTATAATATACAGATGAAATATGAGATCCTGGATATTCTAACACACAAGATGAAAAATATCCACTATTTGTTTGCATAAATCCTATCTGCAACAGTAAGTACAATTCTGAAAAACACATCGGAGTGGGTTTTGGCTGTATATCGTTGCAGAACATCTACAATTTAAAAGTATTACAATTACAGCACAGACAGCAAGGTTCTATGTATTGTAGAAAAATCTAAGTACCAAAGGACACATAATAAAAATGGATGAAAACTAATGAGAAAATTCTGTCTGCTGATTTATTTGCCCTGATGCATCTTGTCTCTGCTGTGTATTGTTGCTAACCAGGCTTCAACCAATTAAAATGTGAGAAAACAAGACTTTAAAGTACCAATATTCTTAAATTTAACAAGAGTAGAAGACTATTTTCCAAAATATCCTGGAAGAACTTCAAGCAAATCAATCAGCACAGAGAAACTATTATACAGAACTATAGGTGCTAGTGTTGATTTCAAGAAAGCCTGTGGATAAAATAAAAAAAAAGTATTTCAGCTCAGAAAGAACAAGGTAAGTCAAATTTATTGAGTCAGATAAAGTGACAAAAGATAGGTGAAACTGCAGATTTATTTACAATTTTTCCTGTTATGACATGGGAAATTATAAAAATCAAGAGTTTATGGGATTAGTGAACTCATAGTATTAGTCCATTTTATGAGGAAAAGGGCAAAATCCTTCAATCATATCTTGTATAACTGGATGGTATTTTATGCACTGTTAGTGTGGAAGTTCATAAGAAAAATGTGAAAACAATTTATCATCATTAGTGAAACATAAAAACAATTGTGGACAGCTTTAGCAGTCTGCTTGTAAACCCTGAAGAATGAGAGCTCAAAAACTTTCATTTAGGGATTGACACTGGAAAATCTGCTGGACTCAGAATTGTGTGGATTTTTTAAGTTTATTTTAAGATGAAAGTCTTTCCAGGCCATTTGTATTTTCCAGTTTGGATTTTTCTGCTGCCTCCCTGAGGACCAATTAAGAGATTACTAGAGGACTGTCTGGACTTATTTGGCTCTCTGGTTATTGCCCACTTTTGGTTGGGTTGACAGTGGCAATTCAGGAAAGAAGTCCTAGGGCATTTAAAAACAATTTCATGGCACTGGAATGACTGGCTGAAGGGACAGGATCACAGATGGACTTTTCCTCAATCCCTTCAGTAGCAGAGTGTTGAAGAGAACCCACATGATCAACACATGGCTTAAAAACTGGTGCAATCAGTGTAGTCTTGGCTTCTTTGATCATGGTAGAGATTATATAGCACCAGCCCTTCTGGGGGCAGATGGAGTTCACCTCTCTAAAAAGGGGGAAAACATGAGTTCTCAGGGCTGATTGGCAGGGCTTTAAACTAGGTTTAAAGGGGGAGGGCCTTTACTAAGACCAGGGTTGCTAGAGCTGAGCCTAGAGGTGGCATGCCTGTGTCAGGGATGAAATCGATAGCCCAGCACAATGAATACAGCATGGGTAACAAACACAAGTGGTGGGATGACTTGTGTGACAAAGCTGGAGAAGATGAGGCTCAGGGAAGGCCTCGTCACTCCCTATAACCACCTGAAAAGACATTGTAGAAAGGTATGGGTCAGCCTCTTCTCCCAGACAACTAGGAATAGAACAAGGCAAAATGGCTTCAAGCTGCACCAGGGGATGTTCAAATTAATCAGGCAGAATTTCTTCACTGAAAGGGTGCAGGTTGCCCAGGGAAAGTGATGGAGTCACCACCACTTGAAGTGTTCAAGAAATGACTGAATGTGGCAGTTCATGATATGGTATAAGTGGGCATGGTGGTATTAGGTCAAAGGTTGGACTTGATGTTTTTGTAGGCCTTTTTCAACCGTAATGACTTTATGATTCTGTGATTCCACGTGAAGAGGAGGTACAGTCTCAGCACACTCATTTTGCCTTTTCTGTCTGTTGGACTTTCAGACACAAAAGAATTGCAAGGGATTGCTACTGACACTTTCTCTTCCTTCAAATCTGTATAAAAACATTTTCAAGTGTTCCACCTGGAAGGAATACCAAGACTGGGAGCTTTAGCAGAGCTCTGTTCTGACAATCATAATCAAGTTATCTTCCTTCCATTTGCACTGTGAAATCAAATGTTGCCATAATGTCCATATTTTTCTATAGCTTCCATTTTCTTAGATATGTACTGTACATAGCATTACTCTAGGTCTGACATATTGTGATTCTTATAAAAAACTATTCTAAATTTATTAGGGACAAATCATGGAAAGAAAAATAACCTGCTTAAAAACCATTTTATGTTGCATCTGTTTTAACTTTTTAATGAAAGATATTTTCATACATGCATACACAGACACACACATACAAATTTAAATAGTGCTTGTTTTGACAATATATGTGACTTCCACTTTGAAATAAAATGGCACAGAGAATATGCTTATGGAAGAATTACTCACCATTGTGTCTTTTAAATTCCTTTTTATGCATAAAAAGGACTTGTTACTTGTTCCATCTTCTTTCTCTTGTCTGGAACCTGCGGTGAAATTGTAATGAAAAGGAGAAAAAAATCCCAAAATAGATAATTAGTCCATTTTACTGTCTTTAGGCTTATATCACTGATGAATATTAAAAAAAATACTTGTTTACTATTATAGCCTCATGAGAAGGGCATTTTGTTTCAATAAGCATCCTGTAGGACAACCATCATATAATCCTGCTCAAGTGTCCTTCAGTGCAGGATAAACAATGTAATGCAGTAGATTTAGAACCAAATAATTACACTGAACTGTTATGATTTCAGTCTAACAATCTTGGGGCTTTTTAAGGTCACACAGCAATGCTTTATATTTTTGCAGTAAGAAGTGGGTACTGGGACTACCCAAACCACTATACAGTCATCTGTATATAAAGTATCCATCTTTTTGGCACAAAAGCTGCTCTCAAAGAGGTGATGGGACACGGTCTTACTTTTGCAGTCAGTACAACTTTTCAATAAGATGGTCATAGACGAGGCACATATGTATGTTTTATTAGCAGAACTGGTGGGATGTGTTTTAGCATCTGCCTTTTATTAACTGATATCATTGAGGACCTGTTTTTGAAATTTAAAGTTCTAGGTATGTGTTTAATTTGCCTGTATGTGTTTTATATGTAAATCTGAAGAAGGAATTGCAACAAAAAGAAACAAAGCTTATGTTCTGTCCCTTCCCCTTGAACAAGTTATTAAAATACAGATGCTTCACAAAAGACCTTGCTTCCTTCTCTGCTCACAGATAGAACATCTTCAGAGTCAAATGTGCCTGTTTAGAGTCACTTTATAGTAGCCCACTTAGTTCTGTTCCCTCCTCTGCTTAATAGTCCATGAAGAACTTGAGAATCTGTGAAAGCTGTGTCGGTCTGAAGCCTCTTGCTCCCCGTAGCATGGGTTCCTCTGATCTTTCAGCCCTTGACTCTGTCACATGCACAGCAGATAATAAAAAGCAAAGTTGCCTTTCTAGAAAAGTCATGGCTCACTGATCTCTTTAGGAACATACCTTATTCTTTCTCAGCAGATCCTTTGGCTCTGGCCCTTGAAGTTTGAAATTCTCTGGCAGCTCAGAAGGGAGCCTTTATAGTGTGTTATTTGTTCACTCCTCATTGCCAGTCTGACAAGTGAACAGCAGTTCACCAGAGTTCAAACATCTGGCAAACAGCTCGCTGCAGCTCTAAGCTGTCACACATTAATAAAGACCAATTGTTCCATCAAGAACATGTTGAGAAGTTTAAAGGAAGAGAAGAGCCAAGGGGAAATGTGCTAATTAAAAGTATCTATATAGAGATGTAGTGAATAAAGGATGATTAATTTAACTTTCTTAGGTAAATCTATGTTGCATGATCAGACAGGAACTTTGTTTAGCCTAATTGAAGAGGAACACAGACTGCCACCCTGACTCCTCTTGAATAACATCTTATTCACTTGATAGTTCAATGGAATCCCACTGGAATCTGAGATGTAATTCTGTGGCTGATGTTAAAGGAAGGTGGAAAGGCACATTTTCATACCTAGTCTTCCTCTGATTTTAAAATATACTAATCTACTTCTGAAAGAAGACAGAAACATATAAATCCTCTTTGTTTATGTCTTCAAAGATTTTGATGCTTATGTCAATACACTATACCTTATATATTACATATTAATTTTAAAATATGCCTTGAAGATAAGTATGTGGACAATTCATTCATTTCCTATTTCAAGAGATTCAACATTTGCCCCATTCCTTTCTAAATGTCATTTTCTCTGCTATTTTCAAATCCATGCCTTTTGTAGTATATTACAGCATTACTTTTTAAAGAAAATTCCATACGTTTTTCAGAAACAGTATTTTAATTTTTAATTCCATGTCTCTGACCACCTCTCTTCCCAACAGCTTATAAAAGATGAAAAATCTGGAAAAAATTCTTATGTCTTTGCTTCAGAAAGGATTAATTCAGAAATGTATTTATATCAGAATAATGCAAAATGTGCTGCTGTCTTTGAAATTATACCAGTCACAGTGCATACAAGAATTCCCTTGAATTCTGTCCTGCAAGAGTGAGAGATGAAGGTGGCTCCTACCCTGAGTGTGTTTGGAAAGGAGTCAAGGATGGAGGAAGAGATTGTTTTTCATGCTTTTGCTGCAAGAAGCAGGGAACCCTAGTTCTGATCACCTGCCATGTCCTAAGATATTTCTTTTCAGTGCCAGCTGTTGCAGGGATCTGGCAAGGCCCATTGAGAACAGGGTCATTTTGCAGTATGTTGGCCTGAGTGCCCAGCAAGCTCTAGTGTTAAGCAACTAGAAACTATCCTTATACAATATGCCTGAATAAACAAAGGATTTAATGTGAAAAGGGAGTATCTTCTGGAGACCAGAAATGGACAAGAGAACTCTAAACCTTTGGATCATGATCTAAACCCGTGGTTTATAGCAACTGTTTGGAATGATGATTTTTTGACAGGTAATGTTCTGCTTGCAAATAGTTTTGTTGGGAATAAACTGCTCATCTCACAAAGACCAACACAGGTCAGTGCAACAGCCAAATAGAGGCTAAAGACTTGAAAAAACATGGAATATAATGAATGACTTAGAGATTTTTTTGGTGGTATAATATGGAAATTTATATTATTACTACAAGTGTAGTACCAGTGCTGAGAATTCAGATGGGCACTTCAGTAAGCTCTTGTCATAGAACTTTTTCTAATAAACATTTTAAAATAAGCATGCAGAATAAGATTTCAAAAATTTCTATCTAGATGACTTTATTTTTCTCTATGTCATTGATCTGAGATGTCATTCTGCCTAATGAGTGACTTTTTAAATCCTTGTCCATATTTTTTTAGGTTGTATGAGTCATTAACCGTCATAGCTGACACCTTCTAAGATATTTACATCTTTGTTACATTTTTAAGGTTGCAGCAGTTTGTTTGGAGATGTCATGGTGCTAAGGTCTCTACACGGTAGAGCCCCAAGTAGTGGCTTGTGTTTTCATTTGCCTGGGCTCCCTGTTCCAGAGCTATGAAGGGCACAAGGAGCTTTGTTTTGTCTAGAGGTCAGTGTGGAAAGCTGTACAAGTCGGATAGAGCACTGACACTGCAGGGTTGTAGCGCAGTTGCTAGTCCAGCTTTTGCTCTTGAATTCCAGTTATGAGTTGCTCTTAATTGGACTTGTCTTTCTGCTGCCACTGACATGTTGGACACATGATTATTGTGCATCTTCATAGCAGAAGTGTGTGTTTGCCTCCTGAGAGAAGTTTCCTGACAAGGCAGGAAGATTGGGCTGCTCCCACCCTTTTCAGATGTGGCTCTGTAAAGCATGACACAATGTGGTCAGTTCCTCCAAAATTTGGAGATATGATGGGGTTAGTCAGAGAGCAGGCCCAGACACTGCTGCAGGTAGCTGCCAGACAGAAGCTCTTGCCCTGGCAAATCTGGGTTCTGCTGTGCAGAAAATGCAGCAAAGGAGACATGTAAACAAGTGAAGTTTTTGCAATTGGAAAGAGTAGAGGATCAAGGTGATGGTGACCATGAGTGGTGGGAAACTGACCTCTCATCACTAATACCCATGAATTTAGAGGCCTTAAAAACCACATGGCTTTGTGTGATGACGTCCAACATTGTGGGCAGCCATTTGTTTTATTGGAAATCTACCTGCCAAAAAGCGCCTGCAGCCAGTACTAAACAGGAGTGACTTTTGGCACAGTATTTCTCATTGTTGGCCTTGTGGTAATTAATCCATTTGTCCATTGCTGCATCTGCTCCTCTCTGTCTGTTCAACAGATCTTTGCTGAATTGCTGGTTGAACATGAAGTGCTTAGATGTGGAAAGACACAAACAGCTCTGCTTGGAGAGGCTTTTTGTCAGCCCTTCCATTGATGACGTTACATAAAACAGTGCATCTGGTGTCTTCACCACGAGCCTTTGAAGGCATTTGAGATGCATGGTAGAGGGACTATGGGCTAGGGCATAGCTGCTCTATGCCCTTTGGGAAACAGGAGTTGCATGTTTCTGGTGGGGAGGGTCCAAATCCTGAAGCACCTCTGCTGCTCCTAGGTGTACCCCTGAATCTGCTAGAATAGTTCTGTGGCAAGGTGATGTGAGTAGCTGATCAGTTTGTCCCTATGGCCATAAGTGGAGGACTATTGCAGGACAATGTAGGTACAGCCTTGTGCCTCTGCCTTCTACATGGGAACAACATAACATTCATTAGAGGAAAGGCTAAATATATCAAATACTACTGCAAACATTACTGTGACTGTAGGTGCTATATTTGTTCAGACTCTTCACAAAAATTTGCTACAGATAAACCCAGATGTTTATTGCAGTGTCAGAGATAAATATTTCCTGAGAACCACATTTTTACAGCTCTGTAGGTTAGTGCTTCTATTTCAGTGAAAAGCAGATATATTCTTTTATAATAGTATCTAAATATGAAATATCACTTTACAATTATAACTAGAATTAATATAAGTTGCAATTTATTGTGAAACACATCAGATGCATATGAGTAATCTATTTCTCCACATTTAAAAGTGTAAATTGGTTAACTTGGGTTTTGTTTCCCCTTTGTCAGTTGTAGTATGGAGGACTTAGAGGTAGTGGCCTTTTCTGTAGATAAATGCATTAAAGAGGTGGATAAAATCAATTTTAGTATGGAAATCTGACAAAAAAAAGAAGGCAAAAAAGTACTGAATTCCTCAAAAAGCATATTTTTAAGAGATCTGTGTCAGAATTTTCTTGTTTCCAAGATTTTTCTGTAGTAGTTGCACAGGCATTCTCTGCTAAGTTGAAATTCATCACGGTTTTAAGGGGCAATTTTCTTCCTTGGTATCCTTGAGCTTTTGTGGAGTCTTCCTACATATCATGTTTACAGTGTCCATCATCACAAGGGATGGCAAAATAGCCTTCCAACACATGATTCACAGTGTTATTGCTGTTAAATTAATGTCCTTAACTTCTGATGAGATGATTTTCTTCGGTGCATCTAAAGGAAGGTATATGATCCAAATATTGGGTGCAGTGTAGAAGAATACTGTGGGTGAGAGTTACTTAATAACAGCAATGTTTTGAAATCTTGAAAGCCCAGCTCTTTCTGTAGCAATAATAGTACTGTCAATGATGTAAAGGGTTTTCTATTATATTTATAATGTGATTGTATTCAGGTATCCCAAAAGTTCTTTATTGTGCTGCGTATATAGCAATGCTTAATCCATAGCTTTTGGAGTGTCAGAAAGTATATTTAACAAAGTAGCAATGCAAGTTAGTATTTAAGATGTAAAAT
This sequence comes from Pithys albifrons albifrons, assembly GCF_047495875.1. Classification (NCBI taxonomy): domain Eukaryota; kingdom Metazoa; phylum Chordata; class Aves; order Passeriformes; family Thamnophilidae; genus Pithys; species Pithys albifrons. The sequence goes on along the minus strand of NC_092463.1, from coordinate 45,030,660 downwards.
AACTATTAAAAAAAACTGGGAAAAGAAAGGATGTGAAAAGATGAAAATTACTATCTAGTATAACTAAGTGAGCTGACAGAAAACCCTCTAAAAATCAGTTATATGGAGTCAGCCTCATCTTTTTATTATGGAATTACTCATATTGCTATTCTTCAGACTAAATTTTGCCATATGCTTTAAGATTCTATTATCCATCATGAATTATTTTAATGCAGGAGTTCACATTATAAATCTAGGAGACAAAAAAGCTAAAAAATATGGCCTGTTCCATATTGTATACTTGGTTCTAACTTGAAATATAAAAGCGAAACATGGGAAGCTGTTAGTAATCAGTAATAAATTTAAAGGATTAGGATCGTTTTAAATAATTCAGGCTTGACAGAATGTGTTCTTTCATTGTCACAAAGCTAAAAGGAAAACCAATGCTATTGAATCCCAAAGGATCCAAATTATTTCAAAAGCAGGGCTTAAAACCAAATTTATTTTCAGTTTGGAGGAGGGGACCTCTTTCTTCAAGAACCCCATTATGTGACTCTATTTGTCAAATACATCACTATATAGACAAATGTATCTCTATGGATTCAAGATTTCATATACCAAGCCTATTAGTAATTGAAATCTGGTAAATTGATATAGCTCTGGTGATTCCTGTCTGTGACTTTTAGAATGTAATAAAAGCATGGAGAATTAAAAAGTTAAAACTTCTATTGCTCTTGGAATTTAAGTTATTTTCGCTCTAATTGTTAGTGACTTCCTCTAACAATATAGCACTATTTATAACAACTGCACTAAAATACTTGGCTGATCCATCTCACCTCAGGGAACCTAACAGTTTTTTGTATGTTTCTAAATCAAAGGTATCTAAAAGCACATGTGGCGAAAAAGAAAGGAGAAAATGAACGAGAGATAAGAGATTCAAAACAATTGCAGACCTTTACACTAATATTATGTCCTAGGTCTAGTAAGACTAACCCTGTTGATAAAGAATAAACCAGAAATAGATTGGGAAGGCAAACCCTATATGAAATTTGGCATGACTATGCTTTAGGAAGAGTGTGTGTGTATATAACTCCCCCCTTGCCAACCACCTATACCTCACAAACAGGTATCCCATTAAGTTTGACATGCTTGCTGTAAAAATCAGTAAGGCTGTTCAAGAGGCACAAACTAATTGTTTATAATTTTCACACAAAATAATTGTTTTACACTTTTATTATTGTTTTAAAGGAGCTTGGCCTTCAATTTCTCTTTCTCCCCTGGGCTCACAAAATTTGTTGGTTTTTGTCCACATGACTCCTCCAGTTCCTTTAGTAGTGGCTGAGTGGGAGGGAACTGCTGCCAGTGGGAGAAGACCTTCCCGTAGTTGCCCACAGCAATGCCTCTCCCACACTATTTCCATCTGCTAAGTCTCACTCTCACATAAACATAGGTTTCTGTCCCCCTGGGTGTGTCAGATCATAAATCAAGTGCATATGTCATCCTCTTTTAACTGAGGGTATGAAACGTCCTGACAGAGACAGGAGGAGAATATTAACTATCTATTGACTATTACTTTGTGGAAGTGTTTTTTGGCTGCACTCACAAGGCACATCAATCAGATGTTTTAGTGAATATTTGTGGGATTATTCACTTAAATGAAACCTTTGTGAATTTCTTCTTCTTGAGAAGATGAGATGGCACTCAGTTCTCACAAGGAGTAAGTGCCAGAGGGGTTTGTGCTTTCATCATTACCAGGGAAAGAAGTGGAGGTTCTAATCTGTGCCTTTGTTCTTAATCCAGCTGGATGAGTCAGTGATCACTGGTGTGCTCTATCATGTCTTGATAAAAGGGATTTTAAATACCTAATGGTATATAATAAAAATAGCACAAAATGAAAATATTTTTCTCTATAGAGTAAAATATCCACATATTTTAAACTAATTGTCCAACACCACAAATACAAACCATTAGGGGGACCCCCTGTGATACGAAAGCAGCTATAAATGGATATGCTGCAGCTTTTATGTATTACTTTCAATAACCAGAGCAGTATATCTTACATTTTTAATCAGTTTTCCATTTTACAGCCTCACTTTTGGAAGACAAACTGGAGTTCTGCAGAGCCATCACTCCTGTGCTGCTGAATGACCTCTTGGATTTTCTTTACTGTAACAGAAGTCATAAGTACTAAATGTGTCATACTTGCTGCTGATTGATATGTAGCTGGTAAGCATGTTTTTATATAGATGAAAATCTTGATATCAGATTAAAATGTAAGTAGGCAGAGAAATAATTCCACTTGCCTGAGCAGCATGTGTTGCTCAGAGGAGCTCAGAGCCAAGAGCTCTCTAGTTATACTCTGGCTCCTCAGCTCATAGTTGTGTGGTGGCCTTAGCCCAGCAAAAGCTCTCAGTGATGCAGCAGGGCCAAGATTGAGCAAGGCTGAAGGATAAATTCCATATATGCTGGGAAAAGGAAACTTAGACATAAGAAACTTTAACTGCCTAGAAGGCTGATGGGGCAGCCTAAGCAGAGTCTAGTCCAGAACAGGGGAGAAAGTCCCTCTTTGAAAGACACACACATTTCTGCTTCCCAGTGGCTGCTTTCTTTCCTCCTAGTTGGTGCAAATGTCATACCACATACTTGCGATCCTGGTCCTTGCAACCACTAGGTTTGTGAGCCACCTTTCTGCAGGGTTTATGAGGTATAAAAAAATTGTCACCTGTGGTTATATGGCTAAATTATTATTTGGATACTTTTGTTTTGCTGGTGGGTTAAATTTCCTCTGTAGTGTCTTCTGGATATTCTGAGCTAAAGCTGTTTACCCACCTCATTAGGTCAGTTCTTCAAAAATGACAATTCACTGAAAGCACTAATTTCAACATGGCATCCCACTGACTTGATGGACATGGCTTATCACTTTCCATCTATTCTTTCTGTTTTGATCTGTCATTTAAACTATTAATGAACTGCTAAAATAATCATAGTGCCTCCCTAATTTTATCAATACTTCAAGTTTTATTGGCGTTCCTGCTTCCATTCACTAATAGACATCAAATGTTGCACACAAGCCTTTAGTAGCATTTTAATTTGAGAGGTTAGAAAATCAGAAACAACTCTTGTTGCTGAAAGGGATAAGATGTTCAGTAGTCACTGGAGCTAATGAAAGGGAGGAGTTAACTCAAAGTTTGTCTGTTTGCAAGGGTGTGATGCTCCTCTTCCACCATCAGCAAGAGAATAACTAACTTTGATAAGGAAAGAAAAATAATACCCATAATTAAGCATTTCTTAAAGAGTTCTTGCAGTATATTTTCAAGATATGATCTGCTACAGAGCTCTCTGAAAACATCTACATTCACTTTCAGTGTTGAGATTTTTAGGAAGTAGGTATTTTAAATAAATTTCTAATTAAATATCAGTGTATTAATTCTCAACATGCTCAACAGTTCTTCACCAAGCTGGAGAAGATATTAACAGACAACTTACATGGCACCACAACACTAACGAAGAGTTGAAATATATTTACTGGCTACAACTGTGTTGTTTGGAACACTGTAGTAGGGAAAGCACAGTCTAAGCTAAAGGATGATACTGATTGTTAAAGTGGTTATGATGAACATCAGGTGTGAGAAAACTTCTGGCCATCAGAATGATGAGGTTTCCAAACAGAGTAGCAAACAAACATATAAACTGTTTCTAAGGTGGAGCTCAGGGCTCTCTGAGAGCTTTATCCAGCCAGGGTCTTAACACCATCAGTACCCACCAGGCCCACAGTGACTGCCCACTACCAGCTTTAAGGGACTGGAGCAGGTATTCTCACCAGGAATATTCTTCCCAAGAACTGGAGAAACCAGCTACAAGAGCTTCTTGGAGAATGCTCTTTCACAAAACAGGGCTGATTTGTACAATCCACCAGGAACTCAATGAATCTATGTGGTAGATTGCTAAAACTGTCACCAAGTACCTTATTAAAGTAATTCACAGAACCTGAAGGAAACCTCTATGCTTTCTGTATTTTATCTCACTGACTCCCTCCAAATAAACAGATGCATGCAGTATCCACAGCATGGAGCTATGTGCCCCCAAAGGCAAAATATGCCCCATATGGATACTTTCAATGACTTCTGACACTGTGGAAGCATTGGATGTGGAGGCAGGGCTTGGAAACACCCTTCTACAACAGGAGTCTATATGAGAATGCCTGCAGGACAGCAGTTTCTGAAATGCAAGGAGGACTGGAGTAGGGTGGAAAAACACCATGTGTTTTCTCTGGATGCCAAGGGGCATCACTTTGGTCACTCCTCTCCTTTTTCAGACTGTTATGACCTTTGTATGACAAAGATACTTACAATAGGGGGAATGGCAGTTAGGCACCAGAGGTATCCCTTCCAGTCCTACTTTCTTAGGAGCAGTTTTTTCACAAAGCTTAGAGATCTTTAGGTATATTCACAATGATCTTGGGTTTCTGTGAATATTTTCAAAAGCTTCAGTAGAAGTCAGGCTAGTAAGATTTGCCATGGAAAGTCAACAAGCACGCCAGAACAGAACATCTTCCTCCTTAAGTAACTCCTAGATGTGAGGACTTTGAGAGGATGATTTCATGTGACAGTGGTTGCATTTTACACCTGTTTTACATATGCAGAGATGACTGTGCAGTGCATTAGGTAATAAAAAACCTGCCTTTTGTGTGTACCTGTTTAGACAACTAGATTTTAGAGCTTATTTATGCAAATTCTTTTGTTCTGTCTTGTCTCCAAAGAGAAGCATGCTTGGATAGCTTATTATGATTATAAATATAGACTTCACCAAAGGAAAATGGACCAAATAAGGTCCTCAAAAGACATTCATGGTTACTTTTTTTGTTGCAAATCTATTTTTTCACCTCTTTTGAAATCATCTAACCCCTGCCAGGAGCAGTGAAAGGAGTGACATGAAAGTGTGAGATGCTGATGCACTGCCAATGGATATTTTTTCTTTGTATTGCTGTGCTGGCATGGGCTCAGCAGGTACAAAAATTACGATGTTCCAACCCATTTCACCCTCTAAGTTGGAGTGAGTTATGTTCATTTTCACTCTTTGCACTCATTGCCCATTCTTAGAGAGTCAGAGCTCGTGTTGCTGTGCAAACTTGAACTTCTTCTATGAGGTTAGCTGGAAAGCTGCTTGATATCTTTCTTCATTGCAGATTTTTTAATCTTTCCTTGAAAAATCAGAAACTCTTTCCTGGCTGCATAGATTATTACTTCATGTTAGGTAAAGTCTTAAATACCCCAAAGAATCTCACATAGGTTTTTACAATATACTTTTTCAACTCCTTTTATTTTTTTAAATACTATATTTGGTATGTCCTTTTAGTTTCACATATTGGCTAGTGTTGATTAATCTTTTTCACAGTGCAGTGGTCAGTCTGTCTTTGAACCTATTTCTGCTTGTATTTATTCATTCTACTGCCAGTGAACTAAGAGAATGAGATAAAAATATTTGTTCCATTTAGATCCTGAAAACAGACTCTGCTGTCAAGTGGAAAACGTAGAGACCAAGTCCAACCACAACAACAGTTATAAATTATGGACCAAATGAGCAGTTTGCTTTATTGCACTGAATCATGATGGTTTGTTGGAATATCTAGTCAGGTGTTTTTGGAAGACTGCAATGTTGCTACCCTCTTGCTTCCACCCTTTCAAAAAGAAATTAGAAGCAAAACATAACCTCAACTGTCATGAACAGAGCAGAATACCCAAGAATTAAATTATTTATGGACTCCTACAATGATAGCTGATCTAAAGAAAATCTCAAATTTAAACCAATTCATATTTGATAAGTGAACCTAACTTTGAGTGAATCTTTTGACTAACTCTTCTTTGTCTATAGTTTGAAAGTCTGTATTTTTTAGGAAAAATAGATGGATACCAACATACTGTATGTCCATTATAGAAAGGGATACCTTGAAAACATGAATAAATTTGTTCTTTGGCTTCCTTTCCCACACTCACTTTACATATGTAAAGAAAAAAGTGCAGAAAGATGAAAGGCATTTCTCGACATCACAAAGGAGTTTGGTGGTAGAAATTGCTCTGATTTTCTATATCACAGTTCAGTGTTTTGAATGAATGATCAATCTTTCTGTTTTCATCTGGTGAGATATTTTGAAATAATTTAAAAAATCTGTGATAAAATTTTAAATTGCTTGTCTATCACCATCTTCAAAGATTTTATTTTTATTAAGTATCATTATGATGTGTTGGTTTCAAAGCCCAGAAGAGCTTATCACTTTATTTCAGACTGGCCAGTAGTGCCTTTACAAAGCAAACACTGCTTGCAGTTAGCAGGAATTGGAGAATCTCCACTGTCTTCCTGATGTAGATTCAGAAACTTTGGGTGGCATACTAAATGAAACTAAAAAAAATAATTTCCCTATTTTTATAAAACACGTCCTTTTGTCAGTCTTTTACTTTACTAGTTAATAAATGGTCTTTGCCATTTATGTTAATTGAGACAAGAGGCAGGGATAATGGAGAAATTCTTGAAAAGAACAATTTAGATATGTCATGGCAAAAGGCAAGCATTGCACAAACATTTACAGAGAAAATATAAAGAGGTGACAGAAATAAAGAAAGTGCTGGAAATTCTTATATTCTACTGTTGATGCTGGCATATTGTGTCAAAATAAGATGAGGGAATGTTTCCAAGTCTCATGAGAGCATTTCTGCCAAAAAGCTTGAGTTAGGCTGTCAATCATGTAACCCAGCTAACTTCCAGGATCAATCTTCTACTTCTGTATCTGCTAAAAATGAATTGTAACAATCTTTCCATCTTCATTTCTGCCATTGTGAGGGTGCTCAATTCTTTAGTTTGTTTTGGGGTAGGTTGACATGGGCCAGCAGCCAAACACCAACCCAGCCTCTCACTCACTCTTATGTCCCACAGGATGGGGGGAACATATAAGGAAAACTTGTTGATAGAGGTGATGGCGGTTAAATAGTAAAAGCAAAAGCTGAGCACACAAGCAAGGCAAAAAGATGAATTTATTCACCGCTTGCTGCTGTCAGTGGGTAAACAAATGCCATAACTGTGAACATCTCCCCTCCCTTCAGCTTTTTTTTCCCTGTTGTTTTATTGGTAAGCATGACATTTTATGATGCAGAACATGCCTTTGGTCAGTATGGGTCAGCTCACACCTGTGGTCTTTCCGAGCCTCTTGCTCACCTCAAGCCTGTGTGCTCTGGGCAGAGGGTGAGAAGAGCAAAGGCCTTAGTGCTGTGCAAACACTGTTCAGCAACAGCCAAAATGTGGGCGTGTTATCCACACACTTTTAAGCCCAGATACAAAGCACAACACCCTGCAGGCTACTGTGAAGAAGGTCAGCTCCACTCCAGCCAGAACCAGGACACATGGTTTTTCCCACACAGAAGTATGCTAATTGCTTTTCTGCTTCTTTTCCATAAAACCTTATTCTTCAGAATCTCAGTATTATATTGTCCACTTGACTTTATTAGGCATCAATATATTATATGGATCATCACATAGATCAGGCTTCAATAATTTGAATTCTGAGGATATTCAGTATCACTGGAAAATACTAATAATCTAGTACAATTATTTCCAGTGTACCAAGGTTAAAACCACTCCTTCTTGAATACCATTATTACTCGATAAATTGCATATTTTCTTTTTGAACAATATTAAATAAATGGCCCTCAAATTTGAAACTGAAGGACTGTTCACATTATGCATAAGGCCTTATGAAATACTAATTGATGGCTTTGTTTAGTGTCTCTATGGAATAATTGCTTGTTTAGTGTGACACTTTTGCTGAAAAATGCTTATTCTTTGCAGTTTTTCTTTGTAAAATACTTTTTCTTTCAATGTAACATTTTCAGAAAAAATTCTGCTTTGGAGTAATTGGAACATGATCTATGATACTACTTAATTACAGAAACACGAGCTGTATATTTACCATTTCTATTTTTTGGGTTGTCTGCAGGCAGCTTTTATACCTTCTCCTTTAAGATAATTCATGCCTGTATTTTCTGCTGTAAGTTTTGTCATGCTCTGTTCAAAAACTGGCTCACCAAACCAATGCTGTATGACCTCACTTAGAAACCAATATTTCCAAGTTTGAAGGAAGATAGAATAATACTAGGGGTCATAAGAAAAAACTGTCTTTCAAATATTTTACTATCATAAAGAATTGCAAGAGAATTATTTCTGGTTGCAAGTAGTCATCCCTGAACTTAATTAGTTCTAATGGGCATTGAAAAATCTGCAAAATCTAGATTGATTTGGGCACCTATAGGAATTTGATTGCTGAACAGTTTGTGTTCTGGCGAAATTCCTTTTGATACACCCACATTCATCAGATATGATTTTCTTAGTAAATCTCAATCCTTTCTATCTAAACCTGCAGGAAAGCAAAACTTCTGAAGTAAAAGGGTGGTGTACTCTATGTGCCTGCACTGAGATACCACCAAGGCATCCTGCTGTGATGCAGTAGAGGCACACAGCCAGTTAGTTTCCGGAAAATGCTTTTTTTGTACCATACTGCAGATCTAGCACCAGTGAGCTGATTTTAATCATGTTCTGAAGGAACAACATGAAAGTAGCTTGGAATAGGAACCTGAAAATGAATTTGGGTAAAAGACACTACCCAGATAGATTCTGGTAAACCTGGTATATCTGATGATTGTCTTAGACACACATTCAGGCCACCAGGAGTACAAGGTAACTAACTAGTAGACTGTGCTACAACTGTATTTTTGTAGTAAGGAAAAGCATGATAAAAGTACTATAAATACATTTTTATTTAATAATATTTTTAAAATATAGTTATGAGTAGCTTAGTGGATTCACTTTGCCTAAAGCTAGAATTCCTTCCTTTTTGACAGTGTAAAAAAAATTTGTGGATTTATGTCCTCAGGGAGCTGATTATAATGTAGAACATTAAATCCCTAAGGATTTGGCATGCAGTTCAACTGTTTGCCAAACATATTTAGAAATTTCCAAAAAACTGTATTTTTGTGTTTCCTAGAAAAACAACAAGAAAACAAGAAAAAAACCAAATATTGTAACCCAGATTTATCAGAAGCCTTATTTATGAATAGTAAGGTGGTAGTTTGGCTTTGTATGGCATTCATTCAGAAACCTGATTGCTATGTTTCTTTCTCTTTACTTATTTCCATTGGACCCAAAAAAAAAAACTTCACAGCAGTGATGTCATCTTTACCAACTGGGAAATATTCTTACAATTCATTTCCAGTTTCCTTACACATATTGGCAGAAAAAAGAAAAAGAGATGCAAATGCATTTAGTGACAAACAAGACAAAAAAGGTAAAGAGTTCCCTGTAATGCTTCAGAGGTTTAAATTTGAAGTAAACAGAGGGTATATTCTTATTCCAGTGATTTTTATAAGATTCCACATTGTTTCTCTGTAGAGAAATATATTTTGATTACTTTGGTAAGTTTTATATTAAGTAAAAAGCATCAATGAATAAATGATAACAGTAAGGAAAATACAGATGATTTGGAGGAGAATCCTTTAATTCACAGATCGTACATTTTAATCAAGTGTGCTCCCTTATCTGTATTACAGTATGAAAACAATCATCATTATTTCACATGTCAATGATGAAGAAAAAATATGGGAATTTGTCACTCTCCTTGGAATATGGAAGGATGTTTTTAAGTTTTAGAAAAGGAAGTTTAAAAAACATGTTCCCAAAGAAGGCTATTAGAAATACATTTGCTAGTAAGAAAACATCCCAGTATTTTAGCCACATTGCCTGAATATCACAGGCAAAAAGACTAAAAAGTAAATCACTGAAGATGTCTTTTCTTCTTTATATGACATCATGCTCCTTAGCTAGAATACAAATTTTGAACACAGTATGCTACCATGCTGAAAATGATGAATCTTTCCATAGCATGTCAAGGAGCTTGGAAACAAGATTTGTGGAACACACATAGCTTAAGACATTTTTATAAAGAAAGCTTCCCATAAGATAAAGAAACAAACAAGCAAACAAACAAACACCAAAACCCAGAAAGTTAGCTTAATATTCTAGCCACAGAGTTTAACTTAACGATGGTTTTAAGTTCATACAAAACAAGAGAGACAATACAGATATTCTTTTATGCATGCTTCTGAAATATAGGCTCATCTAAAACCTGAAAGTATTTATAGGGAATTAAACCTTAACATGAGGTTTTGTGTCAATGTTTTTGTGCATAAATATCAGACTTCCATTATGTTCCTTGGCAGGCTGTTGCTGATGCAATGCTGTAAAAGTTTTATCAGTCCAGAAGCATGAACCTGAAATGGGTCTGCCACATGAAAAATCCTTTTGAGTTCTCCAGATCTAACAGAATGACACATTCTTATTCTTCTTCATTAAAACTGTTAAGGTATTACCCTAAACCTAATGCCAGTTCACCTTAACAGACATGTACCATTTAAATATCTAAAAAAATATTTAATAATTTTGAATGTTTTTATTGTGAAGACATTTCTTTGTTTTTTTGGGTTTTTTTTGTTCAGAGTTTCTAAAACTTTCTACCTGTATTATCAACGAACAGCTGGTAGTCTGTGCTTGAAGCTGCAGTGTTATTTTTAAAATACTATTATTAAACTTATTATTTAAAAGCTTTTATTTGCCTGTAGGTTCTTTACCCATACATTAAGCTTGACAAAATTTGTGTCAGGCAAATGCCAGATTTGTGCAGACACCATGAAAGTATACATTGAAGCTAATTGCTTAAGCTTTCTTGCATCCAGGTGCTTAGCCCTGGGAAGCACCAAAGGGTGAAAACACTTCGAAACCAGGGCAGAGTCAGATGGGAGTGCAAAATATGGGATTTTTGAAACTTTATAAATAGCTCCAGCATGAATTTGCTTAAAGAAATGGGTGGGTAAATTCTTTAAGAACAGGATGCTTGATAGGAGACCACGTGACAGATTTTGTTCTTGTCGTCAGGGGAAAAGACAAATCACAGATCTTTCTGAAAATATCTTAAAAGATTCTCAGCATTTCTGTGTTATTTGTACTCTCATCTCTCTGGATCAAGTGCTTTAGGGCTTTAGAGATTCAAGAACATTTACCATTGTCCCAGTGAATTTGGTCTTGTGGCTCTGTAATGGGTTAGGGCTCAGTTCACCTCCCATCAGAGTCTTTGGGAGAAGTCTCATTGCCTTGGTAGCATGTTAATCAAGCTCTGAGTGCTCAGAGAAGTGGAACAGAACAGACTTGAACAGACTATTCTTTTCTATAATGTGACAGTTTTGTACCAAGAAGAATAAAAACCACATCACAAAGATCAGAAACAGATTACATTTTAGGACAAAGTTATAAAATATGGAAAATGCCCAAAATAATAATAATCCCAAATACTTTTCAGCCTGGAAAAGGTCTGTGACATGTGTCATTCTCTTGAGGTATATACATTCTTAATGGCTTATAAAATGCTATTAGAAATTACTATTTCCAGCTTTACAAACTCCATCATCTAAAGAAGATTTTGAGATTACAGTTTTAAGACAGCTAGAAGAATGAGTTAAGTCTCAGCCAGTTCTTGTTTTCATTACTATCCTTGTCTCAAGTCAAGATTAACGTTGTGCCATTTGCCATTTCCCTTAAGACCTTAATCTGAAAAGTGAGTGTCAGTTTACTCAGGTTAATATCTCAGGAAGTGGCTGTGCTACTGACCTCTCACTTCCTTGTTCTTTCATAATTTAAATATTTTGTCACTTTCTGCTTCTGTCCATGGACCTAATTAGGTATTTTAGTAATGTGGTGCCTCTACCAATATTTGGTGTTCTGTGATTCTTTGTATGGCTTGGAAATATTATTTATTCCTGTTTGCTAATGCTAAGTCTACATAGCACTTGAGTGGCATGTATGAGAATAACTGCACAATGACCAGCTCATGGGGCCACCCCTGAAAACAGGACTTTCACAAATGCGCAATCACCCTGTTTCCATCAAATATCCTACTGAGTCCCAGGGCAGTCTGGCGATGCGAAATTGTGTACTCTTCCAAAACTCACTTCTGCATATACCAAACCTCCCACTGATAATGGAAGGAAAGAAAAGGAAAACTTACTTCATTGCATATCCTGCAATGAATAAAAGTGCTTTCCTTCCACTGACAGAGTTTGCATGGCTTCCCTTTATATGTTAGAGATGAGGCTTCAATTTTTCAGCTGAAGAATTCCTTCTCTGCCTTTTATTTTCCAGAAGATTTAGAGGTATCTTAGATAAGAACACAGAAATAGTAAGAGCACCAGCAATACCAGTTTCTGCCTTTCAGTAAAGAAAGCAAAACTGTGGAGATGTCTGCTTTTCCTTTGGGGAAATGAAAGGGAGCTCAGCTTGGTTTGAGGTGAACCTATGGCTACTGAGTGTTTGCAAGTGCACACAGTAATCCTTTGTGCCTGCTTGTCTGAAAACTGACCTTACAAATGCATGTGTCTGTAATGAATTAAAACCTCAATCTGCCTTTATTTACATCACTTACCTAAAGAATGTGGGGCAACTACATCAAGAAATATCAGGTACAGAAGAGACCTATGTGTATTTTTCCATCTTTGACAGCACAAAAGAACTTGAGCTCATCCTCACTTCTCTGAATTATTGCTCAAGGACCACTGGAAACTTATTGTTTAGTTGCATTTTTGTCTAAATGGGACAGTGTAGGAGTGGGAGAAAGAAAAGAAGGTGGACTTAAAGCACTCTAGGTTCTCCTGACAGAGGGAATACAAAAGCAAAAAGCTTTTTCATTAGTTATGGGTATCCACGTGCACACAGGGGAATTGAATACATAGAAGTATGCTTCTAGAACTTTTTCTATCTGAGAGAAGAAATAAACATGAATTTATGGAAAAGACCAAAAGTGTGCTATTAGCATACTCAGAGACATTGTGAGTGATACTTGGTGGGCAAGATCCATATGGGGCATAAGCAAGTTCTTTAAACATTGGGTTAACTTTTTTGTAAAATCTTGATGGAACCATGACAGGCATCATGAAGGACAGCAGAGGTTTTAATGTGCCTTTCAGTGTGACTACTACAATGTCATAAGACTGAAAATACTTGGCTATACTAAATCTAACGCCATGTGCAAATCACACTTCCTTGAGGCACTCACTGTTATTAATTTATCTTCAGAGTTACATGGGTAGTAATTATTCTGCTCATGGATATTAATCTCTTTCTGTATTGGAACAGAAATTCTACCTTGTAGATTATTGTGTCATCTTCATTCTGAACAAAATCTTCTGTACCACATGCTTCTTTAAGCTTATATTCTGCATAAAATATCTGATCCAATTGGACAGAAAATTTTTATTTCCTGCTCCAAAACACAATCTCCTGAGTTACAGAAGAAAAGTATGAAAACATTAGTACCAGAATCTTCTGAGAAAGGTTTTTCTCGTGTAATACAGGGGTCCAATAAATAAAATCTCAGTTATAACAGCTGCCTTTGAGAAAAGAGAGTGAGCCACAGCAAGTTGCTTATATGAGATTCATACTCATGTTGATTTGTGGTTTTACACTTGTTTATTACTACACATTTGGACAGCAATTTTTGTCTTTCATAATGCTATATAAGCTACTAGGAACTGCTTAACTCACTTAAGTCACTGGAAAAGTCTGGTGTTAATTTCAAGTGATTTTTCCCAGTTAACACAACATACTAATCCATGATTCCTGCTACTGATTCAGCAAAATGCTGTCATCTGCATTGGTCTGAACTCTGAAAATGTACGGCTGCTGTAGGAAGAAAGTAATTTTATTTGATGGGGAGAAATGGCAGAGAGTTGAAAAGGTTTTTGTTGCTCTTGTGAGAGAGTGAGTGAAGAGTTGGAGAAGTTGCAATATTGTGAGAGTGAATGGGAATTGAACTCACAGAGGATGGTGAAAGAGTTGAGGCATTAAATGAATACTTGACAAGCAAGAATACTGGGAGATGAGCCAGAAAACTGCTATAGATCAAATACCATAAAATGTTAATTATAACCTTGTAATTACAGTAAGTCCCCACCAAGTCAAAGTTACCATTTGTTTACCCTTAGTAGAGGATTTTATTTATATATGTAGCTCAGCATGTCCTACTGACATGAAACATATATTTCCATATTCACAGTTTAATGTTTAAATGAATCTCAATAGCAAAGCACCAGAGGTTCTTATAGTGAGATTTGTTCACATGCCAAATGATACACATTTTGTCAGCCTTGCCATTATTAGTTTCTGGAAGGAGAAACTGAAGCAGTGAGGAAGTGGCTGTTTAATTCTCTTATGTTTTCTTCATTTTTTTATTTTACATTTTGATTGGTGGTGAGGGAAAGGGGAGGAAATCAAGGAATAAGTCTCAGAAGTCTAACTGCTACCTACTCAGAAAGAAAGATAGACTTCCAAGGTGTGATCCTTGGCACCTATGACACTTCACACGTGTTTTTCCCAAGGAAAGGCCCTTTGTGCCTCCTTGGTTCCACAGTGGCTTTTGTTAAGCAGAAACCAGCAGGTGTTTAAGTCTATCTTTTGTAGCTGGCCATGGTATAACACCAATTTGGAGCCAGAGCCAGCTATCAAAGCACCAGAGATACCATGCTAAAATTTGAATACAGCATTTTTAATTTGAACTGGTTTATTAAATAAGATTTAAAGTCTCCTATTTAAAAAAAACCCCAACTTTTAAGTGAAATTAAAGTTTGTATTTTTGATCAGAAAACACATATTTCCAGTATATATTGAAATTTCCAAAGGAGATGTCTTTTCATTTCAAAAAGATGCTGTTCTTTTCCTAAAATATTTTTGCCAACATATTTTCACAGCTCTAGTAATGGAAAACTTGTAAGTGCTATTATGAAACATTTCTGACTGTTTCCCTTAACTCTGCAAATTTGGAGAAGAAAATTTCAAAAATAAGGGCTGATATCTGTACATATTTATATATATATATATTATTATATACAGCAGAAATTTTCTCTGATTGTACTGACTTGCCCTTGATGAATCATCCTAACTATTCTCTGGAGGGAAATAGGACAAAAATGCAGTATTGGCAATAAGAACAAGTGTTAGTCTATTGTCTGTTCTTGTCTCCTGCCACTTTTCCAAAGCATATTTATTTTTTGACTAGACATATGAACTAAAGGAGGATCAGAAGACATACTTATGCATATAAACCTCGGACATTCACATTATTCTTCAGATCTAGTGACGGTATATTACATCTGTTGTACCTTGTATTACATAGGTCAATAACAGAAAACATGCCCTTCTCTAAATAATTTTAACATCTTGGTTAAAGATAAAATAAAATTAAAAAATTACTGACATGATATGCAATATTTTCATGAGTTGAAGATTTTGGATTAGAGTGAGCAAGGTTTTTTTGTATAATTTAAAATTTCTGTAATTTTCCAAAAATTTAGGTAGAAATTTGCTATCTGCACAGTTCATATTTTGTTTTTAGCAAAATTTGAGACCATTTTGTTCCTAGTCAACAAAGAATAATGAGTAATGTTGAAAAAAAAATCGTTTTAATGGAGGGCAGAAACTGTTCACGTCTTGCTTTTCCAAAGTCTGGCTAAGCTTTCCAGCTTACTGTCCTGACAACTCAGCCTGTTTTTTTAAATTTCTTTCATGGGATAAACAATCAAACAAACAAGTGAACATACAAAAATCCTCTAAGAGGATCGCTTTGTTTGACTTGTTAATATGTGGAGAAATTCTTGAAGCTTTGCTGTGTTTTTTTTCTACACACTTTTATCTTGTACATGAGAATCAGCTTTGAAGAGAACAGACTGATCCTGGGTGGGCTATATCAGCCCATCATCATCGCCTAATGCTTTTGCCTTCAAATGCCTCCCCTGAAATGGTACCAGTCCGAAATGTCTCTGTGCAGCAGCATTTAGCAATAAAAATACATCACATAGAATTTCTATGGACAGAATGTGATTTCATCCAGAAAGAATTATGGTAGCCTTTAATCTGGTTTGCTCTATGGATT
Source organism: Pithys albifrons albifrons (assembly GCF_047495875.1). Taxonomy (NCBI): domain Eukaryota; kingdom Metazoa; phylum Chordata; class Aves; order Passeriformes; family Thamnophilidae; genus Pithys; species Pithys albifrons. The sequence goes on along the minus strand of NC_092463.1, from coordinate 45,014,669 downwards.
TAAAGAAATTTCACATGTATAGAGTAACTCTATCCATTTATAATACTGCCAAAGAAGAGCAGGCCTTTTTGCTGCTCTCATCTCTCATTTGACTGTAGGCTTAGCTGCTGAATCCTATAAGTCTGTAAAATGCCACCTGCTTGGTTCTTTACTGCCCATTTGCCAGGAAAAGATTTTGTACATTGTAGGATTTAACTCATAAACTGTCATAAAGAATTCAAAAAGAAAAACAATAGACTTTACATTTATCTATATAAATTTTATAACCTTGTGAAGAGAAATATAAATTTTTTAAATATATAATTCTAGGATGAATCATACTTTAGATACGCTATTGGCATGATGAACATATAATAATCTCCATTACTTGCAAGGAATAGTGTCAGAAGCAAGGTGTGCCTTTGTCAGTCCAAATCAGGGATAAGCCTATTATACGCTGTCTCATTATCATTGTTTATTAGGAATGTGGCAGTCCCTGTAGGTCTCAGTAGAGATGGCAGCATTGAATAAGCACAAATTAATGCATAGTCCATACCCAAAAGGAGCTTATTACCTAAATCAGTCAGGCTCAGAAAGGGAAAAGGAGGATTATCATCATCATCATTTTAAGAACAAAGCAGACTGAGACTGCAAGGGATGTAATAACTTGTCATGTTTTTGCACAGTGTGAGTACCAGAGCCTCACTCATTTTCTGCATGTTCCACCGCACACTGTACAAAAAAACTTTTAAATAAAATACCACATGGTCGGGTTGATTTCTTATTTTTGTGTGTGCCTGTGAGAAAAATGTCTGATTTACCAGAGTACGAAAAAAAAATCAGTGATAATATTGATGAAGATTTAAAATCTGCTAATGAAACCCCCAATACTTTTCTTTGCTGTGTAGGCTTCCATCTTAGTTTCTTCTACTCTTAGCCCAACTTCATTTTTTGGAAATCTGGAAAAAATTGCTGTATAAAATTTTAAGAGTGGTGCATCCACAAGGGCAAGAAAGTCAACCAAAGGAACAGGAGACCTGCACAGCTGAGTGAGGAACTCCTGTAAAAACTCAGACATAAGCAGGAGATATAAAAGAGATGGAAGAACAGGCCATTTGGGATGAATATAGGATGTTCTCAGAGTATGCAGAAATGCAATAAGGAAGGCCAATGTACATTTTGAATTAGATCTGGCTAGGTGTGACAAGGATAACAATAAGGGCTTCTTCAAAGAGATCAATGATGAAAGGAAATACAAGGGAAAAGGGGGACCTGATATTGAATGGAACAGGGACTCTTGCAGCAAAGTTTGCAGAGAGGACTGAGATACTTAACACCTTCTTTGCTTCTTCACCACCAAGGCCAAGCCTCAGGAATGTCTGATCTGGGAGAGCAGGGAGAAGGAAGACTTTCTCTTGGTTGAGGAGGATTGACTTAGAGACCATTTAGTCAAACTTGACATCCACAAGTCCATGGGTTCTGACTATGAGTACTGAGGGAACTGGCAAGTGTTATTGCTAAGCCACTCTCAATCATCTTTGAAAGGTCATGGCAGTCTGGAGAGGTGCCCGAGGACTGGAAGAAAACAAATGTCATCCCAGACTTCAAAAACATCAAGAGTGAGGATGAAGAGAACTACTGCTCAGTTGGCCTCATCTTCATCCCTGGAAAGGTGATGAAACAGCTCATCCTGGGGACCAACTCTAAGCATATGGAAGACAAGAAGGTGATCAGGAGTAGTCAGCATGGACTCATCAAAGGTAAATCATGCTTGACCAATCTGATTGCCTTCTATGAAGGAATTAGTGGCTGGATAGATGAGAAGAAAGCAGTGAATATTGCCTACCTCAACTTCAGAGAGGCTTTTCCCACTGTTTCCCATATTATTCTCATAAGCAAGCTCAGGAAGTTCACACCAGATGAGTGGATAATGAGGTGGATTGAGAATGGGCTGAAGAGCAGATCCCTGACAGTTTTAATCAGTGACACAGGTCTAGTTGTAAACCTGTCAATAGCACTGTCTCCCAAGGTTCAATACTGAGCCAAGCATGGTTTAAATTATTTATCAATGACTTGGATGAAGGGGCAGATGACTCGTCAGCAAATTCACTGATAACACAAAGCTGGGTGGAATGGCCAATACCCCAAAGGGCTTTGCAGCCCTTCCAAAAGACCTCAACAAGCCAGAGAGATGGGCAGAAAAATGTCTGAAATTCAACAGAGGTCTGCACCTGAAGAGGAATAGCCCCAGGCACTACTACAGGATAGGGGCTGACCTGGTGGAGAGTAGCTCTGTGGAGAAGGGTCTGGTGGTCCTGGTGGACAAAAAGCTGTCCATGAACCAGCAGTGAGCCCTAGTGACCAAGAAGGCCAATGGTATCCTGGGGCACATTAGGAAGAGCACTGCAGCAGGTTGAGGGAGGGGATCCTGCCCCTCTACTCAGCCCGTGTATGGCCACATCTGGAGTACTGTGTCCATTTGTGGGCTCCTCAGTATAAGGGATATGGAGTTCCTGGAGTGGGTCCAATGCAGGGTGACAAAGACGATGAGGGGACTGAAACATCTGTCTTACAAGTTAGGCCTGTTCAGACTCAAGAAAGATGACTCAGAGGGAACGTCATCAATATCTCTAAGTATCTGAAGAGAGGATGTTCAAAGGATGAAGCCAGGCTTTTCTTGGTGGTGCCAAGCAATAGAAAAAGAGGCAATGGGCAGAAACAGATGCATAGGAAGTTGTACCTGAATATTTGTAAGAACTTTACTGTGCAGGTAACCAAGCACTGGAACAGATTGCCCAAAAAGAGCGTGCAGTCTATGTCACTGCAGATATTCAAAAGTTGTCTGGACACAATCCTGAGTAATGTGCTGTAGAGGACCCTGACTGAGCAAGGAGATTGGACCAGTTGACCTGTTGTATGGTTCCTTTCAACCTTACCCATTTTATTATTCTGTGATAATGATTTATCACACCTGTTTTAGTCTCAGCACTCTACCAGTTCTAGTTACTGGCTCATGACCCTAGTAGGACTTCAAGGATTCATACTACCCATTATTCTGGAAGAAGGAATTAAAAGGAAAGAATTACAGTTTGTGGGAATGGCAGACAGGTAATAAAAGTAGTGGGTTTTAAAAATTGTGTAGAGGAATTACAAGACTCCCTGACATCTGAAATATGAAATAGTCTTGTCAGATATGTATTAAGTGAATAAGTTCATATGCACATAGAATGCAGTTAAAAGTCTATGGAAAGGTTTTTGTCTCCTCTGTTTCAAGTACATATCCCTACTTGCTTATATACAGTGTATTTGCATGCAGTGGACATTCAAATTATTTCTGCAAAAACAAAGCACATGATCTCTTTTACACTGCTAAGTTTAGTACTAGTTGTTTCTGTCCTTAAGCAAGGTGACAGTTTACCTGAGCTGCACTCAAATTGTATTTGTGGGACTCTCATGTGGATGCCTGTGTTCCAAAGGAATGAAGAGCTGAGAACTGGTGAGGCACAGTTTGTTCAGTCCGCAGTGCTTCCATCCTCCTGCATGCATAATATGAAGGAAATTTGTATAGTCTAATATATCAGGTATACATAAGCAGAAAAGGAGGCTTTTTACAACCATTTTGTAGTGTCTAAGAACATTTTAAGCACCATACTAAGGAGAGAAATCCAGTGCACAATTTATAGCAAGGTATAGAGGTAACTTCTAGTCAAACAAACAAGTAAACACATCTTATACATATGTAAACATATGCACAAATACACAAAACTCCTTTGGAAAAAATAACCTGCTTTATCAGTTACAGATGATATTGCCTATTATTACCATATGCTGAGGCACCATGTCTGTTTTGGAGCCAATGCATAAAAACCCTTCCTAATCCACTATGCAGCAAAATCCAGACTATGAAGTTAAATGGCCCTCTGTCAAAGAGACCAAAATTAATGGGTGCTTTTTCTGTGAAGTACATACAGAGTACTCATGTTACCTTTCCTCTGGCCTGAGCTGGGGAAGCCAAGCCTGGGAGCAGCAGTGATTGCAGAATTATTTGCCTGACTTAGCTCCAGAAAGACCTGGGCTGCCTCTCTAGATCCCATGATGCCCCCCCTTTATGAGAACAAGGAGAGAGAATGCAATTGTTCACTTACAGTACAACTTTAATTTAAAGCTAGAACAACCTAGCATAAAAAAATCAGAATATAGGGATCCCTTAGATCCAGGTTAAGAAATTGAGTTAAGCTTTTAGAATTTGTGGTGAGAGTTTGATGTGCTTCACTTAAAGCACAAAAAATAAAAATGTTTTGGCAGCAGGCCATATGAAAGAAGCAAAATGCTAGCTAATCACATTTAATGTTAAAATCAATGGCACAGTGCTCTGAAAGCCTGAAGGAATAGAAATGTCTTTTCTTAGCATACACAGTAATAGACTTTGGGGTCAAGAAATGATATATTACTGTAATATCTGCTGCCTTTTAAACTGACACTTGTAATAAATGGCATATATTCCTCTTATAATTTCTTTATTAGTAACACAAATTTCACCATCTGTGATTATCATCATGGATGGCAGATGAAAAATTCCTCTCTGCCAATGAACATACTAGTTGAGTTACACCAGGGAGGCATGTGACTTGCTGTACATATAAAGAACTCAGCCACAGTGGTTCCTTTTGTGTAATACAATAGCAATTATAGGTCTGTTCACTTGACAGGTGGACTCTAACCTTTCCAGGCTGCTTTGAGCAGAGTAACAGATATCACAGATGAGGGAATACATCAAAATTAGGGAATCATTTACTTTCAGCATGTATTTGGCATAGTTCTGAAGATAGGCAATAGACCTTATCCCACAATCAATTTCCTTTCCATCTTGATTGAAGGAAATATATTACTTAGCTGCAAGCTCTTGAATTCCTTACCATGATCTCTACAGATATGTAAATGAATATTAGCTGCAGAATATCAAATTATGGAAATGACAAAGAACATTATATCTTGAAGAAGAGGAAAAATAGTCTCTTGCTAGCAAGATATTTTCTCTTTGAAGGAAACACTTGAGTGACATGAAGTTGAGACTAAAATATGAATTAAATATGAAAAGCAGAGTGATAGGTAATTATTAAAGTGATTTGGATTAGATGGAAGACTTCAAGGTCTGTTTCAACAGACAGCCTGCCTGAATAAAGAAATATGTGAATTCATTGTCAGCCAGTGACTTTGAGCGAATTGTCACAAAAGAAATTGTGATTTTTACAAAAAAAGCATGCATAGACAGGAATCCCAATGAACATAAGGAATTTATCAGTGAGCATCCAGTGGCAGCTCAAGGATGATTCACAGGTTATTGACCAGTGACTGCAGAGGCTTTCCTCAGTTGCCTAAATAAGAGTTGCTGTTGTTGTCTGAAATGCCTTGGGGTATCCTGAGTACCCTTTCCAGGAAGGTGCATGGCTTCTACTCCCATGTTACCAGAATGATGTAGGCATCTCAGATACACCAAGAGATCTCCAGTGCCTTATTGATACCCTTGGAAGAATTGAACATGAAAGGACACATCTCAAAGGTTAGGAATCTTGATTAGAAGCTAATGAAAGACTTAAGGTTTTATAGAAAATAGCTGCAGATTATTTAGTACTCTGTCACAATGTGTGCTGATCATGATGGGGGCTAATTCACTCTAAGAATAGAAGACCATTCTGGAAGATTTTGCTACTAGGAAATTAGGGGTTTTTGCTCAAGAAAGCTTTCCTGCCTGGAAGTGGCATCTTTTCCAGAGACAGTTTTGGATGTGTTCTCCTCATGCATTCCAGGGAAACTCTCCTTAGTATGAGAAAAAGAGAAGTCCTCGCAGACATGTTTGAAAGCCCCCACACAGTGGGAGGCAGGGATAATAAAAGCCCCAAGAAGAATAAAAAGTGTGTCTTTCCCTAGGCCCAATGTCTGAAAGCCTGTTATGGTTAACGTTCTTTAAGTCTAACATTCCCAACTTTGGAAATAAATTTTCCTCCAATCCTTCCACTGCCTGGCATTTTGGTGTTGCCTGCGTGCTATCTTAATTCTCATTCACAAACAAAAAACAATAGCTAGTTTTAAATATTTTACATTACTTTCTGGAGATAAGTCATTTCCCCCTGATTTTATCCACTAGCTCAGTCTGGAAAAGGCTTCCATGTCTGTATGTGTGCAAACATTAAAATCATTCTTCCTTTATCTAGACGTGGTGTCTTTTTTTTCCCCAAAACACTAAATATGTTTTCCACAGCACATTTTATTCAACATGAATGATCAAAGGAAGACATAAAAGCTCAAGTCGGAAAAGGCTGACAGAACATATTCAATAAACCTAATTCCATATTGCTGTATTTGTGTTCCAAATGATAGTTATAAATAGCCAGAGTGTTAACATTAAAACAGTAGAAGACAACAACGTGGATCACTGTCCCAAACTACACATAAATTCTGACAGACTCTGCTGAGAAGACAAGTCTATAACAAGACATCTGTGTATTTTGATAGGGATCATGATTCTACAACACACATATGCCTTTGCAGAAATAAATATAAGAAGAATTGTTTTCTTATTCCCCAGTGGAATCCCATCTGGCACAATTGACTGACCAATTACCTTCAACAGCTAATGGATGAAATGATAAAGAAACTGTGCTGAAGAGTTTTATTTTCAGTTTCTAATATTGAACAGAATAAATCTCAACTACATCTTCTGCCTGTGGAAACAAATTCTTTTCTGGATAAATTTCAGTTTATCAGTTTTCAGACTGTAAGGAAATAGTTTTCAAAGAAACTTTTAGGTTCTAGTGAGCTGTCTGACTTGGCTTCTTGTTTTGACTCTGATCCTGTTTTAATTTGCCTCCCTCTCTTGTCTGCTAATGAACCTGTCCTTAGTTGTGCAAGTGTCTCTATACTGCTGGTATATGCTCTCAAATATTAATTCACTGAGCTAGTACTTAGAGGTTAAATTTTTTTCTAAATTTAACCTCTTCTCATTTCAAATATTATGATGCACTCAGGAAATGAACCCGCAGAGACATTCAGGATGCCTATCTCTCAGCTTTCTATAAATTTTAACATACATTTTCCTGATACAATTCCATTTTGCTTCGCCTAGTATTCTCAATAAACTATGTTCACCTATAATTTAAATCCTGTGATCTGTTCTGGAATCCTCCAAAAGGCCCATTAAATGTCACTTTTGGCTGTAAACTGAGACTGAAAAGGATTCTTACTTAAAATGATTCATATCATATTAAATTTAGATACATGAAAACAACATAGCTAACTTGGAGCAAAATATTATGAACAACATATTATAAAATACTAGTTGATCAATGTGAAAACAGTGCAATAAAATATTTGCTTTTAATTTTGAAATAAGTATCCAGTTCATAATTTCTCATAAGTTTTTTTTCTGTTTGTGTCATCTTTTGTAGGGTTGACTTTATTTTATTTTTTGAATGCATTTAATGCAAAAGGTGTTAATATCTTTGAAAAGAAAGTATTCAGCTTTTCTTTTATTTTTCCTTCTCCCTCTTTCAATTAATCTGATTTAGGCATATGAACAGTCAAAGACCTGCTCAGTTTAATCCCACAAAATAGCACCAGTAGTTGAATGACACCTGCCTTTAAGTGAGTTTGTGTCAGTCCAATTGAATCCCAAGCACTCTAATCAATGCTCCTCCTTCATTTCAGAGGGTCATGTCAAGTCAATAACAGGACAGACATTCTGTTGTGTACTCTGTTTTCCAAACATAAATGCACTATTTTTGCTCCATATATTTAACCATTTTTTCTTAAATGATTACCACTTTCCTATCTTGGTTTTGTTCATTTTTTTGGAAAAGAAGCTCCCTATGTTAAAAGTCAGGAATATTCAGTACTTGAAGCTGTGAGTCATGTTTTGCTTGAAGATACTAGTTCATATTTTTGAAAATGCTTTTTCTCATTTTTCCTATGATGTCCATCAAACACCTCTGAACTTATAATTTCCCACACGTGGTTCTGAGCTTCCTGGATTCATTATAGGTTCAGGGGGAGTCTACTGATGAAGTCTTTTTACTCTAGCTACAGGAGGCATCATGCTCACAGGCTCTCATCCTACTGGACTTCAATCATGCTGGCATTTGATGGAAAAGAAGCACAAAAAGCTGTAGGCAATCCAGAAAATTCCTGGAATTCTCTGTAGATACCTTCTTCAGCCAGGTAATATACAGCCCTACTTTTGCCTGAATTCCTGTGAAAATAGATGTTCAGAAACAATATTAATGGAGAAAGATAGGTGGCATACCTTTATTGAAAGCTTTCATGGTGCTCATGCACACACATGCCCATCCATGACCAGGGATGTTACACTTTTATAACCTCTCTAGCCATCAGCATATATGTTACCTATGACCACCCATGGTTCTCATTTCCCCTGGTGCCCCACCCATAGAGGTCTTCAGAACTGTCCCCTGGAGAAGCTCCAGGACCACTAGGCCTACTTCTTCTGTTTTGTCTTCAAACTATTTTGCAGGTGGCTTCTTCAAAACAGTGTGCCCTTGAGAGACCTTAAGAATGTATGAGAAAACATTTTAGTAACTTCTAGTACCACCTAATATGCGAGCAACCCTGGAAAATCCATATAAACTATGTAATTCTAAAAATCTACAACATATACACTGAAATCCTTAGGCATCACTACCAGAGGGGATGCAATACTGGACCTGACGGTGACCAGCGTAAGTGAGCTAATCAGTGACATCACAATTGGAGGCAGCCTGGGCTGCAGTGATCTTGCACTTCGGGAAATTCAAAGTCCTGAAGAACGTGGGTCAGGTGAAGACCAAAGAGTTAGTGCAGATGAATAAAGCCTTCTCATAGTTCCATATTCCCAGAAAAATGGAGAGGAAGTAGCAGAAGATTAAAAGCAGAATTTATTTTAGAATGAGGAATGCTTCTTGCATTTGTTCTTTGCTGCCATTTCTTTACCAGGAAAGCCCAGGTGATGTTGGCTTTTCTATCTCTCTGAGCTTGGGCCCTGAATATTTCCCTGAGTAGATCAGGCAACACACTGGCATTTTCCTAATCTTCTTGGCCATCCCATATGTTGTAACCTGAAAAAGACTGTGCTCAATTATTTGTCTCATTAAATTTCCTGTGGATGACTGATTCAAACCTTTTTCTGAAGACAGAAGATGAATCCCAGATTTACCAGTGAGCCACTGAAAGCAGGTTTCCATTATCAGTACTTTCAGACTTTTTTCATGGGATTTATTCCAGAAAAGAGATGTGGGAAGATAGTGATGGAGAAAGACAGAGATTCCTTTACCTTCTCCTGAGCAATGTCTGAATTCTTTGCCGTAGAGAGGTAGTTCACTGTAACATACTTTTCAGCAGAAAGAAAATAATTCTATGTCTAGTTTTTCTCTTCTAAACATGCTGTAAAATTAAAATCCATTGTGGAATTTAATTTAACTTTGGAAATGATGTAAAATATAAATGCAGATTATTGTACAGTGAAGAATTTAAGTCTGAGTGGCATAAATGGAGATTAGTGACACAGCACAGCACTTCTTGCAAAGGTTTTTACATCTACCAATTATGCTGAATAGCAATAAGACATGCTTAAATTAAAATATTACTGAGATTACTGAATTCTTGTCTTATTATATACTGGCAAATATAATTATACATTTCTATGTTGCTCACCTGGCTGAAACTCCCCAGTCACAGCCTGACAGAATCTTTTCTGGTGGCATATCTCATGACTATCCATGAAGCTGTTCAGAAAAAATGCCACACAACTACATAGCTTATTTCCATCCCAGGCCAGGTCCTGTTAGCACATGAGCAGAGTGGTATTTGAATAATATTTAAAGTCTGAAGATGACTCTATATATTATCAGATTTGAATATTATAAGAAAAAATTTTGAGTCTGGGTCACATTCAACATCAAACTGATTGTACTCTTAAAATTTTCTTTGTATACATTTAATATCTCATGTGAATATGGTGCAACAAACCAGTGCTGCCAAAACAGAATGATAAAACTCATGCTTCTCTCTGAAACTATAGTTTACATACAGTCCACTTCAAAGCAGAACAGCACTTCAGGAGGATCTTAACTGTTTTATTTTGCACTAGAGAAATATATGTGTCTGTATATGTATGATTTCCAGCAACTTCCTGCATTTTTTTTTCTACTGTGTGGCAATAGAGTAGAAAAGCTTTCACAGCTTTCACAAAGCTTTCAATTAAACTGATACTAAATAAAAAATTGGTATCTGATGATAGTTGGATTAGGCAAAATGTATCAGAAATTTCTTTCTATCCTCAGCTGTTCAGTGCTTATTGGTTACTAATCTCAAAAGAGATGGCAGAACTAAATTATTTACTTGGTTCTCCAGCTGAGGATATAAATGCATGATATGAGCAGCGTAGAACATCTTGCATTTCCTCTGATAAGCCATGGATATAAAACATCTTCTGATGTGTCACAAGCTATAAAATTATTTATTCTGCAGAACCTTGCTTGCATAGGGCACAAAGAGTACACTGTGGGTTAAGAGCTTATATATACTGCAGAGCTTAGCCTGTACATAAGTTCTGAAGGCACTGCAAACAGGCTATAGGCATGAAAACAGAGTAAAACCAAACGTGGTAAAATCCTTTTCTCTCTCCCAATATTTTCTGGCTCACCTGCAACACCAAGTCAAAAGCTAAAGGTTAGAAATGCCAAGTATAAATTTATTTATGTAGCTGATCTCTTTTCTATCAGAATAGGTGTTTTCTTTCCCTCAATATCTTTGCTTGAAAGAAAAGAGGAATGCCAGTGCACAAAGGTGTTATTTCCCTTTTGTGGTACAAGTGGAGAGTATTATAGTGATCAAAAAGAAAAAGTTTTTCAAAAGAGATGCCAAAGGATTTGAAATCCAAACTGTGACCAGCTCTGGCTAGGAAACTCTGGCTAGTATTCCATTGCACTGGAAAACTCTGTGCTGCGTGCAGGGGGAATAAGATGAGGCAAAAGGGTTCCAAAACGCTAATGTAGAGCTGAATTTCTGCATCTATCAAAGATTGAACCAAAACTGTTGAAATTTTTACTTAAACTAGATGTCTGAAAGTTTGCCATTTTGGTCCATCTCTTCAGTATTTGATGAATTATAATCTGATTTTATTGGGCTGAGGGTTTTAACTTTACACTATGTCATGAACACCTGGAAAGAGAGAGCTGGAAATCTATGAGAGAAGCACTAAGAGCCCCTTACCTACAGTGACAAAATTGTCACCGCTGTAATTTCTATTAAGTGCTACAAAATTACAGTAACAGCTCTGAAATTACATGTGACATCTGCATGAATACCAAATCAATTCATTACATTCAGCTGTAATACAAAAAGCACTTACTGAATTTGTACTGATTACAACTCTTACAAATAAACTTACCCAAGTCAACAGACTTCTGAGTGTACATATATTATTTAAAGATCTCAGTTCAGTTAAAAGAAGGTAATGGTATAAATAATACTACCATTTAGCATGGAGTATCATATCTGAGTAAAGTACCCCAACATTTTAAAGGACTTTTAAAGTGCTCAAATTTTGGAAAAGACTCTTCTGGGTTTTTGGGGGTTTTTTTTAGATTTTTGAGTAAGCATGCCATGTCATTCTTTCATTCAGTCTCTCAAGAAATGAAGTCTAAAAAGGGAAAAACTGAGAAAGGATATGATAAAAGTTCACATTACACAGAATCTTCCTTTTTGAAATCCTATTCCCTATAGTGCAAGCCAGATTTTATAGAGATATGTCACAAAGAAATAAGAAGTCAGTAATGAGAGAGAAGAATATTTGAAATACAGATGCAAATCCTTACCACTTGCTGAGCAAAAATAACCTGCAGAGACTGTCCTGAAAACTGAACTGTCATTAACATCTTCTAAGCACTAAATTTGCAGCAGAAGAATGCTGGAAATATGTGTCTGTGAAGTGTCAAAGGCCTCTGATTTATCTCTATGCAGAATGTTTCAGCTACATGTGCATAAATATTTTAACAGAAATTTGATTTTAATTTTGGTCACACAATAAATTTTTTTATGGCATGACATCTTCTTGTCCTAAATATGTTACCTCTTGTGCATGAGCATGAAGATGGTTGTGTTAATTCATCTTTCTGGTTTCATGAATACTGTTTGAATATACAAAGTGTCGATATACCTATTTGCATAACAATCTTGCCCCAGGCTGTTTAATTTTGTCTAGGGCACCTATTAATTTAAACATAATTTATCTAATGACTATCAGTTGACTTATATTTGACTCAACTCTGAACCCTTCAAGAACAGATCAACAGTAAAAATAGCAAAAGGAAATCCAGAGTAGGTGTATTGGCAGCTGTACATACACTGGCAGAGAAAAAATGTCAGAACTCTACTGCTTATTTTCTTTTTAGTGTGTTTTATAAATAGCAATAGGAACTCAGGCAGCTACTGTCTGACTGAATCTTACTGTGAATTTCAGATATCTTTGTTGTTGCAGTTTGATGTGTAATGTAAGATATGGTGAAAATGTTTAGCTGGTAACTTATAATGTCTCCAGAGGATGATAAACTAGGCATGGATTACTTTTTCTGCTTGCCAGAATGCTGGGAATAAGCTCCTAATAGTAGAAAAGGTTCTTTGAGCAGGGCAGTCTGGTGCAGCATTACCTACCCTTCCCAAATCTCTTTGGCACAGGCTACAGAAACAGGAGTGCTGACAGTGCAAATGAACAGGTGCATCTGTACATAGCCATTTTGCCATTCTTGTTGCAAGCTCTTTACTTGCTTTCTTGATGAAAGAATATTGTGATGAAACTACTGTAAATCTCTCTTCAAGCATGTGAGTTCACTCTGCACAAATCATAGTGCTGTGCCTGAAAATTGATTATCACTTCTGATTTATTTGATCTCGGCACAGATTTGCTTTAGCACTCAGAGGGGAACAGGCATGAGTGTAAATAACAACTGGCAGCTGGAATTAGTCTGTTGAAGAAGAGATTTTCAAAGGCTTAAACAGAAGCTAATATCAAGCAGTTGTAATCAAGTCTTTGACTGTAGTCTGGGTTTCTATCACTCATTTTTACCTCTGAAGATCTTCCCACAAAACTGCCCTGTTGAGTAAATTTTTTAAATTAGAGGTAGGCATAAGTATAGGTGCTTATAAATCTGCTGAATTAATTTTTGAAAATCTGACTCATAGATTTTTACCCTAGGAAGTTTTAAGCTGTAAGCCGAAAAAGGCATAAATAAGTAGAGACACATTATTATAACCTCCCTCAAGGAAGTTTTCTGCTCTACAGAGAATTAAGATAACAGCATACATTAAGGTTGTCTAATTAGTATCATTTAGCAGACCTAAGCTGATTATAAAAGTTTTAGAAAAGAATAATTGGACATTATGCGGAAAAAACTTGGACATTTTTAAACTTAGATGACTGTACTACTTAGTGTAGTATACAAATAGTATACAAATATATGGTAGAGTTTTGGTAATGGAAGAGTTAGGTGCAAAGTTGACCTTGATAAGGACTAGGTTCAAATATAACACTGGGCACTACAATAGTGCTTTGAAATGCTGTGAAACATAATTTTCAGTTGTCTTAGTAATTATTCAGTCACTGACTTCTCTATCATGCCTTTTTAAGCCTAGGATTTCTTCTTTCTTATTAACTACTTTAGTCTTTCTCTGGTCTTTTCCATTTCCCTGATGGTTATATAAGGTGACGCAGGAAAGAGTTTAGAGAGAGAAACAGCAGTCTATAGAAGATAACATGCTCCTCCTTAGGCAGGTTTTTAAAGGAGAGTTATGGCAGAATCTGGGACTGTGAGTTCCCTTATAGACACTGTGACTGCTACAAAAGCTTTTCTTTTCCTTCTAAAGTGAATAATAATAAAAGGAAAACCACTGCAAATATTCTGTTGCACTTCCCACATCTTAGCAAGAACTTAATTGACCTACTTAGGAACAAAGACATGCCCAGCCAGTCTTCATGCTTAATTAATAGAGTCATTGAATATCTGGTTGAATGAGATCTTTGGAGGTCATCTAGTCCATTCCCCAGGTTGAAACAGAACTATTGACCAAGACCAAACCAGGAGAGCCCTGAGTTTTACTAATTTCACCTCCTGTCTGCTGCAGTGCTACACAGTTATGCTGTATAAAAGTTCTTTGTCTTTTCTAAGGCCTTACAACACCATTTCTTTGTAGAGGCAGGCCACTAGACCACCAAACCTTTCTTCAGTTCATATAGACAAGGCTTAGCACTATTTTTCTTAACCCAGTTTCCCATAATCCTTGAATTTATGGCCCTACCTTTAAAGCCATAGAGCCTTCTTATCACTGGGTCAACAATTCACATTCTGAAGGATTGTGTAAGTGCTATGTGTTTCTATAATTGTAACCTCTTGGGAGAGTTTAGAGCTCAATGGTCCTTACGCTCACTGTTCATTTTTTATGGTATAGGGAACTACAATAGACTCTGTCAAAAAGCCTGTGGTAGTAGTGGCTGATTCCAGGCCAGACAAAGAACTCTTATTCTCTGTGTTCCACTTCAGTCACTTGTACGTGACTGCTCATTTTTGCTCTCTGAAATCCAGTCCCAGTCACCTAACATGTAATGATTCTTTTGCTCTGCTCAGGTACAGCAAGAAATTAGGAGCAGATTAATAGCTATAATTGATTGCCAATTGCCAAGAGTCAGGTAGCTGAAACTCCCACAAGGGAGTGCAATGGTTCCTAGAAAACAATGAAATATTTGTGTTACATGAGGTTTCTTTTGTCCTTGAATTCTTCCATTTTCATCAACAGCTGATTTGAGGTATCTACTTGAAATAACTGACATAGCTAAAACACAGATCAGTCTGTTTTGATCAGAAGATCCCAATTAGACTTTTTTAAATTGGGAGGTTCGTAACATGGCATCTTCCTGAATGGACTGAATAGTGATGAAACATGCTTATCTTCACAAATTAAAAACTATCAAAACCAGAAGACTGAAATGCAAAACATGAGCTTTCTGTGGCAGATTCAGTAAACTTAGCAGTCAGTCAAAGACAGTTTAGACCAACAGAAAGTTTGTTTCTTTGAACCTGCACAGCTCAAGTAAAACAATACTTTTTTTCTCTCCTATCCTGTCTTCCATTTGAGTATAACATTTTGATTTCAAACATTTCCTGGAAAAAAACTGCAACACTAAATTAGCAAGTTCTACTGAAATATTTATCAAACTTCTGGAATTATTTCTGAGACAGACAGACAGTGGTCACAATTATGTACAAATATATAGCACGCAAATGAGAAGACAGTTTATCTAACCACAGACAGTGGGCATGTGTACACCAACACCAGCAGCTTCATAGGGAAGACAGACCAAATAAAAATGGAGCACTGTCCTATCAATAAAAATGGCACCACAAACAGTGCATCTGTTAGAGAATTAGCAAAACTGATATGCTTCAGAAGCACTAGGAGAGATAAACACAGTAAGATACTCTGTGACATAAAGAAATACTTGGGTAGTATCTGTTTCTTCCTTCCCAAAACAAGCAATACTAAAAGGCATTTGTCTAAGAATCATAATGGAGTTATCAGAGTAGGCTTTCTTCTATTCCTGCGGCAAATGACAAGCCTGACATCCTGTTTAGAGTTCTTTTACAATGTAATTCCCCAAAGATGGTTGTGAGATCCTTGGAGTAACTGAAGTGCCAAAATGTAATGTTTATTTCTGGGGCTAAATAATGAGGTTTATAGATTTTTGTGCACTTTTTCAACAGGAACAAACTAGTAGTGTGAAAGGCAGGAAGGACCATTATTAATTGTTATTATTATCCATTTTGAAAATATACTCTGATAAGTCATGAAATCCTGCTGAGTACTTTCTCAGGGACAAAGAAGTGATTTAGGCATACTCTTCTATTATTTAGAAAAGTATTCCTACAAAGCAAATTAGTCTTTGTAGCTAAGTAGCTCACATTAGTTGAGGCACCCCCTCTTTGCTATTGGGGTGTTTTCTGTGTGAAGAAACTTTTGGCTTTCTTATGGTCATATTTAGACCTTTTAAAGCTTGTAATACAATAGACTCTTTACTCTTTCAAGTACAGCACAGCAAACGTGCAGGTACATAGCAGTTAGCTTTGATCTGTCAAGACTTGGGCAATAACCACCTCAGTTCTGCATATATTTTCTACTTGAATTTGCATGATTTTTCTGCAGATCCTGGAAGAGAATGGGGTTTACTGCTGACTTCAGATCCCACACCAATCTAGTAGCCAAAATCACTTCTGAAGAAAACTTTATATCAGTGAATAATTCCACTGAGCCAGAGCCTGGATACCCTGTTCAGGACCTATTACTGGAGATATGCAAAAGATCTGACATTAACCTCAAACAGTTTTGAGTCAGAGGTTGCAAGGGGTTTATAAAAGAAAGGAGAAAATAAAAATGGAAATGTTCTACAGGTACAAATACATTCATAAAGACCTGCTCATCAGAAATTTCCTTTATTGCTTGAATTCATGTAAACATAACAGTGAAAGTATCTTGAGAGCATAAGGTACACCGAACAGGTAAAGATAATTTTGAAATATTCAGTGTTCAGTGTGATTTAGGAAAGGTCTAAAGAAATTCTATAAAGGCCACTGAAAAGGTCTCAAATGACTTCTGCTTGTGGTGTCAAGTGAACACCTGCTGAAGACGACCTGCAGCACAACAATTTTCTTGCTTTCATAAAGGAAGGTGCCAGAACTTCTGCAGCTGAAAAAAAAAATATAAAGGGACACAACATATTTTCTTTTCAGTGGGAATCATGGCATGTAGCTATTTCACAATGGAAATATTTTAGCTACCATAAACTGCTTTGAAGAAGTTCACAGAAACTACTCAAATCCTCAATTAATTCACAATTTAGTCTGTATTTCACAGTCAGTGATATATGTCTATGTTATTTCCCTCATCCTCAACTCCATTACAATTCATCACTGAACCTGCTTTAAAAGCATTGTTGAAGTGTGCAAGTGCTTTTTAAGCAGGGTACAGCTCTCTATATCTTGAAAATAAATCATGGCTCTCCTTCTGAGGTCAGCCTTTAAAAGCCACAGGATTTTGCATCAACAAAGAAGACTCAGCAGCAATGTAATCATGTTGATTATATTAAACTGGACCAGTTGAAGGACTAACTGAAGCCCTGTAAAACTAATGGATGTTGCTGAACTTTAGTATTCACATAAGAGAAATGTACAGTGAACTAATTACAATTTCTATTCTGTGTACTGTCATTCATTTCACAACTTCCCTGAGTAACATTCCCTCAGCAGTCATGCAGCAAACTGTCCCCAAAGGTCACATAAGAAGTCATTATATAGGATCTGATGAGCATTGTTTCTGAGCTGTAATTGGAAACTATATCATTTTGACTCCTCACAGTTCTGTTGTGTTTGTGCCTATTGGTAGGACCATTCACACCTATAAAACTTCTTGTGATCTTAAAGACCTTGCAATGCCAAAGGAGGTTGCTGAGTCAGGATCTCTCGCATTACCTGGTCATTCCCTGTTTGCTAAATAATGAGGAAAAAACCACCAAATAAATCCAGTGGAGGAGAACTTATTCTACCATTTACTCAGCAATACCAGATCTTTTTAGAAACTAACTTTAATTAGTGCCCCATGGTGAAAGCAAACATAATTATTCTCATTCTACAAAGTGAGGAAAATGAGACTAAAGGTCTGTCCCAATGTCATAGTGAATCAATGAAAGGAGCTTCCAGGAACCTACTGTTCACTGAGGCTGTAAACAGTGCCAGACTTTGGCAGAATGCAGCAGCAGCAGCTACATCTGATAGGATTTGCCCAATACTTCTGCTTTTGAGACTCAACAGAACATAACCTTCTACCCAGTAAAAGTACTTGATGAAGCTTTATGCAGAGTACTAAGAAGCCAGTCTCTCTGGACAGTAGACTTGAGTATTACATTATTCAGTCATCTCACTAATACAGCGCCCTCCTGTGGATGAGAGACTGCAATATATATGGCCCTACTAATGATCCTGGGTGATGGCACCTAATGTTCTAATGGTTTGCTTCTCTCTGCAATGATATTTCCACTTGGATTGTAAAATCCCAATTAAGTTCTTATGGAAAGCTGCTAGCAAAAATAAATTTTAGTATTTGGTCCCAAAGGTACTTGCACAGAAAAAGGCTTTTTTAATTTTTTTTTTTTAGTTTCTTCTTTTTTGTTGTTGTTGTTTTATTTTTTTTCTGGGGGGGGGGAGGGGGGGATGGAGATTTGTTTGGATTTTTGTTGTTGCTTGTTTGCTTTTTTGTTTCTTTATTTTTTTTTCCTGGAGGGAATGGTGGGGAGAGGATTGTAGGTGTCCAGATTTTACAAACATCTAGCTGCCAAGGAAGTTGCTTTTGAAAAAGTGATGAAAAAGCCACTCCTTCTAAAACTTTTCAAATCACTGTAAAACTTTAAATTCATAAAAGGTAACCTGATCTCTCATTTTCGTAAGGTGGAATGTGGGAAAAGGAATAAAAGGAAAAAAAAAGAATACCTGCAATACAGCACATTCAGGGCATGTATCAGAGAGACATGCATGCAGACGGTTCATGAGTGATTTGAAAAAGGTTTCAAATGCTTGCATCTCAGGATATGTCATTATCTGCCCACTATCACATGGAACTGAAGTTTGTATTAAATCAGTCTGCTTCATGCCTAGTAGATAGTAAATCTTTATACAACATTCGGTGAACCTATTATATCACAGCTTCACAGGGTTCCTCCTAGCTGTTAAACATTCTTTTTCTCTGTGTCAGATTTTTAACATCAGTTTCCCCCCTATTTCAGCAAGGAAGGTGTTTAGCCCTTTTTGTGGTGGAGTAAAAATCTATTAATTTGTCAGCATGATTCACCAGACTGCTCTCATATGACAAACACTCCTCTTCCCATCATGATCCGGCTACCTGCTCACTCAAACAAGATTTAATTTCTTCCAGTGGATATTAACTCTAAATCCCAACTACATGCTTATCCACTCTGTTATTTCAGTCCAGAGCCTCACTTGTGCCGCAGCTCTAATTAGCTATCTAGCCGAGTCAGAGCTGTGTATCATAATGCAGAAAGACCCTGTTCCAACAAAAGTCTCGCTTCAAATGACAGCATCTCCAAAACGGAGGAATGGGAGAGGGAGGAGTGTGGCTTAGTCTAACTCTTTCCTGCAGCTGATTTAGTTTGCCTGAGTTTTTGTTTACTGAGAATCTTTAATGGGCTCCACTGTAGATAAGGCAATTGTTTCCTGCTTAAAATACAACAGGTGGGTGGGTGGAAGAGGCAGCAAGCAGCCAGACAGAGCTGCTCAGGATGCGGCTGGAGCCGGGAGTTGCCAGGCAACTGCTGCCCGCAGCGGCCCCGGCAGCGGCAGCGCCGTGCGCGCCGATGCGGAGTCCTGCGGGAGAGGGCTCCGGGACACCCCGCTCCCTCCGGCCGCGGAGAAGGTGGGAAGTTTATACTGGTTTTCTCCTGTCTATGAGATGTCCAGGGATGTACCCGTGCCAGGGCTGTGTTGTGCAGAAAGGATGTTTCTAGGGCGAATGATTTTTGACCCTAGGGAATGGTCCTGCTGCTGTTTTCTTTGGGAAAGTGATCGTTAGAGAGCATTTATAGCTCAGGCCATGTATATTCCCCTGCATGATGAGCTACACTAGTTTTTCAGTTAGACTTCCCTTATGCCTGATGTTGATCTAACACAGGTGAAGTTATTTCAGTATTTCCTTGAGGAAAGGTATAAGGCCTGTTTTCATCAGCAGAACTGTGCATGTATGTATCAGCATATTTTCAGTACAGGAGTTTGGCTTCAGTAAAATTGTAGATGACACCCATGGCAGCAGTCTGGGAAACTCCTTCACACACTCAAACTCCTGAGTATGGTCCAAGTCCAACTGCTAAACTGCATTTTTTTTGTATTCTGACTTTTCTGTGTGTGGAAGGGTGGAGGTAGTAAGATGGAAAGGAAAGAGTAGATAGAAATTTGCAAATAAGCATGAAATTGCAAAGGGATTTTCTGTTTCAGTGTATTAGTTTGGGAAACCCTGAGTAGACAGCATCTGGAAACAATTATTGGCAGTCTTAGTTTTGATAACAGACTCATCAAGTAGACTTTTTACCAAGAATCAAGAAATTCAGAGGCAATTACCACAGCTCTCCCAAATTGGTGCTGAGTTCCTCAGTTGCTTGTGGACAATATTATTAATGGGGTTTTACTTTTCTCTATGTATTGGGTCTATTCTGCTTTGCCCATATTGCCAGCTGGGAAGTAACAAAGGTGTGTGAACCAGGCTGCCCCAGGTTAAGTCTGAGCAACTGGGCTAAAGCACCAACACCAGTGGGCCAGTCTCTCCAACTGCACTTTCAGAAGCTGAACAGGTGAGCAGAACAGTGTCTTTCACATCCCTTTGGCAGTAGTGGAAAAGAGGGATACATCCCTGCAGCAAATGCCCAGGTCCTGGAACACACTGGGGTGATGCTATTACCATTAGCTGACTGGTGCCTGCAGATCACATAGATATACATTGCCAGATGTGTAGAGTGAGGCTTGTATAGAAACAGATGGTTTATTGTCCTTCCATGTGGGGTTCTGCTCTTAGGGTACTCTGCTGTGCAAGAAGACTTTCTTGTTTACCTAGAGCTTCATATAAAGCCCCCTTTCACTAATGAATCTGAATAAACGGCACCACTTAAATATAACAAGGTTTACCAATTGCTTCCTGAATTTTCAAAATTTATTTTGGTTCTAAGATTCACCAAAGCAAAGAAACTATGGTCACAGAACTATATATTTGAAACTTTATTCATCACCCTTTTTTCTTCTCTCATATCTTTGTTCATTAAGTTCTTTATAGATTTAGACTGCTGGGTATGCTTTGTTCAGCTGTACAATTTCTATCATGTAGAGACAGGGCTTTCCTTCAGGGATTCAACAAAGCAATGGTAACCCTCTGAATATAAAAAACAGATTTATGTCATGTACGTTCACCTTTGTATCTCCTCTTATGCTGTTGCCATTTTGAATCCATTTTACTTTACACTTTTCTGGAATGGATTTGTTTTGTACCGCTGACTTCCATGCACACAGCTTTGTAGTATTATCAGTTGTAGCAGGATGTAAAGAATCATGGAGGCCTAAGGCAAATAAGAGGCCTCCCTGAATACAGTCATTCTCCTTCAGGTAGACAAAGGTATCCTGTGATACTGTATGCTGCTTTCTCAGCAACCCTTTTCATGACAACTCAGGGACTGGAAGTAGGTGCTATAGGAGACTGAATACAATATACTGGCTACTGTGGGAAAAGTGGTGTTCAATCTCAGAGAAAAGGTACTTTTCTCTTCCTCCCTGCAGTTGCCTGGGACCTGACTAAGCCTATAGAATGGACTATTTGTCCTCTACATCTTGAGGAACAGACAGGTCTATGGAGAGCATCAAGTCTGACAAATAAGTCTCACTTATCGATGTATCTGACAGAAAACAAATCGATTGCCAGATAGGACGAACTCTGTGGGTTGCATGAAGACCATTAGGCTGTCAGCTGTGCACCTTTTAGATGTCAGCGCTTATCTCAGTCTGGTTCTAGTCAGTTTTAGGACATTCTTTTGAACAGAAAGAAAAATCTTCTTGTCAGATGCTAATGGCACATCTGCAGTGCAGACTCCATGATGCATGGTGGCACATGGTAAGTGAGAAAGCCTCCTCTCACAGAGTGGCTCAGCTTTGTGTTTAGTGTAAATTTTTGGATTGTGTACATAATTTTCCAACGCAATTAGAAATGCAAGACAGAGTAAAATAATTAATAAAAGTCCAAAGTTTTGTGGATAGGGAAGCTTCTTTGTTTAAAAAGTGGTTAAGGATAATAGTTCTATGACTTTGGGGTATTTTTCTGTTTGATCAAAATGTAGCATTTTACTCAAAAGGTTCTAATACACAGGGGTTTTTTTGAGAATGTTTTGTTCTTAACCTCTTTTCCTATTTGAAGTACACTAAGATGGCACTTATGGGTTTACTGGTGGACTTGATGCTTCTGGGTTTATGACTGGACTTGATCTTAAAGGGTTTTTCCCACCTAAATCGTTCCATGATTCTATGATTAGAGAAGATTTAAAGGAGCACAAAGGAGTTGAAATCTCTCTCCTTTTCTCTCTCTGAAATACCACAGTCAGTGACACGGAGTGAAAAGACTGTCTGTGGTTGGTCTGACCTGGGGCCATGCCAGCTGGCTGAGTTCTGAAACAGTAACAAGAAAGTAGGTCACTTCCACTTAATGTTTCTTTTACTTCTTAACCCCCTGGCAGAGTGGTTTGTACTAATGCAAACCCCACAGTCATAATCTTGATAATGGATGCAAACCTCTAAAAGATGAAGGGATAAGCAGTGTGTAATTCAGACTAGTTTTGAGGAAAAAAAGTTGAAAATTTGTCAGGAAAAGCCCATTTCCATGAGATTTTTTTGCTGCATCTTGATTTTGTATTGGCTTGAAAACACTGAAAGGATTCTTATACTTTTATGAGTCAAATTTTCTTGAGCGAATAATTTCAAAATTTTATTTTGTATTACAAAAGAAGATTTTTAAATCTGTAGCTTTGTTTTCATAGAGCTAGTTTAAAAACCTTAAAAAAATTAGAATCTCCCATATTTGTCACATGCAAGGTCTGCTTACTTTAATAATATATCTTAAAAAAAAGGTATTTTTAAAAGTAAACAAACAAAAAATACAACCCACCTCACAATTAATACATATAGGATTTCTCATCCCTTCTCTAAGGAGTATGTCTCAATGTCTGTTGATTTCTTGGCTTTTCTCATGAGAAACATAGCATACTTCATCATCAGTTTTAGTGATGGCTAATGATTTAGAGAAGGTACTTTCCCTCAATTTATTTAAAGTGCTTTTTGAAGTCAATGGACACCTAGACCTTTATTCATGTCAGGAATCAATGGAACATTTAACCTCCTTTAGTATAGTGTGCCTTTATAAGTAAAGAAAAGATTTTGGAAAAATGAACCTGAAAGAACTGCTTGTTTCAGAGCATGCAGAATGAAAAAGGGAAGACAAGAGAAAGGAGAAAGCTTCAAGATGTTTGTATTACCAAAAGACTGCTTGACAGAGCAAGCAAATACAGTGAAGAGCAGCCTCATGGAGCAAGAGATAGAAACCTCCTTCATCAGGAATCTTAAAGTTAGAGCATAACAAGCATTATTTACAAAAAAAAGCTTTGCATTAACAAGGTGTGATCCAAGATTTTTTCTGTATTGCTATTTCTATTCTCAAGATTTCTAGAAATGGATCCTTTGACTCTTTAACCTTCTGCCTTTTTCTGCAACAAACTGGTTTTATCATACTACCTAAAACAAAGACAAAAGGGTTCAGATTTCAAGCTTTCTTTGCAACCCTCCTGAAAACAGGACAAATCCTCTAGGCACAACCTATACCTTCTTTATAATAGCCTCCAGAAACCCATTTAGTACATCATTCACTATTCACATGCAGATCATTTAATTTCATATTTTTTTAATATATATATGCATTTCAAGGATGCACCAAAACCCTGACAAGCTTGTTGTGCAATTGATGTTTCAAGCCATGTGTTTGGAACAGTATTTTAGAAAAGTAGGAGATATTAGATGACAGATTCTGCTCAGAAACAGGTCAGTGATTTTTTTTCTTCTTCTTAATTGTCCCTACTTTACTAGTTTGATGTAGCACTTCTCAGTTTTGACCACAGTTCCATCTCCCCTAAAAGAAATTTTATCTGAACCAGCGACTGCTAGACACTGTTACAAAACATTTCAGATCCCATTGGAGATAGAGCCCTGGCTGTAATAATTAGTACACTCCATGCTGCTGCTTTGGAAAAAACCCACACTTCTTGCTATTTGCTATAGAATGTGAAATACCTGCTTCTCCCAAGCTCTCCATATAGCTAATGATTTTATGATATTTTTTTCTTTTGATAAAGTAGTTGCAGTTTAAATTCAGACCTAAAATCCAATAAAGTTACACTGAAGTTTTCAACTAGTTGTGTAAAACTGCATTCTTACTGCCCTCAGAAATATTAACAGCAAAGTCTTACTGTTACCTGTGCACCCTGAAGAAATTATTAATTTGTTTCATTTTCACTGCATGTCTTCAAATGCATCTTAAAGTTCTGAAAGAAACATTACTGCTTTTTTATATGGAACCACTATGTTCTCTTTTTAGTATGCAATTATGTGAAAAAAGTTAAAATCACCACTACCTATAATAAAAAGGAAAGCTTTGGGCTTTTTTTGTTTGTTTGTTTTTTCTTTTTTTTTTAAATTTATTTTTGCTTAAATTTTATTTCTGTATAAAAAGACAGAGCAATAAAAGATCAATTGTGAATCTGATTTTTTTTAACATATCTTCTATGACTTCTGCAGGTCAGAAAACCAATTTAAATAAATGAATCACTAATGACTGTCATTGAAGTATGTTCATAGAAGTAGCCTATTTTATAAATCATAAACAGGACTTCTCTACCTTTTACAGCAGCTACTTGCATAAAGTCTGCAGAATGTGGCAACAGCTGCAAATAGTGAATTGCAGAGTAAGGCAGAGAGTGAAGGCTGGGATTAGAGTGTTGTAGAGAGAGCAACAGGACTGTACTTCATTTTGTTAGTTCAGCACAGACATGACAAGACTAAGGACAGTTGTTCAATGCATTCATTGATACTGAAACATATGGAAGACTTTGTCACAATCTTATTAGTGTGAGGATTTTGCTGTCCTTCGGGCAGCTTTGGATGGACTTTAGAAAGCAAAGACGATACAGCTGTTAAACCTCACCTTTCACCTTGGCTAGGGAAGTTTCTGAGAGTGCAGATGGTGCTCAGTTTCAAATGATGAATCACTGTCACAAATCTGTGTTACATAAGGCTGTGTGGTGGGTTGACCTTGGCTGAAATCCAGGTGCCCACCAAGCTGCTGTATCACTCTCCTTTCTCAGTAGGACAGAGGGAGAAAATAAGATGGAACAAAACCTTTGTGCATCAAGAAAAAGGCAGTTTAATAAAGCAAAACCAAAGACTGGAATCAAAGGAAAAAAAAAAAGATTTATTGTCTATTTCAAGTGATGTCCAGTCATCTCCTGGGAAGCAGGGCTAGTGGTTGCTCTGGAAGACAAATGTTGCAATAACAACTGCCACACCTGCCCCTCTTCCTTAGTTTAAATATCCCAGATTCAGTGCTGGGCAGGATTGTCACTGCCCCATGTGTCTTTCTCTGAGATTACATTTCTGGGTGTTCATATAATTACTGGTTTGCCTCTGTATTTTCAGTTAGTGCAAGTACTTTAGGCCCCAGAAAAAGACAAAAAGATCTTGGCTTAGGCCAGTGGCTGGTCTGGCTTCTTTCCCAGTTCTGGGGTGCAAGGGCTTGTAAGCTCCCTTCTTCTTATGAGCTTGTCTGAAGAAATAACATGAAAACCTTGGCCTATTTTAAGGAACAATATAACAAATGAAGTCAAACAATCTTCAGGCTGTTGGAAGATATGAAATTTGCATTTAAGTTCCCTAAAGAAATATAATGTGAAAAGGTATTGAGAAGAGCTGAATTGCATAGTATGAACCAAATCAGAAAACATCCAAGCTAATAAAAGTAATTCAGAGTAAGTTGTGTTCGGGCTTTGTTCCCAATCAGGTTTGTTAATGTAGTGCTATGGCAGCATGTTTGTATGGCAGGTGCTGCTTGACATGAGGTGAAGCAGAAGAAAGTTACAGCTTAAGACATTATGCAGGAAGTGTGGGCTAAAACTGAATTCACTATCTCTACAGTTACTGCAGAATAAGCTGTGTGGAGAAAATTATGTCTGTTTAGGTGGAGAAGCAACTACTGGAAAAATGGACTCTGTAGTATGGTTGAAAAAGTACAATATTACATATACAGATGCTTTCTCTTGTTGACAGAAGTGCATGTATCAAATTGCCTACAAATTGAAATGTGTTTGATAAATTTAAATGAACCCAAAGGGTTAGGCTCCAGATATGTGATTTAGATGCCTCTTAAGCTTTGGCCACCTCTGTCTTTTCCTATATCCTTCTGTGCAAGTTAATCTAGTTTAATGGGGAATAGGAAACCTCATTACTAGAAGAAACAGATGGGACAAAGTCAGGTTTTGAATAAGAGTGGACTAAAATCTGACTAAGTAGTTTCAGATTGATCTTAATAGTTTTTGTGCAGTAAAAGAAAGCCTTCATTTGCAGCAGAAATGAGTTTCTTCTGCTTTTATAATGTAAAAATTCAAAAGAAGGTTTTCTTTTCAAGGAATGACCATATCTGTTATGACTGTAACATCATATCAATAGAAAAATGAAAACAAGATAGGGACAGGTAACTCCATGTAATGGACCCTTTAAATAGTTTTGGCATGTTTTTGTGCTTTTTTTCCTGGTGATAATTCAAGAGATCTATCAGATAATTACTTAAATATATGAGATGTGCTACTCATCCAAGGAAAAGGTTAGTGGCATCATAGGCTGTGTAAATCTTCTTTTATGAAAAGGAACGCAAATGAAATGATCACCTAAGTCAAGGTTTTATCAAATACTGGTGAGGATTATATTTGCTTTGGGAGTAATTTTATTTTAATCCCTCATTTGAGATTCCATTCCTATGTATATTAGATGATCAATCAAGAAATGCCATTGAATAGCAGGTAGGAATAAGGTCAAAACTGCAATATGCTTACCTTAAGAATTATTGAATATATCTGTTTTATAGACTTGCAAATAATGACACAGATCCTTATGTTCTGATGGTGTTCCTCATAGATCCAGCTGTGTGGGAAATGGAAAATATGCTGCTCCCAAGGAATGCCAAAATTGATCCCAGACTGCTTGTTGCCAGTATCTGATATAATTGCGACTGCTTAATTTCTTTTGAACTAGACCAGAATTTAAATTTCTTAAAAGATTTTTTAAAAGGTTCGCAGCATTTTATATTCATTAAAATCCAGGCTTTTATACTGATCTTTTCTAGATGGGGCCTCCTGAGAGAAGCCTCTTGACTCCTTCCCACTAAGGGCTTGAGTTTACTTAATGCATTGACTCTCATTGCTGTTACATGTCTCCACATTACAGAATGCAAAATATTTCCTAACAACGTTTTATTTGGTGATAAATTTAAATAAAGAAATTAATAAAATGTAAACCCCTCATTGCTCTGGAGTTGTGCAATTTTATGTGAAATTAAAGCATTCATCTTTGAGTTTTCTGTCTGTTTTAGAGAGAAGAAAGGTTTCAAGAAACTCAGAAGAAAACAAGAATCAATGCAGGGTACAAAAGTGAGGCAAGGGTGAATAAGTTCAAACAAAACTAACTTCAACAGTAGTTTTGGAGGTCTGAATTGGGCATTGTAGTTCTGATCGTTTCAGAATTCCTACAAAAGTCTGATCCTTTGAAGTACCAGAGTACAGGAAAGAGAGTATGGCAAACACAGAGTAGTTAAATATGTTGGCAGCAAAATTAATGTGTTTTGAGGTGTAGGATATTGGAGCTGAGTGTAGCACTCAATGCATACTCACAATATGGAGAGAGAGAGAAATTTTTGCTTTCACTGGAACTCAGCCTTCACCTCAGAAATCTTTGCTTTCACTGGAACTCAGTCTTTACCTATAAGATACAAAATTGTGTATCGTAGTTCATGTAGACTAATTTGGCATTCGGATGAAGAATTTTTGAACCCTGAAAATTATTTCGGTGTTGAATTGTCTGCAATACCTTCCACGGCAAATTTCCAAGTGAAACTCCTAAAGAAAAGTAAATCTCTGCAGAAGGCTTTTTTCAAGTTTAGCAAACCAGGTCTCATGGCTTAAAAAAAGCCAAATAGATAGTCAGCAATTGGACATTTTTAGTACTTAGATAACAATAAACTTTATATATGGGACTTCAGTGTGTTGTATCTCACCTTATTCTGAAAAAAAGGTATTAATACTTAAAAGGATGCTTTGAAAATTAATTGAAGTATGTATAGCAGCACTAAACCACCTTAACATCACATGTCACTGCCAAGTGCTGCTATTGTTATTGTGGGATGAACAATAGCAGCTGCCAGAGATTGGACCAATCCAGGACTAAAAATATCCAGGGATAAAGACTTCCAGAAGCTTCAAAAGAAGCTGTCACCAAAGCTCATACTTAAAGGAGAGAGTGCTGGTGGTGTACTAGGATAACTTACTAAAGAATCTGTACCTTTCTCAGTTAAGAGCTTCACATAGATTACTTATTAGGCTTTCATTTGAACAAAGCCAGAAAAGGTGTTTGTTGTTTTTTTTTTTTCTGAAAATTCCTTTACAAAAATAAAGTTCATAGATTTTCTTCACAAAAGCATAGAAAGAGCTCCACTTAAATCTACCCATACTTTATTTTCACCTGTAATCCTTCTGGAAATTTTCGTTACCTTTCTGTCTGATGTGGGTTTGTAATTATTGTCTGTCATATAGCAATTTGTATGTAAAGAACTGCTGTGCTAATAATTGCTGTATATAAGTCTAATAGTTGACCTCAATTTGACACAGCTGTGTACTTGCATTAAAATGAATAAAATTCTAAATTATATGACAATGTATTTTTCTGACTTTAATGATAATGAAGAGGCAAATCCTTAGTATTTATTAGTAGTGAGTAGTTTAGAGAAATAGTGCTATTAACTATGCCATGCAGAAAACACTTAACAGAGATACTAGGTCAATCCTGAAAACTGTGGCTGTGCCACACCTCATGTGAAGTAAATAATGCTTGCCTCAATATTGCTCTGGAGTACCCATATTTCTTCTCTTCTGAAATCAGCCAGATTTCTGTTTTATTGCTCTCCTTTAGGTCATATTCAAACACAGACATTTTCTTTCCTTTCATGTGACTGAAATTTGAATTCCATTTCACTAGTGCAACAGATTTAATTTTATCCTTGCATACCTGCACCTGAAAAAGAGACAAGGAGAAATTTAAAATGATCTAGTTTGGATCTGCAGAATTGCTAGCACAAAGGAGACTTGGTTAAGGATGGACTGCATACAGTGTGGATGCTTTAGTGTACTTTGTGCGCATGCAAAGGCACATACATGTATACTATCAGTTTGCTAATTATATTGCTTGGACTTTTCCCTGCAGCACAGTTATGGCACTTGTAACTGTAGGTATCTTCTTAAATCACATTGGACGCTTTTTGTTGGACTTTTTACTTTAGTCATGTTTTTAGGAGATAGTGCATAAGGGCATCATTTCAGGAATAAAATGTTTGAACTCACAGTTTTAGAACCCTTTGCTGCATACAAACACTTTTTTATGGATGATGGCAAATTCTGGAAAACCATTAATATAATGCTATCTAAAGATATCAACAACTGTCTTTTGGATGACTAAAGGAACCATCAATAGTATGTCTATTCAATCCTTCTGAGAAATTCCCTCTTCCTTCCAAATAAATTATAAGAGCTGCACCATACTTTGACAATGATTTTGCATTGCCCAATGAAATTGAGAAATAATTCACAATAGCATTCCTAATGTAAGGGAAATTCTCAACAATTAATTATGACATGATTTGTAGATAATTTTGAATAGTGAAAAAGAAAGATATGACCTTTTTATTTGGCATATAAAAAATGTTCAAGCTCTTAGAAAAATCCTTCTCATATCTCCTGAATAACCTTGAAAACTCCTCCTGTCTCCTGCTTTGAAAGCATTCCCAAAAAGACATTTAAATCTTCAAACTACTTAAAGGTTTAATCCCATGTACTGTATGTTGGAATAATCCAATTTTACTGTGTGTAATTAATGACTTAAAAGGAACTCGCTACATATTCCTATCTATATGCATCCAGGAAAACCCCTTTTCTAGTTCTGTTTCAAATATAGATCTTTTCATTTTATATAATTAAATAATTATTTGTTGACTGTACCTGTTAGCAAGGAGGTTTAACTGGCAGTTTAATAGGAACACAGCATTTCCCCAATATTTACAGTATTAGTCAAAATGATTTTTTCCCATAACTATTTTGTAAATCTCAAAGTTAAAAAAAAAGAAAGGACTGACAGAAAAATTGATTTGGTTTTGTGGAAATGAAACAATTGTCATGACATGGTCTTCTGGCATGCACAGATAAATTCAGAGTAATGGCTTCATTTCTCTGTCATATGTTGTCCCTTCAGGTTTTGATTGTCAGCAAAAGCCATAAATAAATTTCAAACACTGAGTCAGATTCTGTGATCTCTACTTAATTCTTTCTTAATTGAAAATATCCTATTAAATAAAGTATCTGAATGCTTATGCTAAGACATCAAGGAAACAAAAATTTACCAAAGATATGAAATTAGCATGCAATATGTCACACTGGGCTGAGTCCCTTTCTGAATTCTTTGGTTTATAAGTGCATGCCATGTGTCTTAAGTTTTAAGAGCACTGTGGATAGTTTGGCTCAGCAGGTCTGCATGGACCTTTAGGGACACACTGACTTGGTTTAATGTTGCATCTACAATGACTGAATGATTATTTGGGTTAGAGGAAGAATACAGGGAACTACAGGCCTGACAGCCTGCCTTCAGTGACATCACATGGCATGTGCAGGACAACCAGGGCATTAGTCAGGCCTTGGAATGGGCTGCTCAGGGAAGCGGTGGAATCACCATCCCTGGAAGTCTTGAAAAAACATGTGCATGTAACACTTGGGGATGCTGTTTAGTGGTGAATGTGGCAGTGCTGGGTTAACAGCTGGACACGATGATCTTAGAGGTCTTTTCCAATCTTAACAATTCTATAATTCTGTGATTAAGTCAGAGGTACAGAGTTAAGAATGGGAAAGAAAAAAGTGGCATTTGCTTAAAACACATTATGAGCAAGAAATTAGTATGTGTGGCTGAAGACACCTCTGGATCACTAGGACAAATTGTGACATGGTGAGCAATTAAAAAAAAGAGTGAAGTAGCTCAACAGCCGATGAAAAAAATTCTTTCAGTTCCTGCTGTAAAAGCCATTGGGGAAATTCGTATTCCAAGGACATTTTTTAAATGGAAATAACAGCATGGTCTTGACAGAGATTGAAGTCTCAGAGGAGGAAGTTATGGAGCAACTCAGCAACTAGGACAGCAGAATATTCATTTGTGAGGCCTGAAGTAAGTGTGAAATAGCAGAGTTAATGAAAAGAAATTTATCCTCAAAATGGTAACTGTGCTTGAAATAGGAAAGTCACTTACTAGCTTCCTCCAGTTGAAACAGAACCCAGGGAAAATCCTGCAAATTACACCTTGGCAAATTGTAATTTTGCTCAGGGGAATGCCTGAAAAGCCTAATTAAAGAGTAAAGTAAGTAAGTGTAACCTGATATAATCATGCCAATCCTACTCCTCTAAGGAAAAGTGTGACTCAGTTATCATGCAGAGTTTTTGAAACAGTTAACAAAGTGGATAGATAGAGGTGAATGTAATAGATCACTGGGGTAATGGCAAAGATAAACTCAAAACAGGCACAAATTTTTTTTTAAATGTTCACAGGGCCAATTGTGGTAACAAACTGCCACGATGACATATGGAAAATAATGTGGAACTTCCTGAAATGTCCAAGTCTTTTCTCATAGATTTCTTTTTTTGCCTGTTATGAACAGCATACAAACACAAACCCATGAGTCTGCAGTAGCTACATATGTTGTATATATATGGCATATACATATATGGCTCATATACAACATATGCATGACATATACAGTTATCTAAGTATGCCATACATACAACAAATGCATATATTGTTTATATGGCAGGGTGAAAGGGAAGGTGCACTATGAATATATTAGATTTTCCTAAATGTGACAAGGAAATTTTTTATGATACAAGGTTGTAGGGCACACATCGTGTCAGTCGAGAATCCATACATATTGCAGTGCTGATGTGAAAAAGGAATCCGAAATCATCCTTAAGAGCTTATACATTCGATGTGAATAGTTGCTTAGACAGTCTTCAAGACTGATCTCACAAAGCTTGGTAAACATGGCTAAAAAATTTCATCTCCCAGTAAAAAATGAGATTTTTAGAAATCTCAAATGATTGCATACTTTCAGAATCAGAATTTCTGGCATCTCTTTTCACAAAAGAGACCCTAAACCTTTTAATATTTACCAAGATGTTTTATGAACAGTGAAGGACGTAAACGAACATCCCAGGGTGATGAGGGAGCTGGCAGAAGAGCTTGCCAAGATGCTCTCCATCATCTTCCAACAGTCCTGGCTCTCTGGGGAGAGAGTCTCCTGGTGGATGAGGGTAAGGCTGTGGATGTGATCTGTCTAGACTTCAGCAGGCCTTTGATACTGTCTCCCATAATATACTCCTGGAAAAGCTGGTAGCCCGTGGCTTGGACAAGTGTACTCTCTGCTGGGTTAGGAGCTGGCTGGAGGGCCAGGCTGAGAGCGCTGATGAACAGAGCTGCATCCAGCTGGTGGCCGGTCACTAGTGGTGTTCCCGAGGGGTCAGTGTTGCGTCCAGTCCTGTTTAACATCTTTATTGATGATTTAGATGAGGGATTGAGGCCATCATCAGCAAATTTGCTGATGACACCAAGTTGGGAGGAAGTGTTGACCTGCTGGGAGGCAGGAGGGCTCTGCAGAGGGATCTGGATAGACTTGAGAGATGGGCTGATTCCAGTGGGATGAAATTCAATAAGGAAGCTCAACATGAGCCAACAGTGTGCCCAGGTGGCCAAGAAGGCCAATGGGATCCTGTCCTGTATCAAAAATAGCGTGGCTAGCAGGACCAGGGAAGTGATCCTTCCCCTGTACTCTGCATTGATGAGTCCACACCTTGAGTATTGTGCTCAGTTCTGGGTCCCTCAGTTCAGGAAAGATCTTGAGGTGCTGGAGAGGGTCCAGAGAACAGCAACAAGGCTGGTGAAAGGACTGGAGCATAAGTCCTATGGGGAGAGGCTGAGGGAGCTGGGGTTGTTTAGCCTGGAGAAGAGGAGGCTTAGAGGTGACCTCATCACTGTCTGTAACTACCTGAAGGGAAGTTATAGCCAGGTGGGGGCTGGTCTCTTCTCACAGGCACTCAGCAATAGGACAAGGGGGCAGGGGCGCAAGCTCTGCCAGGGGAAATTTAAGTTGGATATCAGAAAAAAATTCTTTACAGAGAGGGTAATCAGGCATTGGAATGGCCTGCTCAGAGAGGTGGTGGATTCACTGTCCCTGGAGGTTTTTAAACTGAGATCGGACATGGCGCTGAGTGCCATGATCTAGTAAATGGACTGGAGCTGGACTAAGGGTTTCACTTGATGATCTTGGAGGTCTTTTCCAACCCAATCGATTCTATGATTCTATGATTCAAACAAACAAACAAATAAACAGAAAAGAAAAGAAAAGAAAAGAAAAGAAAAGAAAAGAAAAGAGAAAAGAAAAGAAAAGAAAAGAAAAGAAAAGAAAAGAAAAGAAAAGAAAAGAAAAAAAGAAAAAAAAAAGAAAAAGAATTTGTTGTTTCTTGCTGTCTCTCAACTGTAAGGAATCAGGTACTCAATTCTTGGCAGGTTTTCATATTCCTTAAAAGCACTGTGTACTTCTATGTGGCTTAAACAAGAAGCCTCACTTTACATTAACATAACCTTCCAGTCCCAGCAAGAAATATTGCTCTGCCTTTATAAACTCAGTTATTGAGTTTGTGATTGACAGAAGTTAAAGTGAAGGAATTACTCTATTTTCAGGTCTGTGTAGTCAAATGTCATGGGATTCCTTTGCCCTCAATCCCTCTTTCCATTTCTCTGTGATACCAAACAGGAGAGTGTAAGGTTTTTCCCAAAAGAAACAGGGGGAATTTTGATGGTGTTGATAAACCTCACTCAGGGCTTGCTCTGAATGACAGGGACTGTATAAAGCAAGGTCCTTTTCCTAGGCCAGCTCTTCTCAACAGTACTCAGATGTTAGGTGGAGCAAGCCATTTAGGCATAATCTCACAGAATCGCAGTGGTCAGAGACTGGTAGGAGTTTCACAGGAATGAAAGAAAGAAAGTGGAATGATCCCATTTTTATTGCTCCTTGTCACCCATTTCTTTCTTATTTGTCACAAAGAAGAGGATGTCTTGTGAGAAGAGAAATCTACTGCCAGATACAGGGACATTGTTGCAGTGAGGATGAAGAACAGCTAATGGTAAATGGTGAGATAAAAAAGAGGAAAGAACTGTATGACTTTAAGAAGGGCAGTAGTGCAAATGGGATCAAATATAGTAGTATGAAAGTGAAAGATCATATAATGAGGAGGAAAGGAATTTTTATAGAAGTTGAGAGCTGGTCAGCCAAAAGTGACAGAGTGGAAGAAAGATGTGGATGTATGAATCAATCACAGAACGTCTCTGAGCAACCAGCATGATGTGGCTATAGGAAAAGATTAATTTCGTAAGTGGGAATAGCAGAAACTATGTGCCTGGCACTGAACTGTGTATTATGTATTATGTACAAGACTCTGGTAAGACTTTCTGTATATAATTCTAGCTGCCTTTTTTCAGGAAAAGTGAGGGAAGAAGAAATGATTTAAACTAAAGGGTGGTGGCAGTAACACAAGCAGTCTGGCTTTGGTCTCTTCCAATCCATGTTTCTGAATGAAGGGAGGATAAACAGCTCTGTTGTAGCAGTATATACTATATTTTTCTGAATCCATATATAAAGCATGGAATTTAAAGCATTTATACAGTATTTTCACTGGACTGATTTCATATATCTCAGTAAAGCTTTACAATACAAAAATGTTACAGTTGAATTTTAAACAATACAGACCAAACTAAACTGCAGAAAGCCTATCTTTCTCACTAGTTGTTTATACTGCTCAGACAGTGTCTCATTTCTTTGGGATGAGAACAGGTGTAGTTATTAAACACCCTCTGTTTTAAGGGTATGTACTGTTCCTGGGGTAACTTCTATTTGGAATAAATACCATTTAATTATCTACTAACTTTCTTTTCACATTGTGGTTAGTTTTGAATGAAGAGGATTGAATGAAATCTAGGAAAAACTTAACATATGCACCCATAAAGCCAAATCCCTGATTTCATTCTTGTCAAGCTATTTAAACAAATGCCTGTC
Source organism: Pithys albifrons albifrons (assembly GCF_047495875.1). NCBI lineage: Eukaryota > Metazoa > Chordata > Aves > Passeriformes > Thamnophilidae > Pithys > Pithys albifrons. The sequence goes on along the minus strand of NC_092463.1, from coordinate 44,979,557 downwards.
ATTTACATGATTTCAAGAAATCCTAAGGATAAAGTGATTTCATTTGTCTGTGACATTTATCAGTCCTGTTTTAGCTTGCTAATCTGTCAGTCCATGACCTTGAAGTCATCATTACTCAAACTCTAGAAACTCTAACTCATTATGGTTTCTTTTCTCCACAGGCAGCAGATAGTTTTTAAGGTTTAAATGTTGAAGCTTATAATTAATGTAATTTAAATTATAAGGCCCCTAATTTTAGTACAGTAAATAGAAGAAAATTTGAAATATTTTTTTGTTCCCTGAAGGTGATAGTGTCTAGATTTTGGAAAAGACTTGGCTTTCCAATCATCTGACTCTAATGACAGAAAAATTTAACTTCTACTGGCACACATTAAACAGTGAAGGCTGGATTATTAATGAAATGAGCTGATAAAGAAGAAACCTAGAGATCTGCATTGTTTAAGATGAACAATAATGGCTTTAAAAATATTGTAATCAAATGATCTTAAAAATTTTATTGCAGTCATAGTCTTTGACATGGTTAAGAGCATGGTCAGAATAAATTGCCATGCTGATATTTTAACCTATGCTAAGTGAATGGCCATAGGCAAGTTGATGTAGTGTGAGTGATAGGGTCAAGTGTGGTCTTGGAATGGTGGGATGATGATTCAAATGACTTTTTTTTTTGAGGGTGGATGGTTTAGATTTTTTTTTTGTTATTGGTTCAAAGAGATAAAGTACACAGCAAGAATGTGACTGCAGAGAAAAGAAACAGATTTCTGCAACAGTGCAGAGCAATAAGATCCTATTTGATAGTTAAACTCACCCTGCAGAGCCTTAATATACATTGGCAATTGTATGCAGTACAACCTTGATAGAAAATTGTATTATTCACTCAGTGCAGATGGTACCCTAGCAGGCAAAATCAAAATCAAAGAGAACTTACTCGAGAGCATCCATTATTTTTGACAATTCAACAGAAGAAAACTTGAAGATTTCTTCTAATATTTGCTGTGGATGAGGGACAATATTCAGAGAGCTTGACAATATGGAAGAGAATTCAATTGGAATTTTTATTTTCACAATGAATCAGTGAACTATATATTGCTGTATTCTTCCCAGGAAAAAAAAAGATTGCTTGCGTTGTTTTTCTTTTTAATGGATGAATTTCAGTTAAAAAAAAAGAGAATGCATTCTGAAATGTGTGTTTAGAAAAGTCCTTGGATAATAATATACTTCCTATGCTTTCACCTCTGTGTTCTAACATCCAGATGGTTGGGGCAACGGCTTTGAAATAGTTGCTGAATAATGCATTTGACTGATAATATCCATTTCAGTGTTTCCACTGACTATTCTGAGCTTGTCTTACTCTGATACATAACCATTCATTTCACTTAGTCACGTCTGCCATATTGCCCAACATGGGCCTGCTTTCTCAGAGCTTTTAATTTTCATGTATAAAATGTTTATGAATTTGGATACTAAAAATGTTTATGAGTAATTTACCATGCATGCTGGAGTATTTAAAATGTCTTATTGTGTCTGTCTGTACCATCTGCAGAGAAAGTCACTAGTCTTTCAATTATTCTCATGGGAAAGGATGTTTTTATGCTTTTAGTTTTTCTAATCAATGCATTTGCTATGGCCACATAAACTGCATATTGAAAGAAAAACCCCACCAACTTTTTAAATATATTCTTTCATCTACACCTAAGAAGTTAAACATTTGGATCAATGACATACTAATTAATACTGAAATTCTCTTCTCTCCTTTAGGAAGTACAATGTTAATGACATCAGCTCTGGCCCAAAGGGAATCTTCCAATTCAGTCAGAATAAGTAAAAAACCTGCTAGCAGCGATTCCCTTAGATTTTAGTTATATGAAAGCCTTTTGTTAGCATCTTTGATTGTAAGATGACTATGCAAAATGGCATTATGTGACTTTTCATATTTGGCATTGTTCCCCATGGTTTACACATCATCTCTAATCAGTTTACACTTCAAAAGCTGTTTTTCCCCTCCATGTCCTCATAGTACAGGATTAACAGATTCCAGCAAAAATAGAGTGTTCTGATCTAATGAGACTTACTATATCCTGCAGAAAAGCAGTATGGGAAGCATTTCTTTCCCCAGTTAGCAATACACCATATTTTGGAAACATTGTCACAAAGAAGATATTGCAATTGTGATAATTTTTATAACCCATAGAAATTACCTCTTTTTTCCTCTTTCTCCAAAATAAAAGTTTTCATGGTTCCTTTACAGATCTCTGAGAAATGGAGAGTAAGAGCTATAATTAAACAAAATTTTTCTAGCATTACTGTAATATGTGTAATAATAATAAAGAGCAGAGATGTTAATTCTATAAAGGGCAAATTTACAAATCCTAAGGTGGTTCTTTTACTGCTAACTCTACAAAACAGAGATTCCCTCTGCAGACAGTTATATCAACTACAGCGTTCCTATGAGCTGGTTTTTATTGCCCCCAGTTCTATTAAGGAAAAAAGAAATACAATGAGCATTTCAGCCAGTCAGATAGGTTAGAATAAACACCATATGAAGGTGGTTTGGGCTAACTTGAGTGACTTGCCTGAAGGACAGAACCCATTTATAGAGAGTGATGAATAACTTTGGGTGAGGGAAAGTGCATAGCATCTCCAGCTGGCACAGTGGGAATCAGTAAAGAAAGTTTGCCTACAGCCTAAGCCATACAAGCTGCAGGAAAAGGATGCTGGGAGTGAATCCTTCTCACCTTCAATAGTGTATACCTTGTATCAATGTAAGAGGGTATAAAAATACAAACAAACTTCCCTACTGGTGCTAATAAGTAAACCCTTATCTGAATTTATTAAAAGTTACCAAATTAGGGAGAATTAGGTCCATGTTTCCACACTGTTAATATAACAGATGAGTTATTTTGGAGATTATAAGGAATGTTTCCAATCTCAGCTAAACTGTTTCATATGCTGAATGATAGGAAATGAATTGCCCTCTTTACAAAGAACATTTAGGTCATGCTCTGCACCAGGACTAATCTCAAAGAACAACTAATTTATGATGTGCTTCTCTTCTCCAGTCAATAATACTAGAAAACCCCCCCAAACAAACAAATAAAAATCAATCAAAAATACAGAAAGCACATGAGAGATGAAGATGAGTACAAATAATGAAATCCAGTGTTATCAAAGTAACACTAATCTCTGTAGAGCTGGAAGAAAACAAAGATGTTTTTCATGTTCCTTACAGATTTTGCATATACAAATTATGCTGTATAAACTATTTCATACAGAAGGTATATATAAATGTTAGACTTTTAAAAAAATTTGACATGCATATAATGTCATTTTGACTGGTTCTGTTCTGACCATATAATTTTTATACATACAAATTTCTTCACATATAAAAAGGAAAAGGAAAAATTCTTTTGCACAGCTGAATATCTGCTGCAGGGTACAAATTTTGATGTATTGACACATTTTGTTCTGTAATATTTTACGGAAAAGAAAACATAATCCTTTCAGGCATTAAATATTTCAAGCGGTAGCTTAAATATGTTGAAAGTATGTTGTATTTATTTTTAACTGAGAGCTAGCATCCAAAGAGTTTATAAATTGATGGAAAGGATCAGCAGAGTTAAGTCTTTTATTTAAAGTTTACTTTGAGGATGCAAACTACATGTTTATTTTTCTTTTTAGAGAACTGATATGAAAGCACCAGTAGCATAACTTTAAATGGGACTCTATCTAGGCTGGAAAGCACAGAATTGAGAACAATCATACAAGGAACTGTGGTTCCTTGAACTATTTCAGGGGAACTATTTGCATTCCTAGTTCCTGTGCAAAATAGTTTCTTTTTGCCCGACAGCTTTCCAGTAGGTTAAATGGATTTAGTGACGTTAAGTGACTCTAAAAGTCTGTAATATAAATTCTGCAGGGTAATTTAAATTACATAATTTATCCACGGCCTTTTCAAATCTTGGAACATTTTAAACCTATCCTAGCCCACCCTTCCTGCTGAGACACCATTTCAGATAATTGGATCTCCTGCTATGTGCAGAAGCTAGGTGTGAATAACACCAAGCTTTGTGTATCCAGAAATATGAAGAGATCTTCTGCCATGCAGATATCGAATTGCTTAAAAAAAAAAAAGAAAAAAAAAGCAACCAACCCCCAAACAAACAAAAAAACCCCAAACCACAAAACCCCCCATAAACCCAAAAGACAAGCTGACTTGATCTTTCCACACACAGAGAAAACTGAATTGCCTTTTCTTAAATGAAGAAAATATTTCAAGGATATTATGTGAAACTTCACATGGCAGGTTGCAATCACAAGGTCATGTTAAATTCTTCACTGTTCCAAGACAGGTAAAAATTGTAGGAAGAAATGGTTTCTGTCATCACTGGCCTGATGGAACACATTGTCTTTTCCAACTGGACCAAGCCAGTTCTGGTTACTCAGAACAAATCTAATGCAGAAAATGGGGGGAGAAAAGGCAATGGTCCCTCTGCATTTACATATGCATCCTTTCAAAAGTAAAAACAAAATACGTGTTAGTGGGTTGTATACACAGAGATCATCTAGATAGAGTAACAGCAAGGGGTTATCACTCATTTTGGATTATGAAGGTTGTTGACCTACAATTGCCATGTATGAGGGAAAGGACCAACTGTTACTCTTCATATTTAGAAATCTCTTCTAAACTCTTACCTAAGTAAGTGTCAGTTTATCATTCAGGCTATAGAGCCTGCTGGATTATGAAGTACAAAATGTTCTTGAGGTTTGTCTGTGCTTGGAACATAAAATGAAAATGGCACCAATTCTTCTCTTGCTGTATTAATTGCAGTGAGCCCCTGAAGGTGCTAATTAGCCAAATGTCACAATAAGCAGTTTTATGTTTTCACTTAAACTTCACAGTCACTTAAGCTAAGGTGTAAAGAATGGTGAAACAACCCAAGAAACTTTCAGAAAAATGGAAACCTCTAAAGAAGAATACAGATGCCTTTTCTACATTGCTGTGTTATATCAAACATACATTTCAACTACTGAGGCCTGAATTTCTCCCCACACCATGTATGCACGTGGATATCACTCAGTCTGTGCGTATAAATATATATTCGATGGGGAAAAAACAGAGAGCATTTTTCACTGTTAATGCTTAGCCAGATGCTAATTTATTTTTCTTCATTAAAAGAATGAATGGCAACTGAGGTTTCATTTTCACCTGCAATGGAACCCAGTCAGAACATGACAAATAATATTAAGAGAATATAACTTCTCATCTACTGATGACCTTTAAAGAGAACTGTAGTCATTACCTTAGAATATTCTCTCATTTATTACCTGTCTCATCACTGAATGAATTCCAATGCTTCTACACACAAGAAAATAGAGATGCTTGGCTTCAAAACAGGGAAATATGATCTAACTATTATAATGGTGCTGAAGTGTAATTCTAATTTTTTCACATTATATGGAATTTTGAAGATGATGATGGTTATTGAATCAGGCAGTTCACTGAGGAGAATAGAATGAGTTTATATCTTTGGGATAAATTATTTATAAGTTGTATTTTCTTAGGTCTGACAGAAGTACATTAAAGCGATTAGGTGTGCCTCCTGATTAGCAATAGAAGTTGTTGTTAGTGAAGTCCTTTACATTGTAAGCAAAAAGATGGATATTGAGGTATGAAAACTTTTTGAACATAAACCCTTTTACAGAAGTAAAAGCCAACCAAGTCCATTTTTGATGCAGCAAAACTCAGTGGCAGAATTAATTTTGCCATTTGATTTCAGAGACTTCCAAATGTCTTTTATTTCACCTTCTTGGTCCCAATGGTCTTGCAGTAGACACACAATTTCAGAATTCTTTCTGATATTAGAAGCAGGGAGGTTTTACATTGTAATTAATTCCTTTCTACCCTTCCTGTGCTTCAGCATTTTCTAAGGTTGAGCATTTTCCTGAGTGGTCAAACATGTTGATCTAGCTGTTTTTCAGCTCAACTTTCACACAATGGCAGATGTTGCTATTCCTGAATGGACACAATTAGGAACACTTAGCAATAATTAAAAAGAAAAGGTGTAATCCTCTGAAGGAAAAGTTCATGCAGGCAGTATCTTCTTAAAGGATACTTAGATTATCTTGTTCATCATAAAAATTGTATCATTACTATTAACTGGTTTACCGTAACCTATGAGAAATGACATAGACACAGAATCTAACCAATATTTTTGCTACTGATAAATGCAATTCCATGATGTTAGTCTTCAAAATGATAGTTACAGGTTAGAAGATTTTTTAATAGTCACTGACAATCTACTGAAACTATTGGCTTAGTGGGCAGCAATGGTTAAAAGATTGTGGATATCATCAGATGTTAAGAACAAGGTGGAAAATGTAATTTTGCCTCCACATAAAGCTTTAATGTGGCTACGCTATTAGTGCTGTATTCAATTCTAGTGAGATCAGAGCCTATAGGTAAGGGAAATCAAAATAAACAAGAGAATGAGGTAGATGCCCTACAAAAAGAGCCTAAAAATCCTGGAATCTTCAAAAGTCTGAATAACAGAAAGGCAAGGAGAATTATGATTGCTCTTATAGTTGTGAAGGGTCTGCTTTGCTAATGAATGCAGAGTGGTTAGCCCAACTGCCACTATCCTACAATTAAGAGACACTTGTCCAAACTGGATGAAGAACCATTTAAGACAGATAAAGTATAGTAACAGGGAGAAAATATATTCATATATTTCTGCTTCTATCCATCCATCCATCCATCCATCCATCCATCCATCCATCCATCCATCCATCCATTAATCCATCCATCCATTTCTAATTACTGCCTTTTTTTCATAGGGGCTAATGAGCTGATGGAACTTTCCAGCACAGAACCTTGTGGAGGCAGAGAATATGTGCAGGTTCAGAAAGGTATCAGACCAATTTATTCAATGTCTGAATAAAGGGAATAAACAGGATATATCTTCTAGGGACAGGTTTGTGTTCCCTGTCTCAGTAGCACCTTCAGTGGCTTTAGTCAGATCAGAATAATTGGCCAGGTTTAGCTGATTCATTTCTAAAGCTCTTAAAAGCATTGTTCTGCTGAAGGTATTAATTTGTTTGTTTGTTTTTTATAGGGCTTCCTCTTCTAATTCTCAATTAGCTCATAGAAGTTTTTTGGGCTACCTCTTACTATATTTCTGCTGTAGTTCTTAAGGGAATGAGACTCTAGTTACACAGAAATCTCCAGACTAAATTGCATCATTTCTATTAATGCTTATATCCATAAAAATGTTATTAAAATATTGCAATTTTGAATATTTGAACATACACACCTTTGAGTAGTCATGGTAATGATATAATCAATGTAATGATATATATAAATAAAACATGTAACTCGTGCTTCTTTAAGAAAAAGTGTGGCTACATTGTTGTTGCCATGGTGTTCTCTGAAATAAAAGGTGAGGGCAAAATAGACTAATTTGGTACAGTCTTTTCATGAGATCACCAGGGTCTTTCAAAGGCACCTCCTCTGCAAACCTGGTTTCTCAAATAAAGAGTAGCATGCACATCAAAAATGGTTTTCCAGAGGTTGAACTAAGTGATTTAAATTACAGGTTCTTTGTTAATCTTGATCAGCACTATTTAAAACAAGCTGAAAGCTAATCTGCCCCAGATATTATAACCTCACAGTTAATGAGGCTCGTTTTGAATCTGGTGAGAATCTTCTTTTCAGGGCCAGCATAAGTTCAACTAATCATGGAAAAAATATTTGAAACAGCACACTTAGGGACCTCTGCCCTGTCTCCTTTAATCAAGCTTTGCAGACTGAAGCAGTTAAAATAAGGTTCAGCATTGTTTTTTGGGTTATTTGGCAAAAGTCCATATTTCTTTAGCAATTTAGAAACCACTATAACTATCCAGCTGATAGTAGAGCTGGGATAGTCTTTAAGGCTTCACATATATGAACCACTGTGAAAAGTCAAAGCATGTCGAAGAGGAATAGTACATCATGCTCAGGGTAAGGTTGTTCCAAAGTGAAAAAGGTAATTTGCACCCCAAATCTTCTGGATTGAAAGAGAGAAGTTAAGCTATGGAAGACTTCACCCTCAGCAGAGCACAGTAATGGGGATTGTTCTCACCCAATGCTCCAAATCACAAAGCAGGGAATGTTCACTATGTTTTTCTTATGATCTCAATTAACCACACTGGTGTTTGCATGACTAGCAGGAAACCACCTGGAGCTGTGCTGACCGCTCTGCCTCTTGGCATATGATATTTGTTCAGATATGTTCAGAACATCTCAATGTAATTTGTTTCCTCATCTCTCAACTGGTTTCCTAAACTGTTGCATATATATCTTGTTCATATGCCAGAGAAAGAAGATACTATTTATATATAGCATATAAAATTAGTCCATTCCTCTAAACTGTTAAGAGACTGTTTTCTACTCTACAAATATTATTGTGTGATAGGCAGCAAGGCCTGAAGTTCTGATACTTCACTTTATAAAACATTACCTTCAAAGTCACAGTAACTGTACAACACAGTAATTTCATAACTTGATCAAGTTTTAAAAGAATCTGGGCTGAAATTCTCCATGCTGGGAAGTTTTGTTGGGAATGTTTCAGCACTAATGGAGCTTAGTTTTCTAGCAGTTTAGTGAAGATACTTAAAGCTGTTTCTTTGAGAAATCATCATCCTGAACATCCTGTATGAGTCAAAAATCTGAGGATGCCTTCTGCCTTCTGCATGAAAAAAATCAGACATGTTCTTTCAAAAGTTATGGTTTTCCATAGTGGAGAAGTGCAAAGAACTTTGCAGCTTAATTCTTCATGGCTTTCTTGTCTCAAAAAATATCCTTTTCTTAGAGCTTCTCTGTGTCAAGAAAACTGGGATAATTTATGGAGCAATTATACTTTCCATTTGACAGTCAGTCATCGACCAAAGAGTAATCCATATATCTGTAAATCTTTCAAAAGATTTCACAGATAATAACAGCAAAAATTACAGCAACATTAAAGTCATATCAAAATTGTTAACTGGAATACTTCAAATGTCCTAATATATGAACATTTTACTTTCCAAAAGGAATACTGTTTTTCTTTTTGGAAACAGAACATAGATCCAATTTTGTCCCTGCACATGCCAGGGAAATGCACACAGGCACACATGGTAGGTGATATAAAAGATAGAATGGGTTGGTTTAGAAGGAATCTTTACAATCACCCAGTTCCAATTCCCCCGTCATGGCCAAGGGTGCCTTCTACCAGGCAGGGTTGCTCAATGCCCCTTCCAACCTGGCCTTGAACATTTCCAGAGATATGGGCATCCATAACTTCATTGATCAGATATAGACAATATGTTTGATTAATTAAAAACACCTGATTAAAGATGAATTATGAAGTGTGAAAAGTGCTTGTAATTCTAATTGCAATTGCAATGTAGTAAGCATTATTCCATGTTGCAGAGTAGTACTTGAAGTAGTACAGTTTTTATTGCTTAGGATAAAGTACAGTAAGATACACAAGGGCAAATGTGACCTTCAAGAATATCTGGCAAACCCACGTAAGCTTGATGTAATTTTCTAAGAAACTATTATTCCCTTTTTTGTCTCTTTTCACTCTACAACTTCTTGGTACTGAATAAAATGGGACTGTTGCTTTGCAGACATACCTTCATCAGGCACAGATAGCACTTTTTTCCAAGTACCAAAGTAGCTGCCAATGCTGCTACCTATGATCTTGTCACAAATGGAGTGATGCAGTTCACTTGTACAAGAGAAGTAACAATATATCTTATTCATATAAACCAGTGATTAAACAAGATTCAATATCAAGGTACTCTAAGTATTTACTGCATGGAGGGTAGGGTTAGATAAAGTTGTCAGGGAGACCCTTCCATTGAGTTACAAAGTTCAGAAAGGTTTTCCCTTGCTTTATAAAGTTCTCAGAGAAGAGTCTAGGTGTGATTGCATCCAATCATAGTTCCAAACTTACTCATATTTCATCTATATGGTTATAAACATGTACAATGTATGACCTACCTATGATTTCAAAATTTAGCATGGTGTCAAGCTCTTACTGAGGATCTGTTGCAGCCAGGAATCTCAACCTCATGGAGTAACCTTGAGAGGGACCCCTACTAAAGGGGAGATCCTTGCATGCAGCCTGCTGATGTGCAGGAGAGCTCAGCAGGCCTTGGGCTGTCCACTGTTATAAAGTAAGATTATACTCATATTTGCATACCAGCAAGACATCCAGGCCACTGTCCCAGACAGCCCTTGGCTACTGTGTTGACATCCAATCCCCAAAATTCAGAATAAATTACAATCCCCACTGATATTTATGGAAGGTGGAATGCTGTGAGGAAACACATCACAGATATGCCCATTTCCTTTGCTTCTCTGACAGCAACTGTGTATATTTGAAAATCATGAATTATTAACATAAGCTGGTTTATTATGGCAGAAACTTAAAAGCATTGACACGGTTTATCATAAAAGCCATATCTAGCTTTAAAAGCAGTTTGGCTATCCACAAGAACCATTTGAGAAAAAGTTATTGCATATTTATGACAAATATACATATGATACACTGCATGTGTCATAACATATGTATGCATGTCATAAGCTCTACTGTATAACCATGTTGCTAGCCTGCTTTGTATAATTAAACAGCAACATCCCAAAGATTTGAAAATGTAATAGACAGCAGATATAGTTATGCATAAGCTGCATATCTATTATTTAATGTTTATATGGCAAAAATTTATTCACTGTCATCACTACTGTAAAAGAAAAGACCGAAACAATTTGGAAACAGGACTGGACTCACAGCTTTTCCATATTAGTGAACATTTTAGTCCACATACTCCTTAAAGGAAAAAAAATGTTAAATATTTTCCTAAGTTTTGCATCTAAGGTAAACAAGAATTGATTTTTCCAAAACAATTCTATTGTCATCTGTCAGGCAAATAATAGATATTTTTTCACAGCTATTATTCAGAATTACTTAATTATGTTTCTCACAACAGAAAGCCTATTACATCTACATTGAATCTTTTTGTGATGCAAATAATTTGCCACTACATTTGTACTTCCTATAGAAACTCATTTATACATTCTATTTAGAAGAGTCAAAATAGGAAGGTGTATATGTACAGCTTGCAGAAGAAATGTCCTGAGGGAAATGTATTGCATATCTGGTTCTCCCGCCATAATTACCTGAACTTTGTAAAATATTTATGGTTACATGGTTTCCTTTTGAGTTTTCTCATAACTGGAATCTGAAGCCTTATCTCAGCCTTTAATGCAGCACATAAGTTAAAGGGTATGTGTTGGAGGTTGTGTATCTATGTCTGTCTAAGCCCCCAGTATTTATTATGGTGCACTAAATGTGGGATTGTCTTTGTAAAGAGGAAAGCCACTTGGAAAATCTATTTTAGTTTATGTATAAAATCATTATTTGACAGTCTGTTACGGAGCTCTTAGCAGGAGACAAAGTATTAAATTATGTGTTATTAATACATGATGGTGGGGCTGAACCTGGTATTCAAGTAGTTCAGAGAGGTGAAGTTCTATATAACAACTTTCCCAGCACATTTTACATTTCCAGACTTCATATTATGTGATCAGTGAAGCTCAAAGACACGTGTTCTAGATGAATGTATCTAAACATTTATCTGAGTTTATATCGGCCATCTAGTGTATCAGTCTAACATACATACTAACAGGCTTTCAGCTGAATAAATACAGCTTGATATGAATATAGCTGAAGAAATGCTTTCACACACAATGTGTCAACATGTTGTTGGAGATTGCACTTGGTTTCTAGGAGTACTGCCCAGACAGAAATATATATTGAGATGCTTAAACACCTGTTCTTTTCAATTAGGAGTCTTGTGTTTGAATAAGATTAGGTCTCTACATTTTGGGTCTCTTCCCTTCTGTTGCTAATAGTACTTTAAACACTTGTTTCATCTCCATTTGGATCTTTGTCCTGTGTCACCTGCTTTCTTATTTCTATTTCAAAATCAAAAATACTACATTAATATTTCCACAAAAACCTTTTATCTACTGATTCTTATAATGCCTTTTCATTGAACATTCTACCTGATGTCAATATTTTCAATCCAGTAGGGACAGCCGGTAGAAGATCAAGCATAATGCCTACATTTTCAGGGAAATACCAGTCATCTCATAGCACTTGGATTGAGTTCAGTAAGTGCTTAATTTTTTTTTAGTCTTCAGTCACACATTTATAATTCTTCAAGCCTTTTTGACTTTGACCAACTCATATTCTGAAAGAATACAAGAGGTGGCAAGCCAGGCAAATACTTTCAAAAATTATACTTACTGTGTCCTTTGAATGTAGGGAAGAAAGAACACCTGACCTTTGTGATTTGAGCAGATTACTCATTAAACTTGATAGAAGCAAAGAGATCAAGTCATCCAAGAATGACATTGCTACAGGGAAGTTAAAATTTTACAGAACCAATTTGCTCATTCCTATCCAGGATGATCCACTGCAAGTTTTGCTGCCAACAAATAGTACAGTTTCAGGTGACTCCACTTGCTGTCTTATGGCAGTGAATGTTGCAAGTCAGCTCTTGTGTTCCAGACCTACACCTTATAATGTGTTTCTTGAATTGTTTTGGCTGGTTTCAAAAATCAGTAAAGACTACATATTTCACTGATTTCCTGATATCTTTGCCACTGAGATCTCACAGGTCAGAGGGAACCATGATGTCTGTATGGAGCCAGAGAGAGCAATGAAAGAAATAGCTAGTGATCTTAAAATCTGAGGAAAGATTGTAATTAGGCTAATGTATGCCTGAGTGAAGATGGATAACATTTGTAATATTTTAAAGATGGAGGATCTAGGCCAGGAGTAACAGGAATTATTAAGCATGACATACAGACATAGGGAATAAAAGTGAGCTGATTAAATATATCAGGGAAGAGTTATAAGTACCACGATTTTGAAATGATCACTTGATGTTATACCTACTCAAAACTTACTGCAGAATTACTGTGACTGAAACATGGATCACTTGGACAGTGATATGAATACAACTATTTGGGGTTTTTGAAATGAATCTGTATTCTGAAGTGTCCCTTCATATGCAGCAAGTTGAATGTCATCACAAACAATCTATGCACTGATACTACATCCATACAACTTAAAATCATTAGATATTTCCTGTTTTAAAGAACATATATTTTAATTAGAGTTATGACTACATATTTTAATTCTTAGATGCCTTGGACATTATAAGAATGAAATATTTGTTACTAGCAGTAAAAGTAACTAAGAGTACTGGGGCTGACAAAACAATAAAAGCCAGCAATAGTGCACATTTCTATAGTGACTTTCATCACAGGATTCTAAAGTACTTTGATGCATAAACATACTACAGAGGAAACTTCTTTAATTGAAACTACAGAAACAATTTGGAAGAGATAATATAATTAGCCAACTTGGAATTTGGCCAATGAGCTAGCATCGGTACACCCTCACTATTAAAAGTGCCATGGGTTTGTCTATAACCTCACTTCAGTTTCATTTCTTATGAAAAGACAAAATTCAGTATCCTCCTCTGACTTCTAGGAAAATGCTGGGAGACTACATTCAGGACAGGATAGAAAAGCAGTTTCTGTAGTGGCAAGACAGTTCCTAGGTCTTGCTTAATAATGTCTAAAAGACAAAAAGCATTGGATGAAGTGAAAAAAACCCTTGCCAGATGCATTCATTCTTTTTATCCATAAGTCAGCTTAATATCTGTCAGCACCAGTAATTGTCTCTTTGGAAACCCACTGAAATCATAAAGACTTCTTTTTGCTTTTCTAGAGGTCTTAATGAACATCAGGATAAGAAATAAATAAATGTAATGACTGTGATAAATTCTTTCTTTGTTGCTTTTCTATGTGTAGTTTAGAAAGTTCTGTCACTGTGTCTTGATGAACATTTTTGATACTGTAGTTGTCTCAGAAATACTGTGTTGCATGTCATCTCCTGGCATAAGACCCTGCATTGTTTGCCTGAGAGTTGAGTTTTTAATTTAACAATTTGAATATGAATTGTTTCGTGTTTCAGAAAACGAGAATGTGAAGTGTTTGGCTGGCTGTGAAAGACACATCTTTTCCCAAACTGGTGAGACAGATGTTTTCACAGGTTGTCATATTTTGCCTTTTTTCCCCCTCTGTCAGTAATGTTGTGATCTCTGATCCCATCCATATGGATGGTGGAGAAGCTTTTCCCCAGTGCCTGTGGCAGACTGCATGTATGCCATGAAAATGAGTATAAAAACAAGAACTCCAGATTCTTACACCAAATTTTAAATTAAGAGATCAGGCAAAGAACTAAAATCTGGGCTTTTTGTGAGGGAGAAATATTAGAAGGGTACTCAGAGATCTTTCATGTCAGTACATGTTCTTAGTGCAAAGGAGTGTAAGAAATATGAGCTGAAATCTCCTACATGTGCCTGTGATACCCTATTACCTTGCTTAGTGCTGATGGACATGATGAAGGGGCATGTTACATCTTAGTGAGAAGCTTGGATCCTCCTGCTTGGCAATACTAGAGGGTAACCCAGAAAAGATGTAGCTAGAGCCCTTTGGGGATTTTTGCCTGAACAAGATCAACTTATATGTGACCAACTCTTGCTGTTTGGCCTCCAGCCAAACATCTCAACTTGACCCACAAGTGGAGTGGAGCGGCATTCAGCCTGTCACAGCTGGGAGGCAGAGGCAAAAGGTGGCTGGCCGCAGGAGCTCCTTACTTGTTATGCTTCATTCCACCAGAGATTTTCTCTAACTTCTTTGATAAAGTAGAGCACACTGAAGTACCTCTCTCAGAACATATATAGGTCTCAACTGGCACTACCACTTTTAGTACCACTGTGTAGCAGAGCACAAGATAAGACTCCTTGATTTTCTTGATCCCTGAAAAGAAGTAAATGAGTTACCATTTCGTAGAGAGTAAAATCAAAATTAAAAGAGGAATACTCGTACCATAGTGCTTTTTTAGTCTTGCCAGAAAAGGTTTCAACTGAATCCATTATTTCTCAACTGAGGTCAATTCCCATTACCTTCTGAGGGTGGGAAATGGTGAAAGCGTATGCATTTGTGCAGTTCATTTCCATTCTCATATGGTGTTTACCATGTCCCAACTGAGATGGGAGACAATTTTTTCCAGTGTTGCTTCCCTACTCATTGAAGGTAACAGAAGGGGTTGATAACTGGAAATAGTATATTGAACAAGCTCTCTTTTGACTTGCTATTCCACTCTCACTTCCCATTAAATGTCCTGGATGGCCAAAGAGCAGGGAGGGAGGGGGTGAAGGAATGGGGACAGTTGTGCCCTGAATCATCAAGGCCAGGACAGCAGACAAGCAGCTGGGAATAGCATGAGCACTTCATTGTGGCAGATATTTAGTTAGTTACATAGATATGTACATGTAAGTAAATAGCTATTTAGCTACCTTGTTAAATGAATAGGTGAATGGATGGATGGATGGATGGATGGATATATACTATAGATTTTCTAGTAATGATGCATGCATAATATGTCTCTTTTCAAGTGTTTCTGCTGGTTTTGGAATTTTATTTCTTTGTGTGTTTTTATTGTCAGAGAATTTTGGCTACAGGAATGAAAGTTACTATTTTTTTCTGGGATTCAAAGGAATTGTCCTGAGAGAGTATTGATTGAACAGAGAAGTCTAGAGGAATCCATAACATTCATTTTAATTTTTTTAGTAAGTCTTTTCTGAGAGAACAAAGAGCACCATTTCTTTATTAGTCTCTCATTAATTGTATCTATCTCACTACAGTGGACACCAATTCTATTTTCAGTTTTGTGTGATAATATCAGTGATGCCTGAAGCACATTTCTGTGGATGAATTCTTATTCATAAGAAAGCCAGAGTTCTCACCAAATTCCATAATCAGTTATGTTACTTATAAAGGTACAAGTAAATTTTAAAGCACAAAATAATGTTTCTGTTTTTCAGTTTTTCTTCCTAGACTCCTCATTTTTCACATGCTTTTTCTGAGGTTGCATAAGACAGATTTACACTACATATATTTTTGCACCAGAGGTATGAGTCCTACCTAACACAGATAGAGTAGTTGACTGTATCTTTATCAGTTTTGCCAATATAATCTTCCTTTTTGCTTTGGTTGAGAGTTCCTTTATGGTTTTGTTATAAAGATTAAACTTATATTCTTTTTGACTGATACAGGAGCTGGATACAGGTATAACCAAGAATTCAATGCTGCTAAACTTCATGAAAGTTTGCTTGTGTAAGAACCAAATGTTTGCAATCATAGCAGAATTTTCAAGGATAAAATAAAATACTGTGTGAAT
This sequence comes from Pithys albifrons albifrons, assembly GCF_047495875.1. Classification (NCBI taxonomy): domain Eukaryota; kingdom Metazoa; phylum Chordata; class Aves; order Passeriformes; family Thamnophilidae; genus Pithys; species Pithys albifrons. Next base: position 44,963,217 of record NC_092463.1, on the reverse strand, counting down.
CAGGGTAGTTCTGTGTAAATTTCAAACCATGGCTAGAAATGGGTTAAGATGGAGCAGATTGCTGAAGAATGAGTTCTTTCAATTGTCCCTGGAGACAGGATATGCATGCGCTTTTATCAGCCTTGGCTCTAGAGCATCCAAACACTAATTTCAGAAATTAGTTTTCAATATGTTCCTAGAAAGGCTACTCCTTTGCTTTTACTCTGTAATTCAGAGCATCTAATGAAAGCTGTATACACCAATATGCTGCTTCTTGTGTTTAGGAAATGTTTCTGCAGAAAAAATTGTATTACCGAGGTTTACAAGGTCCCAAGTGAATGAGACTTTCACTACTGATACCAAAGAGTACATAGGGAAATCCTAAACAAGTCAAATCCCAAGATAATTTCCTAGGGTGTCTACACCTACATTAGTAATTTTACAGGACTACTGTGATCTGAGCAGTACCTACATTATATTCATTATATTCATCAGCATAGTATCTTCTGACTATCCTCCAAAATAATGTAGGAGAGGCAGTCCCTCACACCAAGGTTGTTAACGAATTTCAGTTAGAGCAATAATACTTTGAACTAGAATTAAAGCCTTCTATCTTTTTAAAGAAGTTATTTTACAAGAAATTGTCATGTAAATATTGATCTAAACCCATTATCAGGATAACTACTGGAGTCAGTGAAGTTATACTCAGTATGAACTTGACTTCAGTGCTTAGAGGAGTTTTAAATTACTGCTAAAAGAGATTTAGCAAAGAACAAGATGTTTGTATCGCATGTTTTGCCAAGATATTGTAAAAGCTATTCCTTTTCAGCCTTAAGGTGGGTCTTGAACATATTAAAATAATTACCACTGCTAATTAATTTAACTCACATTGGAGTGCATTATGGTTTCTTAAGGACTCACTGAAATCATGTTACAAGGTGTCAAACTGTGACATCACCTATATCGGTAGGTCTTTCTGATGGGTATCTGGGCATGTGCCTTGTTTCTGAACCTGAAATCATGCTCTAATCTCATCATTTGACACAAACTGAGATTACTGCTTTTTATCATTTAATTTGAATCCAAAAAAAGGGAATTTAAAATTTTAGGAAGTTGGCTTGTAGTTGAATCCAAATATATTGCAAATATTTCTATCAAAGAAAGAAGCTATAGTAGATGCTAGCCATTTCACAAAACATAGTATGTAGAGACAAAAAAATATTTGCATATAATCCTCAGGTAAATATTAAGAAGGAGAAATAAAACAATCATTAAATTTTCCAAGCTTCAAGCAAATATGTATGAGGGTCCCCAAATTTGCTATTACTCAAATCTAAAAAAGAAATTATCAAATTTTTAACCACCCACCATGTATAGACACAGAGACACACACACACAGACCAATGTTATTCCTTTTGAGCAGGAAATGTCTTGTTCTTTTTTGTGGCAGTAATTATGACTCCAAGAAATAATGTAAGACTGTCAAACATTAAACCTTTGTGTTAGTATAAACAGGTTACTATGCATTACCTGAGTTTCTATTAGCCATGATTTTGATGCCAGACACAAGTACAGGACAAGGGTCTCTGTTTCCTGCTATTTATTGCCTTCAAGGTTTTTGCAGAAAGAGACATCACAGTGCTGTCACATACACAAATTTGTATTTGGATCAACGTTAGTCAATGTTAGGCTCCCCATTGCATTCTGATACACAATACATAGTCTTTTATATAATCATTATTAACTTGTTACAGGTTCTTGGAATGACAAAGGACAAATGACTTTTCAGAAGCAAATATTCCCTGCCTATTTTTGATTATATATGGGGTATCAGTATGCTCACAGTATTCCAGTGGAAAAAAAAACCTGTGAACACTGGCATAGGCAAAAAAGCAGAGTAGAAAGCGAAAACACTAAAACTAGAAACTGCTCCTTCTATGAAATAATTAATGCTTTCCAGATAAGTGAAACAAATAAATTCCCCTCCCCTCAAAAAAATGAGGTAAAAAATTGAAATTCAGCACTGGAGTATAATTTTTGCTGAAGGTCTTCTTGTTAGCACTTCTCAAATTAAATGACTAGATATACTATATAATGGTTGGAAATGAATTATGCAGACATAAAAATGCGGAACACCTCTGTAGATCCATGTTTTGGAAAATTATGAGTGGTCATTTTTAGCAAAACTTTAGAATTGAATACTTGGAGATGCTAACACATTCAACTCCAATGCAGTTAGGCACTTGGAAAATCTCTTTGTCTAGTTAATAGGAACAGGTATGGTTTTATTCTTTGAAACTGCCCTGCATCAATCCTAATAGAAATTTGACATTAACAGAAAAATCTGGCACAAGCATGGATATTAAATTGAGAAAAATAAGTGTGAGTCCAAACTGAGGTATACTAGCAGAACTGCATGGGATCCCTAAAGATCTGAAAAAAAGTACCAAATTTATTTGCCATTCTGCCTTTAAGTACTATATTTTCATCTGTAGCACATTCACTAACCTACATATATATGATATATACATGTCTTAAAAACCCATACATTTTATTTTTGTCTTCTCAGGTGAAATTTGTCAAGGAAACCCTGTCTGAGACATATATTAAGTGTTACTTATTTCAAAAAGTGAATGATTAACATACTGCATTCTTATAGAAAATCTTAGCTTAGGAAGCCATGTAGGGAGGCAAAATCACAAGACAGGAATCTTGTCTTTTGTGTAAGACTGGGTTATTGATTTCCTTCATGTATTCCTAATAAAACACTATACTACTCATCATATGCTGAAGTAAATGACACAGCAGCATTTGACCCTCCCCAGAGATGAAAGCTCAATAGATACTACTACAGGCACTTCATTCTGAAGGGTTTGAGAAAAGCCTGAACAACCCACATTTTTTCAAAATGTGATCCTTATTGTTTATTGCAAACATGTGGTTTACCTTTTACTAGCAATATAAGTAAGTAAAGACACACAGTTATAGAAAATACTTCCCCGAAGGGGAGGACTGTGTATGCAAATTAATTACATAGATGAGGATCGCAAATTGGATCTGCTGGAATGGGAGTTGCATCTGCATCAGCTTCAGAAGCTGATGTGGTAATACTTTGTTCATACAAAGCAGTACCTTTCTTTAGGCAGTTTTCAGTGCTTGAGAAACCTCATCTAACAAAATCTCCATCAACCATGTGAGGTTAGTAAGTAGCAATATTAAATGTATTTTTAGTACTAATTGGAACTCTATGTTGTTTTTTCTGTGATATGTGATTTTTCTCTTCACCCCACACTGGAAAAAGAAATCAAAATTTTAAAACTGTCTACAAGAAAGGTTACAAGAAAAAGTTGTTCTGGAAATGTCAAAAAGATATTCCTGATACATTTGATTAGCTGCCTTTGCTTTTCTCTGTCTTTATACACCGCAATTAGATAGAATACAAGCAAAGTGACTGAAGTAAAATATTTCATTTTTTAAAAAAGAGATTATGATGTTGAAAGAAAATATATTGACATTAAAAAAAATATTTCCACCTTCCAAACCTGCAAGTGTAAAAAGTTCTGATAAAACATTTTGATTTCAAATTGCCATATATCTATATAAACTATATCTATACTTATACCTATAGGCACGCTTATATCTATATAGTCTATATCCGTATGGCAATACATGCATTCAGCATGCACTTTTCAAGAGGGCCTTTGTGTTATGGGTAAATCTGTGCACCAGTGCAGTCTTAGCACCATAGAACCCACTATGCTGACTCCTTGAATCTAGGTGATGTCATTTGGGAAAACAGGCTCACCTTTTAAACCTTTACCAAGCACATTTGCCATATCCTTCTCTCACTCCTCTTCAACCAACTGTCTGAGCCATACTGGGCACCAAAAAAAGTAGGGGTTAAAGAGCAAAACATAGTGTATACTCTAATACAGCAACATTTTACCTTGCTCTATGGTTTTTACTATAGGTAACCTGAGGGTTAATGAAAGTAATTCTTATTTGTCATGACTCCTAGAGGGGAGAAGCTTCCTTTGCAGGCTCTTTCTATTGACAGTTGATTTATTCTAGGCAGTTAAATGCCACCCTTACATCTGATCCCATCAGATCTTGGAAGCTAAGCAGGGTCAGCCCCGGTTAGTACTTGGATGGGAGACCTCCTGGTAATACCGGGGACTATAGGTTCTAGTCCTGAGGACTTCACTGTCAAGCTCACTCAGCCATTGCAGATGAACCTTAGGAGTTAAAGTCTGGGGCCAGTTCTGCGTAAGCTGTGCCTCACCTAAAAAATCCCCTGTGCAGGCTCAAAGGACACACCCACGTGGGTAGATCCCTTCCAAAATCTTTGTTCACAAAGTCTAGCCATATATACATACATGATTTATTCTAGTTTAGCTGTTTGCTGTATTTCCTTTTTTTTTGTTATCCTAGTTTTCCACCATTATTTGATTAATAGCCAGACAGTACCATGTCATTAGAGCTTCATTTGTTTGTTTGTGTAGTGTAATCCATAGATATTTAAGTGCACATTATGAGAAAAGAGAACAGTTATCACAAGTTCCCTGGGAAATGTTAGATTGTTCTTTTTAAGGACAGGACTTACAAAACAGTGCTTGCTAGGCAACTGTAGAAAAGTAGTCAAACATTTAAATATTTTAAGATTTTTAAACCTATTTCTCATATAAACTGGTTTATTATTGCTGGAGATCTGATTTTTTCCAGCTGTCATTCATCTAATTCACAGCAGTGGCCACCCAAATTGCTGGAGTCAATATGAGAGCCAAATTCCTTTACCTGTTGACATTCTGCTTTTGTCTTCATTCTAAATATCATTCAGCCCTAAGAATATTGTCTCTGCAGGTGCAGAAGTGAGTAGGAATGCCAACAGAAATTAAATGACATTTTATCACTTTTGAGATAGCATGGAATTTGTTTTTTTAAGGGATGATTGCATTTTCTACATATATTTCATCAACTGGCATCTCTATTCCTTCCAGATCCATCTTCCCCTGAAGTCAATGATAATTTTTCAGAGTCCTCATACAGAGCTGGATTAGGCTCAATATGATGGATAGAAAGACAATGAAACACAATAAATTTAACAATTAGGTTGGCAATCATATTGCCTCAGTAGATCTTAGATGCTTAAGGAAATAATAGGTACCTAACAGATGACACTAGAGATTTTCTATTCTGGAACTCTATTCCTGGCAATGAGCCTTTGATGCAGAAGTTATAGTCAGGTTTCTGCCTGTTGAGTAGGACTATAGCTCTTTACTTCTGGAATCTTACAAGTCTTTGCATATGTAACCCATGGAGAAAAGAGGCTCAATGTTTTTTTCTTACAAGTAATTTTCATAGTCACCATTTTTTTTAATGATCAAGAAAGTATCCAGAATCATCAGTTTGAGAGAAGTCAAATGTGATGAGATGCACAGACTGAACATATTGCATACAAAATGGAACTGTCTTTCAGTCACTTGTAAATTTAGAGTGTTCTGGATGTAACTCTCCTTAGCCTTTGTCTTCTTCCATACAGAATCTGTTACTGTCGCTTTACCTGTGATATGCCAAGGCAGTTACCAGGTAACGAATCACCAAACTTTTGTTTCTGTAGTGATAAGAACTTTTAAAATCTCACTTTGTCTCTTAGATAGCTGAAGCACTAAGCCAATGTGGCCATAGCTTCTTAAAATTGCATTGTAAAAAAATCATCCTCAATGCATATTTGTTGATGTTAGTTTAGAAATAACCTGAGGGCAGGTGTCAATAAAACTCCGAAAGTAGTCACTTGCCGAAAGTAATCACACAAAGCATTCAAAAGAATATTTAATGAATTCATCTAGCTGTTGAAACAAATGTTCATTGAAAAGTGGTTTTGGTATTAGCTTAGCTCTTGACTGAATTTCTGAGATGGCTTGTGAACAAAAATGTTGAGAGAAATAATGTAAAAAAAAATTCTGATAATAGACACACCTTTGAAAGGCTGCTTTTGAGTGAAGTATAAATACATTCAGAAGTAAAACTACAGTTCTGACAGTGTTGTGTTTTTAATGATCTACTCACAAAAATATGGCAGCACTGGTGAAATGTACTGCACAATTTTTGCTAATTTTTAAAGTAAGGTGATCATTCCATTTGTTTCAATAATAGAAAGTTGCCTGATATTTTGCATGAATGAAGATGGCAGGTGACAATTTCTTTTAGAATGGAGAAGATCATCTGCCAAGTAATGGGAACCTTTCAGCCCAAATGATACTTTTAAATCTTAAACATTTTACCACACAAGATGCAAACCAACAGCCAAAAACTCACAAGAGCAAAAAGAGACCTGCAGAAATAACTCCAAAATTTTAAAATATTTGAAATCCTCAGCTTCTAGGAAATAGTTGATCAGATAAAAAGTGAATTTATGGAAAAGCGGTTAGAAGACTAACTGATAGTTGCTGTTAAGAAAAAAGATATTAGTTTTGCATATTAGTTGTAAAATTTTCTATGAAATTTCAAGTCACCTGTTCAATTTACTTGTGCCTGATTTACTTATCTTCCAAAGAACTCAAGTAATCAATAATTTATGTAAAAATCTTGTTTGACGGAGCTAGAGTTTTTTACCAACAGCTGATTTTAAGAAAATCCTTGCAAATGACTCTCATAAGTATTTACCTTACCTAGTGAGGATGCCTGATATCAAAAACTCTCCCTTTATACAGGGACCAGAATTATTTGATTTGAAAAATTCCAGTCTTGGGCATCCGATCCGCTCAGGTCTCGGAAGCTAAGCAGGGTCAGCTCAGGTAAGTATTTGAATGGGAGACCTCCTGGCAATACTGGGGGCTGTAGGTTCTAGTCCTGAGGACTTCACTGTTGCCATCCAAGCTTGCTCGGCCGTAGCAGATGAACCTTAGGAGTTAAAGACTGGGGCCAGTTCTGCACATACTGTGCCTCACCTAAAAAATCCACTGTGCAGGCTTGAAGGACACACCCATGTTGGTAGAGCCTTTCCCAAATCTTTGTCCATAAAGCCTAGTCATACATACATCTGAACATGAACGATACAAAAGCTTAAAATTGCTAGTGTTAAAATATATTTTTTTTAAAATACAGTTTTTTAAGCACTGTGTTCACTTCAACAAAATTTGATTGTAAAGGAGCTCCTGGTTAAATAAAGGTCTTTCAAAATGATGCAAACAACAAATAGCTCTATTTCAAAATGGTTGTATTTGAGATATTCTCTTTACATAAAAAATTTTCCAAATTTTTAGAGGTAATTCCTGAAGAATAATAATTCACTGATTTTTTTTTAAGCCAACTTCAGCTTTAGTCTTGGGCTTATTAAATCATAAATAATACACTGTGGTGATAAAACAAGTTATATACCATCTTTGGAGAAAACAAACAAATAAGCAAACAAAACCAGAGTGAACACAGACACAAGAAGTATAACGCACCCTTAGTTAGCCTTACAGAGCAAAGAAGAGGGCAAAATTCCCAGCAGATGTTAAAATCAGTGTGGTTACCCTCAGTCTAATTAGTCTACACTGATTTACACCAGCTGAAGTTCAGGAGGTGACTGCCTGAGGTGCAGACATGAACTACATAAGCAACTCAAACCTTTGAGGACACTTTTCACTTCAAGTCAATAATGTGTTACTGAGGCACCTTGATTATATTCATATTTATGTCTTGCCATTTACACGAATTAGGTTGTCATGACAGCTGTTCTTCACTTATCTAGTTAATAACAGTAGCTTCTGGAGTTTTTTTGCAGTAGTCTGTTTTTTTGTCAATGCATGTTTATCTACTGTGACTTTTCAGTGCCTTTCAGATTTAACTAGCATCAGAAATCTCTCATCTTCAAATCTGTGCTGCATATTCCAAAGGTCATAGCTAAGCGTACAGATTCAGGCATTATAATTCTCCTGGTTTTACACTTACTGCACGGAATCCTTGGGAAATGTTGTATTGATTTTTATAATTTTAATGTGGTTATTTTCAGAATGTTTCTAGCCTCTCTTACCTTAGCTGACCAGTTAAATGGCTGAGTTAGACATCTGTCTTTTAGTTTATCAAATCAAAATATCCTTCTCCACTTAGAATATTTTAAAATTGTTTTCTGTGCTTTGATTTCTAATGTACAGAATATCCTCTCAATGGCAAGTAAACCTGAAAACCTCATTGCTACTTGCACATTTCAAGGCCTTTCTATTTGAGATGTTACTTCATTACTCAAGTTTTACCATTGGCTTGGACATAATAATAAACTGCAATTCACTTTGTGTAGCTTATTGTTTATAAACTTAGCTATATTAAAATAGGAAGGATGATAGTTCCCTGTTTTTGTATGAGCACCTAATACAATATGAGACTGTCTGGAAATCACAGCAAAACCTTTTGAATCAATTCTGAAGAAAGGGTACTATATCAAATATAAATAGATGCTGCAATTACATAAAGTAGAATTCAGTTTTCAAGAGCTGTTGAGCTTTGGAGCACAAACCAATTACCAGCAGGAGTCAGAAATTGTTCCACAAGGAACAATTATCTGAACTATATGGGAAGTAACAGGGATTTCCATCCTGGAACATTTAAAGTTCTTTTGGTTTTGAGGGAAACAGTTTCTTACCTAGATATTACAATCATTCCAAGGCACTTATCTATCCAGTGATATACAGCTATGGACTGTGACCTACAGTCAATGAAAAGATAACTAACAAGTGGTGTACTACAAATACCATAAAAACTTGGAATAAACTCAGTATCATGTGAAGAGACCTCAGTGGGGCTATCTGCCTTTGGTTCTATGGTTTCCAATTATGCAAATTCTTTTTGCATAGAGTGGTTGTATTGGCCTCTTGTCCTGGATCCAACCTGTGGTCTTGAATTTAGCCTTTGATTTATTTCTTGTGTTCCTATAGCAAAACATGGGTTTACACTCTTTTCCCCCTACACTGAAAGACACCAAACAGCAACACGCAGCTTGAGCTAGAGTCTAGGTATGTGCAGAGGAAAATGTCCATGAGGAAAAGGGTCGGTTTGCATCACAAGTCATAGAATCATCTGGGTTGGAAGAGACGTCCGAAATCATCAAGTCCAACCCTTCATCCAACACCACTCTTATTACTAGATCATGGCACTAAGTTCCACATCCAGTCTCATCTTAAAAACCTCCAGGAATGGTGAATCCACCACCTCTCTGGGCAGGCCATTCGAACACCTGACCACTCTCTCTGTAAAGAATTTCTTTCTGATATCCAACCTAAACCTCTCCTGGCAGAGCTTAAGCCTGTGCGCACTTGTTTTACTGCTGCTTGCCTGAGAGAAGAGACCAACCTTCACCTGGCTACAACATCCTTTCTGGAAGTTGTAGATAGTGATAAGGTCTCCCCTGAGCCTCCTCTTCTCCAGGTTAAACAACCTGTAGTTGCCCGGGTCCTTCTTGCAGCCCTTTTTGTGGATTGGCGTGACATTTGCCAACTTCCAAACATCTGTGACCCCTCCAGAGAACCAGGACTGTTGATAGATGATGGGGAGTAGCTTGGCAAGCTCTTCTGCCAGCTCCCTCATCGCCCTAGGGTGGATCTCATCTGGTCCGAGAGAGTTCTGAGGATCCAAGTGTTTCAGTAAGTCACTAACTGTATCCTCCTGGAAATCGTCCAGCATACAACCCTACCCCCTGCTCAACTGATGCAGAGTCCCTGTAGTTTTGCTGCTGCAGGCAAACCTGCAAGGCTTAATTTGACAATCCTATGGCAGGGCTTCTTCTGTTACTGCCTTATGGGGCATTATATCAATGGTAGTAATACACTTCTTGCTGTTTGAAAAATGTAAGTGGTGGCAACTACCACAGGTCAGCACATCAAATATGGGCACAGTTAAAAAGACTGCACAATTTGACACTTTACCTTTTCGACTTTTATTCCATTTCAGGGATTTCTAATTATTTTCTTAGTGAATATATGAATTTTGAAAGGCTTCATGGCCACAGAGCTGGAAGTCCTTTATCCACAGAACAAATAGTGGCAGTACCAGCTTTCTTGGACTAATTTGCCTGAAGTGCAACTTTGTCCTAAAGAAATTATTGCAGCATTTACATTCTTTCATGACTTTGCTGGGAGACTAGCAGGCATGCTGATGAGAGCCAGACAAGTTGTTTTCATTAGGTTTCATTACATAGATATTCAGTGTGTCTAAGATTTAGATAATCACATGCGTTCATAAAGTAGGCTACAGCCACAATATGATGGAAATTTCTAGACAATATGGACTTTAATGAAAAGGTTAACAGTAACTTATACCTTAAAGTGCTACCCTTTGTGTATTGCAAAATCTCCTGTGAGTGTCCCAAGACAGAGGTGATGCTTGTGTAAGAAAGAGTTGAGCCCTGTATTAAAGGTAGGTCTAGATGTAAAAACAGTAAGAGATGAACAAAGAGGAAATGTGATATATCAAATACGTATTACTTCCTTCTTAGTATTTCCATAAACAAGATTTTCAGGTTGAAAAATGTATGTTTACAACACAAAATCCATAAAGAACTTGAAATTCACAGTTTGTGTGATTTTACCTAGTTGTTATGACAGCTTCTATAATACATGGCATGTGGTACATTCTGTAGCGAAAGAAGTTCAAATGCATGTGGAAGAATGATCAAAACTTTAGGTACTGTATGTGTCTCTCTAAATATATACTTACTAATATGTATAAACACATAGATATAGTTTGTTTAATTTATCCAAGAAATTACTATTCAAAAACTGCTCAGAGAAATTAGTTATTCCTCACCGTGGTAAATGAATGTGATGCAGGCATGCATAAACACCCACAGTATAGCTGAACATCTAGCTATATAACGTTAAATGATGATAATCCCTAAACATAAATAGTTACCAGGCTCTGAAAGAAAAAATTGTTCTGGCCAATCTTGCCTAAGGAAGTGCCTGAAGTTTTTAGCTGCAGACACTCCCTATACTGCACTGTCTTCCAGGAAGTTAAATTGATGCCCATTATTATGGTGGCCCAAATGTTCTCAGCGCACAACCCAGGTTACATGCAGCTTTTCCAAGAGGTTTCCTGGGATTTTCTAACTACGGTAATATACTGTAATCTTTTCCCCTCCATGCGAACTCTGCAAAGTGACTTTTAAGCTTCATGAAAATGAAATGAAGTGAAATGAGAATTTATCCCTTTGAAAGCTATTTTTTTTCTATCATGTTATATAATACCATTAAAAAAACCAAAATCCCCAAACCAATGAAAACTTAATAAAATCAAAATAGTAACTCTGGACCCACTGTCCACAACAAAAGTCAGCTACAGTCAACAGTGGCACTGTTGACCTTTACCCAGAGTACTGGCCATATTAAAATAACAAGCTTTCTAATTATATCTCTGTACATATGGATTTCAGTTTTTATCTCTGACAACAGACTGCATCCCTACCTAACATTTATAATGTGCTCATTCCACTCTTCCTTCTCCCCTGGATAGGATGACAAACGTGTAATTGGAAAATAGTGACACCAGTTCTGTGAATAACCCAAACAGAATCTGGGTGAGATGTAGCTCTTTAAGAATATGCAACTGCATGCTACAAACAAGCAGACAAATACATAATGCAGTGATTCCCTCTATAACCACTTTTCACAAGGAGAGTCATCATGGTGTTAAATCTTGTATCCTTCTGTCTGATCCTGGAGAGAGGAGCCATGGCATTATTTTACCGTGGCATTTTCAGATGTAGGACTTACCCGTAAGGCTGTAGACAGCTGAACATAATTTAAGCAGCCACAGACTTTTCTAATTGCACTGGAGACTGAAGAACAACAAATATGATTTATAGCTGCACTTGTTTTTTATCTTTTTTTCCATGCAAAGCTTATACCGGCTTCAGTTTCAGCATCTAAATTAGTTCTTCTTATACTTTATTCATGCAATTCATGATAGGCATGAAAGGTGATGACTTCATGAGGTCCTTTTGGCCTTATAAATCTACACAAGAAAGATAAGACTGTTATGGAAGTTTTATGATATTACTAACCCATTTCTCAAAAATGCAGCTGATTGTAGCTGCATTCTTTGTAATCGATCTGCAGCATTGACAACCATATGCTCTCTGTTTTATATAGGATTCTTAGAGGCTCTGTAAAGAAAAATAATTGCAGTTATAAGGATAAGTCTGAAGACTTTTTCTGTGGTAAAGGCTTAGCTTGGCGGACTGAGTTTAATTCCTTTCTGAATTCCTGCCTAGTTGAAATCATTGTGTAGTGATCATCATTTAAATGATCATCTCAGTTGTGCCATCAAACATTAAAATAACCTTATATAAAAGACGAAGGTAACTTGAAATGCTAAATCTTTCACATCTCTAGGCATTAAGAAGAAAAAATAAAGGCATAGGTCTACAAAGTCTTACTAAGAAATAAAACAACATTGTAGACCTCCAAGAAAATAATCCATGATGCACAGTAAGAAATGAGAGTATTACTTTCCCACTCACTTTTGTAGTATGAAAGGGTTATACAATTTCTCAAGTGCTCCAGAATGCTTTTCTACTAATTGCTTGATAATGGAGGGATGTAGCTTATTCTATGATGTACTTTTCAAGATTTGTGGCAAAGACAGATATCACAGAGAAATCAGTATGGGTGGATCAGCGTATTTCTACTACAGACTTGAGGAAGTTCCTCATGGATAACTGCAGTGCCCAGAATTACCAGCAGAGCTCTGGAGGAAATCTCCATGACCGAGACAATTAATGTACAAAACCATCATTGGCCTTATACAATGAATGATTCTCAGAAAACTATAAAATATACTGTGCTTAAAATTATATAACTCCATCTAAATAATTACTATTTCAGCCAGCAACCTTTTTTTTTTTTTTTGATTTATCTGGATGTCTCCAAACCTGGTTGTAGTCTCATCCATTTCAAGGACACTAGGCCTTGTGAAATAATAGCATGTCACATTTAGGCACAGAATATCTTGTGCAAACCAACTCATCTGTTCACTCAGCTCTCAATCCATGTTATATATTATTTGTATGTTATTGATGTACTGAAAGCACTTCTCAGCAAAAGCATGTTTGTTTGCTCACACCATTCTCATGAAAGTCTAAATGTGTAGACTTCATGAGATTTACTTCTGATTTATGTCAGTATCTTAGGCTCATCATTTATGTTCTGCTCTAGTTTAATCCATTGCCCTAGTTAGAAACAGCAAATACAAGGAAAGAAGCATGTCTTAAGATTGGCATAATCAAGTGAAGTCATTAACCTCTGTGAAAGCACATCTTCTGGCAAAGGACAGATCTTAATTCTTCAAGCTAGGGGACATCTTCATTTTTCATCTACTATTTTCGTGGTTCTCAAGATGCAAGTTACATGAATTAATGAATACGTGAATTAAATTAAGGCTTAAATATGCAAAAAGACCATTTGTGTGAAGAAAGTATGGAAAAGTGTGGTAGAAAAAAAGATATGAAAAATGTGATCCAGAGTTCGAGTAGAGCTACAAGAGAACTCAAAAAGCCCATGTAAGAGCAGTAGCATTGTTTGTGCTGAATAGTGGCAGCAGGACTTTATTTGTCCTGTATTTTGGGATACTGGATAGATAGAAGTCTGTGACCCCCACAGCCATGCTGCGCTTCTTTCTTTGCCTTTGTTCCAGATTTACCTTTATATTGAGAGTCTATTTATGGAGAGGGTCTGCTGCAGAACTATGCTCTCATTCAGGAAGGTGGTATGTCATGCTGTGGTTCCTTTTTGGATCAAAGTATTTTCCCATATGGAGGAACCTTGATAGTTCTTAAATGCCATAGATGCTGAGGAAATGAACTGAGGGCATTGCTCACTGTCCTGTGGAAAAGCATGTTTTATTTTACCTATTTGGAAACAATAAATTATTGAGGCCCATGAAATAAATATTCTTGGCTTTATTTCTCCCTTACTTTAAATACACAAAGAAATGACACAGAATTCTTTTCAGTTATGTTTTTCTAGTTATACTTTACAAACTCATTTCTGTTTGTTACTGACTGTGATAACTCACAAAACCTTCAAAAGTGCCTCCAAGGAAGAAGTAATAGGAACTCTAAAAGAAAGAAATTTAAAACAACTACCATTCCATACCGGGAATACTATTTCAGCAATCCCAAACTAGGATGCAGTGGGTGACACTGACTTGAGGAAGTGATTCTTCTGTGTAAATAGATCTGCCCTAGAGCTGTAAGTCTGTGAGACAATTTGAGGTCACTGGATCTGCATCAATTTTATGATTGAACTGTAGTGCATAATAACAGGGTACTCTTAAATTAGTGTGGGGAGTGAAAGTTGAAATAAACTAAAATTGACATAAAAAATGAAAGATTAAATATGATTCTTGTCTCCTGGTAGTACAAGAAAATAAAGTACATAGCCTTTTTCTTTCTTTCTCATCCCACGAAAACCTTAGAGTCAAAACATTTCATCTAATCCTAGTTTCTGTTTTAAAAAGTGCATTTCACTAACCTATTAGATTACTGATTAATAATTGGTAAGTTGATTTTAGAGGCTGTTTCAGGTTAATTACTTTCTATATGAAAGATAATTATTTTTGGCATTTAAAAATGGACAGCACAAGTAAGCTTGCTGAAAAAAAGATTATTTTCATTATAGTTTAATTAAGCTGCTGCAAAATAGTTGCTATGATATCTGATTTTTATCTCTTTTAGAGGAATATTCTTTATTTATTAAATTAACTATTCTTGTTTTGAATTTACTGATACTAATCTGTGTGGTTTTATCTCGGCTTGGTAGCTTTCCTTTCACAAAAAATAAGATGTGCCAAAGGATGGCTCTGGGCTCCCAGAGCCTAGACAAAGAGGAGACAACAGAGAAAAGCCAACAGGGAAGTTTCAGACATAAAAGCTTTAGAGTTTTCAAGCTACTTTTATTGCATCAATGCAGAAGATAACTCAGCTGAGGGGAATGTACAATACCCTGAATGCAGGCTCTTAACCATGTTTATGCACTAGTCTGAATGTGTTGCACCTTTGAGGAATGGATAAACCACAGTAAATTTTAAATAAGCTACTTAGGAAATGATTTAATGAACTTCTACCATGTGTTTTCAGTTTGAGATATTTGCAGGATCCAGCTTGGCTGGATCTTTTGAATTAGTAGTAGCTTGTCATGTGACTGCAGCACCAGCTAGGATCTGAGAGAAGACTAATGGCAGGTTTCAATTTTGATTACAGGTTTGAAACGTGACAGCAAGGAAGGGAAGAGGAAACCTTCCTCTGACTGGCTTGAGATATGACTTCAAGTCAGTCACAACTGTGCAGGGAATTTAGATCTTTGCACTGAGATTCCTAAATAATATACAAAAGCTTTTAAACTAACAAACAAAAAGATCGCAGTTTAATAGACAATAAAGCAGGTTAATTAACTTTTTAAATACACATACTAAGACAGAACAGTAATAAAAGGGATTGTAAATCATCTTCCCTTTATGTCACAACCCAGTCCAGAAGTTCTAAGTTTTGCCAGGTGTTTATTTTAATTTTAGACTTCAAGAGATATCTCCTACACAAACTCTTGTAAGGCCACTGATACCCTGAATTCACATCTGGAGAAAAACGACGCTTTCTCTCTAAGAGATAGCTTAGAAAATAAATGTTTAGGTTACTGCCAAGAAGAAAAGAATAAGGGATGAGAGACTAAGTGAAGAAATAATAAAGAGGGAAAGAAATGAGAGAAAAATAAATTTACCACTTAGAAGGTCACGTGTTGACAGTCTCAAAGAGAGCAGGGCCTGACAGAGACCTTGTGTGTGCCTGTTTATAGACTGGCTATCGTGACCACTCCCCCCCACGTGGGACCTTTGGTTCACTGCCCACTCTCTGTCCCCTTAGCCAAAGGGAGGGGTGCCGCAGCCAAGCAGAGGCTCCAGGGGTGTGGTGTGGGCAGGTACGAGGTGGACCTCGTTGATTGAGAGCTGCCACAAGCAGCCTTCATGCCATGTGTGTGGCCATGGACCTTGGCGGCCACCTTGGCTGACTGCGTGGACACTGTGCTAAAGACTTGTCCCCTTCCCCAACACACACACACCAAATTATTCATTTGAGCCATCATCATAAATCTGGTCTGTCACACCTTATCCACTGTGTACTTTTAGGCAGATCATTGTCTCAGCTCTTTTAGTGGCTTTCTGAAGTTCAGCAAACTGCACTATCCCTCTGGATACCCTTTTGCAGTGTCTTGGTCTCAGTAGTATCTCCAGTTCCTGCTTCTCTGACCATTTTATTTCTGTTTTTGGAGCTGCAGGTCCTCTTCTTGATGCCCTTCTGGTAGCCTTCTTTCCTCTAATTTCCTAAAAATCTACTCTCCTTTTCTGTGAAATTTCTACCAAAGAGGATTTTCTCTCATCCTCCAGAGAGTTATATATGACCTTCAGCTCCCTTTTTAAGAAGTGTAGTTTCTACACTAAAAAATACAAAGAAAGGATACAGTCTGTCATATGGCTGATCTTGCTAAAATCCTCGAAAAGGAAAATTCAGTTGCCATGACAATGAACAGTTTTACAAAAAGCCACATTGTGGTTGAGAAACATATTATCTAGCAGTTCAAACAAAGCAGAAGCATCATAACAATTAATTTATTGACTTAAAGGCTGCCAACCCCAATATCCCTTTTCTAACAGTGACTAGTACCAGATGCTTCAGAGAAAGATGAAAATAAACTAGTTTTAAACAATTATGCAATGAACTGTCCATAGAGAACTTTTCTAAGTGCTTTTACTGAAAGAGTAGTCAAGAGTTTGCTTTTTTTTTTCTTCTGATTACCTAGCCTTCCTCTACAATGTAACTGCACATGTTCTTATCATCAATTTGAAACTTGAGATAACTCCCTGGCAAGAATATTCAATTATTTTTTCTTGCTTGCCCTTAAACCTGTTTTTTTTTGGTATGTCTCTGCACTATCTTACTTGTTTTGGTCACAAAACTAAACAGCCCATACATTTTTATGCTTGCCTTGTATATATGTTGGTCCCTGCCTGTATAAAATCTGACCATCTTCTCTAGGTGTAGCCACGTCTCTTTGGAATGAGATAAGAACATGATCTGAACTGTAGGCTAGGGTGTATTGATTATCATGATAATGACATCACAGCAGCCTCAGTATTTGTGTCTAACTTCCCTACATAAAACAAGATGAGGGAGCTGAGTGTGTGGACAATATGCAAGGAACAAGAGTTAAAAAGTACGGAGGTAAAAAAGAATTTAAAATGCTGACAATTACACCAGGACATTTTGTGTTAAAAAAACATATAACACGAAATTCTCTTAGTTGGCTCAACACACGAGAATAGCATTAAAACAAGCAAGAAAAATCTACTGACTAAACACACACATGGGTAAGCACTTGAATCACACAATGACTGGAGACTGGCACAGATCATCAGACAGACTTTGGCAGTCAACCTGAGAAGTCATGGAGTTTTGCACCCTTTGGATCCTGATAAACATGTGTCAGATGATGTACTTACTTAAAGGACTAAATGTACTTGCTTGTACTTGTTTCTTTTCTAATTTAAAGACTAGATCATTAAGGCAGAAAAAAGAAGAGATATAGGGGCACTCAAGAAAAAAAACCTTGAATATTCTTGCCACGGAGTTATCTCAAGTTTGAACTTGATAATAAGATGCAATAATAACAATTTTACCCCTTCTAATAGAAATTGGTGTCACATTAGTAATTATCCTCTTGTACAAGAAACAATGGTGCTTGAAATAAAATAAAGGAAATAAAAAGACTTTGTATCAAGAGTATCACTAACAAGTAACTGTAATTCCGTTTTACAAAGAGACTATTAAAATTTCAAGTAAAGCCTGAACTCAAATTTCAGTGAATATAGGATGACTAAAAAGAAGCAAGTGAAAAGATACTGTGGGTTTGTTATTTAGACCATGGCATAAAGAGAATTTTATGTATTTACATAGCTGATTCAAGGAGAATTCACCCTTTTCAGTACTTCAAAGATGTACTTCCTTGGAAAATATAAATATATTAAACTATAAATCCAATAAAATAAAATATGTATGATCAAGTTAAATATACAAGCATACAATGAAACCACAAAACCTCTTCTGAGAATTTTAAATAAGTTTATCTTAATTTGCTTATATTAATTTAAAAAATATTTTATAAACAAACTTATGGGCAGCAGTGCATTATAAAGTAGACAATTATAAAATAAATATGTCAGGAAATTTATTGTAATATGATTTTTTAAATTACTATTTACCTTTAGAAACCAAGCTTGGATAGGTAAGATGAGAAAGTAAATATGACTAAAGTAAAAATGACTACTATGTCCCTTTGAAAGAATGTAAAAATTTACAAAGAAGATATTAAACACTATCGATGACCAAGATCATAGCCATGCACACAAATACATCCATAGACATAGCTTGAGTCCCAATACCACATCTTAACTGGGAAGAATATGCCATTCAGGAGCAGAGAAGGGATCTTGGGAAAGGGAACAAAAATCCCATTTGAATCCCCTTTTCTGTTCATTTCGTAAAGGTAATTATGAGCTGGACCAAGCCAAACTGTCTCTATGTGCTACTGTTGGTGCTATCCAAATTACTGGACATTAATTTTCAGAGAAATGGGCAGGGCCCTATTTTTGCCAAAAATAATATGCTACTAACGTGTCTGCTGATAAACTAAAATTATCTCTTCAGTTTGCTAAAGAATAATCTGCACAAAATATTTAAGACACTTAGGCATTTAAAAGGAATCGAATTAAGTGAGAGTGGATGATGGGTGGAGCAGATAACTTTCCTGGGAGCTAGTTTGAAGGGGGAAAACAGACTTGTAAGTGATCTTGCTGAAATCTAATTCATAAAAGACACCCAATCTCCAATTTCATTGCACAGTGCTTGTAGGGGGTGGTGTACTAGCAGAGCCATGGTGCAGTCTGCATTTAAAATGCTTCATAATTGAGTTTTTATTAATTTCTTTGTAAGGTTACTTGTAATTGTAGTGGGACCCTTGATCGTTTGGTGGCAGCCTGCTTCAGAGAGCTTGAGAGTCCAGTTGAATTAAGGCAAATGTGTTTCAGCAAGAGAATTAAGAAGGAGAAATTAAACCGAAAATAGATGGAATATTTTATTAATTGGGGGCATGACTTTTCTGTAGAGGTCACCATACATAATTCAGATTTACCGACTAACATCATACAGACTAGAGTGGATACAACGAATTGATGTGGGCAGTGCAATAATTGCAGGTTTACAACAGGTTACACTGCTAGATGGGTCTTTGAAGGGCAGATGATTAAATGGAGGTTAAGTTTAGGATTTACATGGGGTAGATTTCTGTGACCCTGGTTATCTATGGAAGAAAGAGTACATCTGTGGCTAGTGCAAAAAGAGTTCCAGAATACAAAATAATGTTGAAAACAGCATGAGAACAACACAATTGTTTGGTTGTAGTTTTCGTAAATACAAAGAAATCTCAAATTAAGAATCCTCCTTCCTTTTTTACTTAGTCTTTTGGGACTAGGACCACTGCACTCTATAATGATACACTCAGTTTCATCAGTGAGCGGTAATTATTGCTCCTACTTTCTTGGAAGACCTCCGAGACTTCCCTAGGTCATTCTTGAGAAATGCTGTGGTCGATTAAACACTACAAGGGTCATTTTTCCTTCAGAATAGGCACTGAATTTAAATCCTACCCTGCAACAGACACTGATGCTGTTTTCAGCTGAGACATAAAGCCAGGATCCAAGAGGTAAAAAAGAACTTTAATGAAAATTGAATGTGTTAGTCTAAGCATCTCAATTAAATCTCATTTGTTCATTAAATCTGGCCCCAAATTTTGCCTGTTTAGTCCTTATAGTATTTGCCAATATAGTTGTGCTGTATGCTGTCATTTCACAGGGCCTTTTCACCTTCTAGAGCTAGATTAGACATCAGTAAAATAAGACTTTTAAAAACATTAATTATTATTTCTCTACTAGTAAGAAGAAGCTCTGCCTAATTTTGACTGACATAGCTCTAATGGACTTAAGTAAAAAGATTTAAGTGGGTATCAGACTCAGTAGTAACTAAGAATCACACTCATATAATGGTAATTAATATAAAGGTAATTTTAAAAAATAATTAATTTTTACTTTTATTTTAATATGCTAATTTGATATCTCTTATTCCGAAAAAATATTCATATCTTAAATATTTTTGTTAAATTTATTCAATGTAACCCAGAAAATTCTCAGCAATGGAATAGCCCAACTGGTAAATTTGGTTTATTTCTACTCTTTTCTGCCAGAGATTCTAGTTTCTCTAATACTAACAACTCAGAATAAAAGAGCTTTTGCACTGCTCTGCTGTATGAATCTGCTACTCACAACCACAGGCAGCTTGCATAGATGCTGGAGGTGTTTCAGAAGTCGTTAATTAATGGTCTTAGCTGTTAATTTGACAGAGAATTTTAAACAGAGATGTATTGTAAACCAAATATATAGTCTCCTCTCTGTGATTTCCATTTTCTTTTGATCATAACAATCAACTCACATTACCCATCTGAATCTTATATCTTAGAGATGAAATTCACAAAATTCCCACAAGTATTTCACAGCAAACAGAGCTATCAGTCCCTTAAGCCAAAATAAAGTCTCTCATGAAAGAAGAAATGAACTTGTCAATTAATGTGTGTTTACAGCAGGATAATTTAGAATGGGAAATTACTGTAAAGCATTTTTGGAGAAAAACACAAGAATATATCAAAAATATCTCTATATTAAAACATGTTAGTTATGCGATCTCACACTCGTGATTACACAGGGAAATGATTTAGAATAATCTGATGTATGATACATGTTTCTCACAGTGGACTGTAAACATGACATGCATAATTAGATGAAGAGAGGGAAACAAATTGACTAAGTAGTGAATAATGACACAGCTCAGTGTTAGAAGCTGTTTGCTGTCCTCAGTAAAACCTATTTACTGCAGCTCCAATATGGTACCAACTTCAGTACAGCTTATTCTATACAGTTGGGCAGACTAAAGGAAGTTAAAGAAGACTTATAAGAACCAACATAGCAAAGAAAATAATGGTGTGTAACCATACACTAGGAAAACACCATAGGCAATGTTAAAAGCTAAATTGTCAACACAGAAGTGAAAATATAATAAGCATAGTGAAGAATAGGTGAATAGAGGTAATAGATTGAAATTAAAACAAGAAAATGCAGTCTTTGTTAAAAATCTTATCACAGTTGTATGAGTATGTAAAATAATGTCCCATAAGAAATACTAGGAAACATGTAACTTGTGCTGGTCAAAACAGTAGGAAGTGTGTGACAGTTAATGGATAGGAATAGTGGCAAACTGATGCCCTACTGTCAGCAGGACCCCTTTCCTTTCTAATTTCCATGAGCTGAACCCCCTGCAAACCCATTGCTATAAGTACAGAAGGCAATTGAAGGTAGTTGAGCTCAGATAATTTTTGTTTCCTGCTCTTCTGTTTCTGTATCTTGGAGTAAACATATTGCAGGATAAGTCAAAGTCACTAAAAGCAGTGATTAGTAATGCAATCAAACTGAATAGCTCTGACTTAAAGTTTTATTAGACTAAGGTATTAGTAAGAATTCTAAGGAACTGATCTTAGTCCTTCAGGCAGGCTGTTTCTGTAGCTGTTGTCAGCTGTGCTATCTTTAGTAGCTGTGCTTATTCTCAGTCCTCTCTGCTTACATTTGCACTGTTGGCCCTAGTTTGCTTATGGCTCTTCACTTCAATTCATTAGAGCTCAATTCAGGGCCTCTACCTGTCGCTTATTGGTCTCCTTGGTTTCTCTGAAACCTGCTGTTCTGCAGTGTGCAGAACTCACAGTCTGCTACCATAGCTTGTACAGATGCAGACGTGGTGGTGCTTTTCCTCCTAATGAGGATCAAGGTGGTTATTCCACATTTCACTTTTTGGGAGAGGACAGGTGAAAGAGGAGGTGAAGCCTCATAAATCACTGTTTTTTTTTGAAGATGTGGAGAGGGTAGGAGTGAAATTCAAAGGGCAGAAAAATATTTGTATGAAGGTGACTCCTCCCTGGTCTTTTGTCTTGATGTATGCTCCAATAGACCACATATAACCTTGAAGACCATTGCTCAATGTGAAAGAATTCATTACCTTCTGGACTGTAGCTATTTGTAAATAGACAATCATCCTGACACAGCAAAATTAATCATTACGGTTATCATAATAAAGTTGTGAAGTGTTAAAAGATGTTTCCTCTATACTGCTCTGGCAATCATAAATGTTATTGCTAAATATGGGTAAATGTACCTTCAAAACATGAGTTCACATACTTAGTCTGCTGCCAATTCATAAGAAAAATAACTGCAAACAAAAAAGGATGTTATTTTCTTATAAGGCCTGTCAACATTCATATGGACAGTGAGTACATAAACTATTCTGAATTGATATAGGTTCTTTTGTTCTCAAGTAAACAGTAATTTTTTCTTTTAAGCTGTGCAGTCTCAGATAGGACAAAAGCTCTGGCAATAAAGGCTTATGTCATGAGTATTGCTCCAAAATCTCTGCTGCTCTTGGTCATTAGACAAAACTGGGTAAAGCTCTTCAAGCACGCACTCATTTCCTGCAAGGCAGCTGTGGAGCCTGTATTGAGGTAATCAACTATAGAGTATTTTCTATAATTTCCTGGACTTTATTGCCTTAAATTTCCTCTAATTATTATAACATCCTCTGTGCTTCATAACTTCTTTGATGCACTCATAAAATTGTTCTAATGGGAGTCTTCTCTGATGTCACTATGAAACTGTTCTAACAGGACTGTGCTGAGAAAGTTGGGACAGCTGGATAACTATGTACCTGCATATCTCAAGAAGAAGAAATAGTTCAGAAAGCCTTTTCTGAAGGTTGAGCTCACATTCATTTTAACAAGTAACTCCTTTGCACATCTTTCTGCCTGTATATATAACCGTTTTTTGCAGTATCCAGATTCAATCCCTTTCTGCTACATTTCACTTAATTGTCAATGCTCTCATCTTTTATCCTAACAGCAGACTCTGAACTAACAGTTTGTTCAATTCTCTATGTAAGGCTCTTTGTGATGGAAACACTGCAGCTGCATGAGGTGAAATTTAAAATATTAAATTGAAACAAAAATAATCAAGAGGTCTTAGAAAAAATTCCCAGCAAACCAGCAAGAAACTGTATGCTACCAAATTCTAGTTTGCATTCCTTCTCAGATAAATTTTGAACTCTCATCCTCCTACTTCCTGAATGACATGTCACAGGTAGCAGAGGTAGAGGAACCTCAGTTGCCCACCTGGCACTGTCCAGGAGAAAATGTGATGACTTAATTTGGTTCTTTCTGGGGTTGTCTGAGGTGTCCATCCCTCCTCAAGTATTTTCCTTCAAAATATATCTGATTAGGTCCTGGTAATCATTCCTTAGAGATGTTTTTAACGAAATCCTAGCCCCCACATCCATTGGAAAAACTAAGCCACGCTCAAAGTTTTTCAAACTTCTTGTGGTTGATGCAACCAATACTTTACAAAGAGCCGAAAAAGCAAAGTTTTATAAACATACATTTACAGGATTTTTCATTACCCCAATGAAGAGTTTGGCATGGCTGTTCCTGACATCATAGCACACTGTTGAAAGGAAAAGTAATCTTTTATAAAGCACATTAGTAAAATCTTTTGAAGGTACATAAGCAGTATGACACACAAACCTGTATCTCCTGCAGATGATATAAGGAGTAGTTTGAAACCTGACTGGAAATCAAATGCTGCTACTTTGTAGTTTATCTTAAAGTTTAACAAAAGCCTAATGTTTGAAGTTAATACCTTTCTGGATAGACCACTTTTCTACCAAAAAGAGCATCAACATTTCAAAAGAAGTTGCAACATGGTATAAGCCATGGTATAACCCTGTACACATCTACCCCCATTTAAGAAGGATGCTGCCTACACCAAAATAAAAGCAGCCTAACAAATAGTCAGAGTTCATATATCTTTGCATGGTATTTAAATAGGTGACATTGGATGTATGCAGTACAGATAAAAATCACAAGACTGTACTTGTAGAGAGCAGATCTTATTTTTCTTGTATTAGATGGGGAAGTTGTTTGCTTTTTGTTTGTTTGTTTGTTGGGTTTTAAATTGCAAATTAATAGCTTACATTACTCTTTCCTAATACTCCTAAGCTGATTAATTCTGAAAACCAATTCCAGTAAAGGTATCAAACCAGGCTATATTAAGTGATAAGGATTACACTAATTCATCTGCCATATCTTGATAAACAATCTTTCAGTGATGGATGAGGGGAATTTAATTTCTACCAACTACAGCCTGAATTCCTTCAGAGTTTTATGACTTACTGAAAAAGGTCTTGTATAAAAATATATAAACTAATTTCAGCAACCAAAGTGATCAAAATAATTCTGCCTGATTACTAACTGCAAATCTGCAAGCAGTAGTTTTTGCATTGATATTAATATATGCTCAAATAATAATAGATGGAGTGGGGCACTTCAGAGGGATCTTGATACTCCTTTTTCATGGATGCAGTCCTCAGTCCTGTTCTCCAAGTGCTTAGAATTTGACATGGTCTGCATCTTTATTAGGCCATGATTTATGCTGAACTTCATGTAACTGGAAAAAATGACATGGAAAAAGTTTCATACAGAAGGAAATATTATTTTTTCCAACCAGACAGGCAAGCCTGGGAAAGACCGTCTCAGTCATCATAAACATTGTACAAAAATACTAAAATTAAGTTATGATCAATTACCCAGTTGGAAAAGGACTATGAAAAAAAATCATACCAGCTAATTTGTCCCCATAAATTTCTGTATGAGGAATATACAAAGTAACACATAATATAAATGTGTTTACTTTCTCCATAACTTATACAGGCTTATTACTTTGCCTGATTTATCTTCAAGTATTTCTTCTTTATGAAGTCCACTATATACATATAGTAAAGTATTCATATGAAGAAGACACTTTGTGGTGATGGGCTACACAACATGTGCATATTTAGCTTCTGCAGTCCAGTACCTTAATATGCATTTTCACCATGACTACTATATACACAAGGTATTTCAAGCTAATCTTGCTAATCTTCTTATCCATTGTCAATCCTAATAGGCAGATCTTCAAATCCTTTGGAAGGACAGTATCAAACATTTCATCTATTATAAGACCTGTTTTATTTGAAATCAAGTAGTTCAGTGATGTTTCTCTTTTCAAGAATAAAAACTGGGAATCCAGGTTTGACTTTGTTACTGAGAATAGTATGATAATGAAAAATGCAGATGATAGATATGGCAAGACATAATAAATTAGAGAGAAGTATGCACACAGATTTTAAGTAAGGAGTCAAACCATAAAACTGCACTACCATTAGCTGATTTCTAAACCATAAAAAAGAAATTAAAATTTAGTTATTAAGAAATCCATCTAAATATCCAGTTGCATGTAATCTTTCATTGCTTTCCTTTATTCCTTGTAAAGGCAATCTTGTATCTTGTAATAATTATATTAAAAAATAGGCTTGAATATATTGTCTGTTATGGAGTGAGTTTTCATGCTCTTTAAATAGCCATTGAATGGCTTAGATGGAAGGGACATTAAAGATTATTCTAGATCCAAGTCTGTGACAGGATCAGAAACACCTTCCACTAGACCAGATTACTCGAAGCCTCATCAAACCTGGCCTTGAACACTTCCAGGGATAGGAAAACCACACTTCTCTGTGGATAACCTGTTCCAGATTCTCACCAGTCTCACAGCAAAAAAAAAAAAAAATCTTCCTAATGTGTTATCTAAACCTACACTCTTTCAGGTTAAAGCCATTATCCCTTGCTCTATCACTACACGATCTTGTAAAACGTCCCTCTCCAGCTTTCTTGTAGATCCTTTTAGGTACAGGAAAGCCACAATAAGTGTCTTGCATTCAAAATAGGACTTACATAAATACTGCATGAAATCTCTGCTATGACACAGTATAAAGAGTCAATGACATTAACAAAGTGTTGGCAACTTCTCTCCTTTGCAAATATTGCTGAAAGAGCATTTTTCACATTGGGTTTTATCTAAATTAACTTTATTTCACACTCCATTTGTCCTGCATAGTTTACCCTGTCTTTCATGCCAATTAACTTCCAGAAATGCTTGGTGTGCAAAATGAGGAAGATCTAAATGAATTAAATAGGAATTTAATTGTACTATGTGATAATAGCTGCTTTGCAGTTTACACAGTTGCCATCAACATGTGTGTGTTTTAGTAAGTTGCATTTGCAACACATTCACCTCAAAATCATCTGGGAAGTCAAAATAAGTACCTGTTTCACAGCCTGAAATCTTTTCTGTTACTTTAATGAGGGGAAAAATTTACTTGATAAACCAGCAAAGTTGCTAAATGCATCACTTTGAGAAGTTACATGAGACAAAGTGGGAATGAAATCTCTGGTGATTGTCTTGTCTGTTCATCATTAATAAATGACAATTGGTTAGTGGAGTGCCCATTTCCTTTAGGGGGTTTACAAACACAATTGAGTATCATTAACTTGCTGTGACTATAATAACCTCAGAGGTAAGCAGATATAATTTTCAAATGCTGACCTAAATATTGTCAGATGCAAATATGGTCAGAACTTCACTCTAGCAGACAAAAATAATGGATATTTTTATCTGGGTCCTCCACAAAATTAATCTAGTTATTTCTGAAAATCCTCACCCTTAATACATATATATATATATATATACATATACATATACACACATATATACTCACATATTTTTACTCACATATATCTATGTATATATTTATTTGTTTGTTAATTGTGAAAATTCCTTAAGATCTGTGTTTTTAATATGTCTTCAAAAAGAGGCAAAGCATCTGCAGGAATATTAAATAAACATGTGAATTTTTGATTTTTATGAATGGTTTATGAATATCAAGTAATTATCTGACCCAGAATAACACTATTTTTTCTCATGTGAGCTCTTTGCCTACAATTATATATAAATATAATTTACTCCTAAAAGCAGTGTTCCTATTATCTGTACCTTCAATGAGAGACACTTTCACCCAATGTAACCTAATGTTTCTCATCACCTATGAGACCATGCATGGTCACCATGAGTCATGTTGGAATGAGCTCCCTGATCCCCCACTCCCTCCTCAAGCCCTAGCAGTACAGAATAGTTCAGGAGCAGTAGGAATTCCCCCTGTGAGGAAACAAATTCTGCTGTCCTGTCAAAAGAAACTAACCATATGGTCTTATGAATACAGAATTTCCAAGATCAGTTATCAGTCATCTGTTGCATTTTGCATGTCTTTAAAAAAGTTAAATTATATCTCATAGCATTCAGGTGTTAATATATTTTATGAAGTTTACAACAGGATAACATTCAATCTTGCTTTGTTTGTTTGACAAAGTTGAGATACTGTGTCACTATTCTTAGATGCTGAAGATGTATGTAATGGTGATGAATGTGGCATAAGCTTTAAAGAAAGAAATATAAAAAGACAGAATCTGACAGGCAGATATTTTCATTCTAGTGCATATTGTAACCAGTCTCGAATATCAGTAAGCAACAGAAAAACCCGACAGAAGTTAAGTGAGAATATAACAGAGTTATGTTTTTGTCATTTCTTTTAAAAAATTGAATTCTAAATTTACCTGAATTCTGCAATTTACCATCTGTAAATGTAACCTACAGAGAGATCTCAAGTATGTATCGATATGCAGTTATGCTGTACCTACAATGTGTGTTTAATACAGATCATGTAGACACAACTGTGTATTTGTCCATTGTAAGCACTCTGAGAAGTAAATTCCCTGGCCACTTCTGGACCACACAGGTCTGGAACACGTCCCTTGAGATCTCTTCTAAATATTGTGATTAAAAAAATGAAACTGAGCAGGCTTAGTGTTTTCTGGTACTTTGAATACTCTGTGGAGAGGTATTCCATCTTGCGTCCTGAAGCCCAGAAGAATGATTTGTTGGAATCAGAAGTACTGGAAACACATGCGGCATCTTCACTGTTGCATCTCTTCTGTCTGCCTTCTCTGCTTGAAAGGGAGGACTGATAGCTCACCTTCCCCTTTTGTTTGACAGTTTTCCTCAGTAACAGGTAAAACCTACTTGCCAGATGAACACCTGAGGAAGCCCAGAACTCAGAGACATCCAGAAACCATCGGGGCAGCAGCAGAAGTGCCCTATGTATTTGCACAAGTGTTGTGCACTGCCAATGCTCCTGCTGACAGAAAGGAATGGCCAATATTCTAAAGGGAAAAGTCACATAGCACTAAATTTAAACAATGCAATTATAAAAATTTTCTTTAGAATGGGGCATATCAGAATTTTTTTATTATTATCAACTTGCTTTATCCTCTATTTCATACCACACAATTTTGAAGTGCTGAACAGGTCAGGATTTAGCCCTGATGATCCAAGAGAACAACTTTCTGGGATGATTTCTAAAAGATGTGCTAAACGGTCTAAAAATTCCATGAAATGTTATGTAAAATTTAGGAAAGTTCTTATGTTGAATTTCTTGGAAAATAAACCTCTTTTTCACTTCATGAAAAGGACACAACATTGTGAAGCCCTTTGCAATGCAACACAGAACTGGGAAAGGCTGTTTCCCAAGGACATACAGAGAAGCCAAATTAGAAACCTCTGTGCAAATTCACAGGACTCGAAGGGTTGTGCAGCATGATGTATCCACTCAAATGTCTATACTCTTGTGAAGAATAGTTGATGGAGAATAATATGTTTGCCTGAAGGCATGACCTCTATCAGTGCTAATTTTTCTGATTGAAGGATCAAGGAGAAATTAGACAAGCAGGGCCATCATTAGAAAGGGGCATATTTTCCATTTATTCTCATAATTTTCAGATGCATTCAAGTTTATGGAGGAGAGAGGAGTCAGTGCTTGCTGCATTATTAAAATTCTGAATTATGGTTTAAATCAGTGTGCACCATGTTTCTCAAAACAAATCACTATGGGAAAGTATGAGCTTCAACCACTCTATAAGATAAGGTAACTAATTATATTCACTTTTCAGCATTGGCAGAGGTTTATCTGTGCTCCTTTAAGGATTTACTGAAAGTAAAGTGTATCTCATTTGCAGCCACAGTAATCAGCTTACTTTTAATCTTTTGTTTTCTTTATAAATAGCAAAGATTTATTCACTTTGAGCTGTCTAAAACCAGAGCTACCACAGATCATCCAAGAGCGTTAATCTTTGTTCTCTAAAATGAGTTTTCTGAAACCTGGAGGCAATGCAAAGAAGGAAAGAGGGGTTCAGGTGCTTACAGAAAGTCAAATAAACACATTTCTTTCCAGATTCTGGGGCTGTTGTAACTGAGTTAAGGTTGAGCAAAAACATTTTTCTCCCAGTAAGCTGAAATATTTCAGTTCAAGAATAGTTTAGAAATAAATCTTTATTGATTCAGACCTTTTTGTATCATTCATTGCCACAAAATTTGGTGGTAAATTGCTGCCCTTTACTAAAAAGCCTCCTCCCAGAATACTAAACACCAAACAAAGGATTAAAACAGCTAATCAGCACAGTTGCTCACCATGCTGATGAGTCTTAGAATTTGGCAATAATGGTGGAATTAGGGCCTAAGCTTGAAACTGAACCAAACCAGATGTTAGCAAAACAGTTTATATGTTAGAAACCTTTATCAATCTTATTAATTTCTTATTTGCTCTAGTTAGAATGTTAACATAGTTATGATTAATAACAGGATGGCTAATTGATATTTTTCCTTCCCCATAAATGTCTTTTTAAATTTAATTTAAAGAGAGTATTTTGTTTCACTTGTATTGTATGTTTCTGAAGCCCTGATTTATTCTTTCCCCCAAATTGTTTGTTAGAAATACGTGACAAAGTGGTAATTACAGGCAGATCAGGTGAAAAACATGTTTCAAAATATTATTTAAATCTATAACTGTGTATGTCTACTTAGTTTGTGCAAATGGGAAATTTCAGGAAGAGACCCAAATAATGTGAAAAAAATAATGAAAATTTTGAATACTGTGGAGTGGTCCTAACCAAGCTAATTGACAAGAGTAACAACAATTACAGCTAAGACTAGGTTATCTACTAGAGGGTAATAATTAATTTGTCTTATACCAATACTTCTGAACACCAAAAACTTAATACAGCTGTAAACTAAGGAGAAAGCCAGGTGTTACACATCTTGTATCAACTCGTTCAGTGAATTAACAGAAGTTTTAGAGCTTTAGAATCAGCTAAAGGCACATGAGACATTAGTATTATACTTCCAGAGTGACAGGTGTATTTCTCTCCCTTAGAAATTATATTGGTTTAGTAAAGCTGGTCAATGCCCTCTGAATTTTATTTTGCAGTGTCTTTTACTGTATATTTGTTGAATACTGATAAGAAACCTTAGAAGCTTTTTTAATTTTATGGTTTTTTTTTTTTTTGTTTGTTTGTTTGTTGATTGGTTTTGGTTTTTTTTTTAAGTGAAACTATGCCCATTGATCTTTTCCAGATCACTTTGTTGGTTGGGCTTATTGGATCATTAGGCTGTCTGAAGATCAGGTAACATCATGGATCCTCTCCACAATATGAGGAAAAGCACATTTCCCATATTTTTGGGGAAAAGCATTATCATTATTTTGATGATGTCAAAGCTGCATCATGTGATCCAATTCTTATAGCATGAATAGGTCTTTGCTCATAAAGTTTTGCCAGTTAATTGTCATCTTTCACAATTAGCAAGAGCTGATCCATTCATAGTCTGACCTTAAAGCAATGCAAACTAATGAATGGTGTTCTCAGGATGGTCCAATAGTTCTGAGCCTTTCTTCCAGTGGATCTTTAAAATGTTCTTCATTCTGTCAAGATAGCCTTATGCATTTTGTGACATTTTTAAGAGTTCTTTTGGGGACAATTAGTCTTCCTGAAATTCATTGTGTAAATACACATTTAATATTTTTTTTACAAGATCCAGTATTTTTTTCCTTGGCAAGATCTTGAGCTAATTTTTAAGAAACTTCTTTCATCTTAGAAAACTTCTTTTGCTGGGAAACACATGATGGCTCAAGTCAGTTTGGGTAGGCTATGATGGACAATGGCATAGTAAAAGATCTGATCCTATTCTATGCAGGATTTCACCTGTCATTCCTTGGAAAGTTTAGAATGGTGGTGGTGTGCATATGATTCATTAAGGTTACTGTAGTAGTTGTTCAGATTAGAGTTAATATTTTAATACTCAGATATTTAAACAAAAGTCTTGACTATTTGTCAGTATGAGAAGTATCAGTTTTTTATATATAAGACAGTGGTAACTCTAGATACAGTGGTCTTGTTCCAACACAGGCAATCATTTTCCATTTTTTTTTTTTAAATTTAGTATGCTTCCTAATGCTTATAGTGTTTTTTCAAATATGTGCTATGGAATAAGTAATATGTTCTACTTGAAAAAAGGATACATTTCAGTTATAGTAAATTGACCTGTTAAACACCCATAGAAAAAAACAAAAACAAAACCAAAACTATCATT
This sequence comes from Pithys albifrons albifrons, assembly GCF_047495875.1. NCBI lineage: Eukaryota > Metazoa > Chordata > Aves > Passeriformes > Thamnophilidae > Pithys > Pithys albifrons. Next base: position 44,931,666 of record NC_092463.1, on the reverse strand, counting down.
AAAACTCACTATTCCCTGCTCTAGGGAGCTGTAGTAACCACGGTATTGTTGTATGCATAACATTAAAGGTACAGTATAACAATCCCTCCGGAATAGCAAATCCTGAATTTTAATGATTCCTGCTTTATTTTGGTTGCATAGTACTTTAGGATAGGTATTCTTCAAGATGAAAACTAGTATAGAAATATAAGATATTGCTATTATGTTTGAATTAATCACATGCTTTCCCCTCCAGAGTAATGCTGAAAAACATCTTAACATATATTTTTCTTGCAGACTGAAAAAGGAAAAAACTCTTCCTTTCATGAAATAGGATAAAGCAAAGAAAATTATAAAGCTCCTTCAAAACTGAAAGAAAGAAAATCAGTTTCATGTTACTATATATAGTTTTTATCCTTCATTTCTCAAAATCAATATTAATTTGAAGGAAAGAGAATGACCTATGGGAAGAGGATCGAGTACTTCATTATTAAATATCTGCTAGGAACTGTTTCTGAATGGGTAATGCATGTGAGCCTCTAAAGTAGGGGAACTGAGGAGAGAAACCCTAGAACTCATTTAACAGCACTAGTGTGAATGAGCTGCTATCATAACGCACAGTAAATATGGTAATTAGGATGCAGACCTTACTTAATTAAACTTTATTTCACTGTGTGAGAAGCAATACATTTAAACAAAATAAAGATATTAAATATTTAAAACTAGACTGGATAACATATTAATGTTAGTGATAATAAAATTTATGTATATGAACACACAGTGACACATGTAAATCACTCAACACACATGGTTACATGTATGTATCAGTGATTAATGGGATGTAAAGCAGCCTTTGTTTATTTGACTTCTGTCTCAGAAAATAACATTAGAATCACAGAAATCAGAGAAATAAGACTGAGGCAGGGACATCACGTTTTTATTACATCTTAAGAAAGAGCACAGAATAACCCTGTGTACAATATTCTGTTTCTCCCTGTGAGGATTAAAAAGGTTTTTTGAGTTAGGAAGGTTTCTGGAGCTGCAGGTAGTTCTTCTAGGCCTCAGCAGCTGGTACCTTTTGGTACAGAGAGTCCACTGAAAAAAACCAGCAGGTTAACAAAAACAAAGTGAGATAAGAAGGTTTTGGGAGAAGCTAGCCATGAGAATGGAATGTTGAAAACACAAATTTCTCACAGAAGAGAACACATCTGGGCAGAGAGTAACATCCAGTTAGAATCTGTAATAAAGTTTGTGGACACTGTTATTCAACCTATCGGACTAAGCCACATGTGGGATTTTACAATATATATTGTGTAACTTGTAGTTAGAGGGGCTTGCTTTTTCCTATATTTTTTTCTTTCTTTTTCCTTCTCCATGGAGCGATTTAATAAACTATCTCGTTTATGACACCTGCAAGCTGTGTCTCTTTTGGCCACTGAAATCTACTGCTATCCACATCTCCCTTGTTGCAAAGACTCCCATATATTCTGCATTCTATGCAGAGGAGATAGTCTAATAATGGATTTATGTAATGACTTGAGTTGGAAGGGACCTTTAAAGGTCATCAAGTCCAACCCCTTTGCAATGAGCAGGGACATCTTCAATGAGATCTGGTTGCTCAAGTGCCATCTTACTTGACTTTGACTGTTACAATAATGGGGCATCCACCACTTCTCTGGGAAAACTATTCCAGTGTCTCACCACATTCATCATATAATTCTTCCTTGTATCCAATAGAAATGTACTCTCAGTTTAAATACAGGCCTTGGTAGAATGTCTTTCTCCATCTTTCTAATAAGCCTCAGTGTGATCTCCCCAGAGTCTTCTCTTCTCCATGTTAAACCTTCCAAACTGTCTCAGCCTTTCTTCATAGGAGAGGTGTTACAACCCTCTGATTGTTTTTGAGGCCTTCCTCAAAAACAGGTCCATTTCTTGTGCTGGGGACCCAGCATTGAATGTGTGTAACCTTGATTGTAACGGAGAAAATTTAATGGTACTATATCCAGTCTCCTGATTAACAGCTGTGGGAGAAAAAAATGCCTTTTGTTATTCCCCAGTCTTCTGGGGAAAGTTGTTCTCCTCAGACATCATATCCAGAAACCAACACAGAAAACTAGTGGTAGCACAGGAGCACAAGACAAAGTCTGAAGAGCTTCCACACTACCTTATCTGATAACTAAAAAAGCCCACTTTAAGACCACTTCTTTGACCAATTCAAGACTAGTGGGTCCAACTGCAGACAATATATTTACATGGAGTCTGAGTTATACAACATGCTTTTCCACAGCACCCATCAGTTATTCTGAGAGTCTGGAATTAGTGGGGCTCAGGCAAATATGAACATCTTTTTAGATCTGTACTGCCACTGTTTAGTCTGAGCTTGTTTAACCTGGAGAAGAGGAGGGTCAGGTGGGACCTTATCACTCTCTACTGCCAGAAAGATGGATATAGTGAAGTGGAGGTTGACCTCTTTTGCCATGTCTCAAATGAAAGGATGAGAAGAAATGGCCTCAAATTGCACCAAGGGAGATTCAGATTAGATATTAAAAAAATCACTCAAAGAATGGTTAGACACTGGAATAAGTTGCCCAGGGAGGTGATATAGTCACTGCCTCTGGAAGTGTTCCAGAAGTGTCTAGATTTGGCACTCAAGGATATCGTTTAGGGATAATTATGGCAGTTCTGGGTTGAAGCTTGAACTAGGTTACCCTAAAGGTCTCTTCCAATATTTATGATTCTGTGATTCTGTGACATAAATATATATGTTGATAAGATATAAGCAGCTTTGGAGTCTTTAATTTATCTAAGGATTCCTTTTTTTAGGAAGGTTCTATCAGCAGATGGCTTTCAAGGTGTTCTGATGGATTGAGGGTCCTGGTCTTGGATTTTATCTGAGATACAGGTCTAAAATTGTAGGTCAATGAACCAGTGATGAAAAACAATTCATAAAGAAAAATAGAGCAACAGAAACAATTTGCTACAGTGTCTCGGTTTGAGGGGAAAAAACCAAAATGTTTTACCCACAAGCAGGGGAGGGCCTCCTCCACGATAATTACACCACTCTTTATCAAATTTAAGAAAAGGAATTTTAATACAAGAAGGATAACTGCTATATATATATATATATATATATGTAAACAGACTAGTGCAACCCACTTCCCCAACACCACAAGAGAGGAAAAAAAACCAAAAAAAACAACAACAAAACCCAGCAGGTTTTTTTCTCCGGGAGGAAAGGTTATACTTAAGTGTTCATATCACAGCCCGGCTGGCTGCAGGGTGAGTTTCAGTCCCTCTCCAGCGAGACAGACGAGCAATGAGCTTTCAGATGGACTCAGTCTCTTCCCCCTGTGTTCCCCGTCCAAGAAGCAGAAAGGTACGAGCAACCAGCAGCAAATCCAAGGCAGGCAGCAGCAGCAGCACGGCACGAAAAAGTAGTCCGAAGTAGGCAGCGGCAAAACAGCCAGGAAAACCCCAGCAGTAACCAGCAGGGCAGCCTGCCTCCTTCCAGCCCCCACTCCCCCGTTCCGCCAAGCCAAGACTGGGGAGAATATCCAAAAAAAAAAAAAAACCCAAAAGAGACAAACCTGCCCCCACCCCAGCGATCAACAGTTAACTTCTTCTTTTGTTAACCGCTGGCCTGGGCAGTTAAGTGGCAGGGGAGAGAATTTACATAATAATCCCAAACTACAACATACAGTTATATCAACTAACATCTAGTGGGTTTGACCATCTCAGTTCCATGATGTTCTGTGGACACTGCATAGATACAGCTCAGTTATAGAGGGTTACTGTAATAATTTGATTTTTCCCCTCTGCAGCCAATCATTGAAAGCAGAAGTTGTTAATTGAAAATATGTTTATTTCCCTCTTTATCTTTAAATAGCCTTTTTCTGTTCCTTCCCAGAGATAAAAGAAGTGTAAATGTATCTTAAGTACCTTATCATAAAGCTAAATCCTTTTTACACTGCTAAGCAAGCCTAAAATTGTGTTTTCCTAGATTTAAGGGGGCCTTAAACACCCAGGGATGCTTTATCCAAAACCACATTTAAACCTGAAGGCTAGAAAATTTAAAAAATCTTGTATCCAGTTTTTCATGCTATTTCTATTTTGCACCTGAAGAAAAGAGGCAAAGGCACTTGGGTTGAAGAGCTTTCTACTGAGAAGTGGAAAAGGAATTTAAAAGATGACAGTCATCTCACTGGTCTCTCCTTACTAGCAGCCACAATTTGATTGCAAAAGACACATTAGTTACAGTGGACACCTAAATGCAGACTCAGGTATGAATGACAAAGCAAATTTATTCTCAGAAGTTTGCATTATTGCCTCTGACGTGACTTTTCATGATTTAAACCCTCTGGGTTAAATGTTCAGTTGGTGTATATTGATGTAATGTCAGTGACTCTAATGGAGTCAAACTGAATTAGATGAGCTGAGTGTCTGAATGTCTGTCACAGTTTACTGAACCAGATTCTTTGTGCTAAAAATTGCTTTTTTATTTTCATAAAGATGTCATGTCTAGCAGGAAATCTCAGTTCTTGCACTGGAGACTCTATGGAGTGTTTCTCAGGTATCTTGTGTCTTGCTGGATTTGGCTGATGCCTTGTTAAACGGTGCATGAAACCATTTGGACAAGTGAACACAGTGAGCACAGGGGAGAATTTTCATTTCTTAGATCATCACAGCTTGCTTGTTTTCTAGCATAATAAACTCCACGCTTCCTAGACAGCTTTTCCAGAGAACTGCACATCCAAAATCCTTTAAAGATCTGAAATCTAAAGTAAGAAAGATAAGCTATTCACTCATAAAAATGATGAGCCCAGTGGAGTAACTCCCAGACTTGGGTCTCTATCTGCCAACTGAAAAATTAAGCTGTTGATCTAATAGTATCAGTGCATAAACCACCTGTCTCCAAGACAGTCATGTTACTATTGTATCAAGGAAGGTCTTCATGAAGGATTTTACTGGTCTTTGAGGTTAAATGTGAAAATGTCATCAGGACAGCTGAGTGACAAATCAGAGAGGACTTTTATTTTGCATTGGCTAAATGGGCCTGAATGATAGTTGATATGGAAGAAAAAAGAAAATTGTTACCAGCTTTTATATTTTATCAAGAATCTCACATTAGTATTAGTATCCAAACCCACCAATTATTTGAGACTGGCATGTCTTTTTCCTTTTTATTTTTTTCTTTTCTTTGGAGTTGCAGAAAACAATACTGAAACAAGACTTAATCCAAGCAAATTTCAACTCTTCAAAATCATAATCTAATGGGAATCATAAACACATTCTTATTTTAAACTTCTTTTTAAACCTAACCTCTTCTTCATACTCCCTCAAATAAAAAAAACAAAAAAAAACATCAAAAAAACCCAACAAATCAAAAACCAGTGATAAGAAGGCTTGACCCATGACATTTGAATGCTGGTTTTTGGTGGGTTTTTCATCCTAGATTAAAAGGTATTTCTTCAATGTTTTATAATGATGGTGCTTTTATGACACTCTCAGAATTTCTAGGATATTTTAAAAACTTCATGGATGAAATGTATTTGCACTGTTCTAATCATCCGGTGTACTTTGACTTCTTGTGACACTCTGTAGAATTCATCAGCTAAAACTCAGAGCAAAGAGGGAGAGCAGTGGATCATCTTTTACTAGAACAGACTGGAAAGATGAATTTTACGCCCATTTCCACAGGCACAATCCAGTTCTGTTTGTGCAATACATATCCTAGAAACCAAGCTATAAATCCTGTACAGCATGGAAATGCTAGTGATATCTATTTGTTGTGTTTTACAATGCAAATGCAGCGTCTAGTTAACTGGGGAAAATTGGAACAATTTGGAGTTTTTTGTTTTGGATAGATCCCTACATCACTTTTAGTTTTGCAATTCACTGTGGGAATTTTGCTTTTGACAGCTCAGCTTGGCCTAGGCAGTGCCCTTGATGTGGTTACCTGTCATGAAAAGTGTCAAGTCTCTACTGATTTTCTCAGCAGAATTCAGCCACAGAAATCACAGTTGGATAGAAAAAGAAAAGCAAAAATGAAAACTTGTTTATAATTATCCAAGGAGCACTTGTAATCTGTAGCTAATGCCTGAGAAGCACCTTTTGCTGTTCCCAGACACCACTACCAGAGCTTGTAGTGCAGGTGTATAGTACCAGCCATGATGTAGGTACAGTTCACATTTTCAGGTACCTATCAATGAATTATAAAAGGCAGAGAGAGGGGAATGCACTGTACTTTTCTCCCTTGTTAAAATCATGAAATCTAACACAGTGGCTTCATAATCCGCTCACTGGAACTATTCCTTTTCTCAATTTTTAAAAGACACGGGCATGTTCTCCTGTGTGAACTCTTATCTCTCATGGTGACCCGTGTTGCAAGATAATTGCTTATTGCTGTGTGAGTGTTATAAATCCGATTGCATGGATAGACCTCAGCTCTTCCTGCATGGGAACTACTGGCCTCTGCTCCTGCAGCTTAAGGAGTAGATGAGCTTTTAGTAACAGAGGCGATGAAATAAGAAACTGTTCTTAGTTTTCATAGGAGAACATAATGATATTTCTTCTCAGCTTATAATGACAGTATTTGAGCTTCCTTTTTACACCTAGAAGAAAATGTTTACCCAAATTAGTAATTATTGCTGATATGGAGAACTAAAGGATGAATATATGTAGGAAGGCCTAAAGAATTCGATTTCATCAACAGTTATTTGTTTCTCAAAACTATTTCAGAAGAATGAATAGTTAGATGTTACTTCAATCCATCAGCACAAATTATACATCTTCTTACAGTCACCTGAGGCAAGAGTACTTTAAATATATTTTCATAAGAATAATAATTCATTAAGAGATATCTGTGGTTTAATATTAATTATTTATATTTTTTGTTATTTGTTGCTTATCCTCTCCTTTCAGATGTTCTATTTATCTGAACACAGATCAAGAATGGTATTTTGTGAGTTAATGGCCAGTCTTCTGATTCAAACAAAGAACTGCAAGAGCCTGGCAAACTAAAAATTATTTATCCAGTGCAGAAATACAATTATCTCAGGAAAGAGAGAAAAGGCTGAAACCCATCAGATAATTTATAGAATGAGTACACTCCATAAGTTTCTTTTGGTTATCAAATTAATACTAATGTACTCAGAAATACATATAATTTTAAGTAATTATATATATATGTTTTTGTGCATATAAATGGAACAAACTTTGAAACTTTGTCTGTTTTCAGTGAATAAATTAAACCTCCTCTGATCAAGCACACTGCAAATCACTGAGTATACATTCAGCTTCAGAAAGAAATTTCAAATTGAGCATACCTGCATGATTTTATCTTCTTGGCTATCAATGAATGTTTTTAAAATCGTCCTAACCCTTAAAGAAAGAACTGCAGAAACCAAAGTTGTTCTGCACTACAGAACTGAAATTTATAATCTGGCAGCTTTTCACATATGAAGAAACAAATCTGACAGAGAAGAAGAGGTCAGAAAAATGTTATATAAGATTAAATGTAGCAATATACTTAAAAGACCAACAGTCCAATGGGAATTAGTAAGGATTCCGGAGTAAAATACAGGGATTTTGAGGAAGAAAACTCAGCATAATATGGATATATTTGCTCCTAACTGTGGTAGTTCTTATGCATATAAGAAATAAGCTACACACATTTTCAACTGTCTTTTTTTGAATGAAGTAATTTACTTCAAATTTCACTTGTTCGTTCAAACTTACCAAAGTATCTATAACTAGAATCATTATTTAGAAAGTGGAAAAAAACACTTCCTATTAATTTATCTTATTTTATCAGGCAGAACATTTCCTCTGGTAATATATTACATTTATAAACTAGCCTAAGCACTTGGTAATAAACTACAGTCACATTATCTAAATGATTCCTACAATGATATCTGAAAAAAACACCACATTCAAAACCAAAACCACCAGTTTGGATGATGCTTAATGACTATGCTGATATTCCAAAGGGCATAGTTTATTTCCTCACAGAGATGCCATAGTTCTCCATCTTCTATGATGAGAATAACTGGTCCATTCACCTCATGATCCATTTCTTTCCTAAATGTTACCTTTCTTGCAGTTTACCATTTCTGGTACTGTTTATGGTAACAAGGACATATTACACTTTCATGCTTTCTTGCTCTCTGAGTTTAGCAGTCCATGAAGTACAGTTGTCCAATTCCTGACCACTTCAAGGGGCTGTGTCTATTACCCACTGAATTGATTATTCATTGATTTTCCTGTCATTGTTCCTTAACCATCAGCAAAAACACAGAAAAGAACACTCTTTGTAACTCTGTATAGGGCACATGCAATAAACTCTAAAGCTAACAGCATACTTGTAAAATGATAACTGGATGGCCGGGGAAATTATGCTCTTTAAGCATCTTTGGCATTCTCACAACTGGAGGGCATGTAATGGTTTGACCCATGGCTTCCTCAGTAACCATTGTAGCTAAGGAAGTTACAAGTATTCCACACGCGTCTTCCACATAGCAGTGGGGGAGTGGTTTTTTGCTGTCTTCCCTTCCTTGGCTGAGGAGCTGGTGGGAGGTTGTTGGAGTCTGGTCCCTCCGGTCCCTGGTGGTTCTCCTGTCCTGGGTGAGATTGTTTCATTCTTGTTCCCCTTCCTTGAGGTTTTTAATTGTGTTTGTTTTGATTCATTCGGTTTTTTTAGGTTGGGTTGGTGTCTTCCCTATTTTCCGGCTAATCAATCCCCTTTTCTCCCTTCCCCTCTCCCCTGGGGGGTGGGATCCTATGTATTGTGTATACAGTGTGGTTTGTAAATGTTAGTAAATATAGTTTATTCTTTTTATTCAGTTCAGTTTCTTTAGAGTGCGTGTCTTTTCTGTTTTTTTTTCCCCTTTCCTTTGCTGGGAAGGTTCTGGGAGGAGGAAGGGGGGCCAGTCCAGGGTTGGCAACAGCTAGGCCAAACCTGCGACAACTTCACAGGAACAGATCATGTGCACTTCCTCCTAAGTATTACAAGGTGGCTAAAAAAAATCTATTCCTTTCTGTTTGAAAACTATATGAAGAAATGCATTGTTTTGTAAATCGATTCTGTAAAATCATGTGAGTTCCATTCCAGTCTGTTGAGTGTGAATGATTGACATGCAAAATGTTAAGTGTCACTGGGCAAAGGATTCACATAACTCACTGATACTATCTTTATGAATCAAGTTTCATATGCAAAATGGTCACAATAATGCTGATTTTGAAATGAAGTTTCTGAAAATATCTTTCAATGTCTTCTTCCCTTTTGCTGGGTGCACTTCACCAACTCTCAAATTTGCAGAAAGTAGCACTAAAGAAAAACTGATGGCAAAAGAAGGAACAAAAATTAAGACAAAGATCACAGAAAAAAACATATGCAGTTTTATCCACTATTGGTTTTCAGCAATTAGTCAAAGCCCTTTAAGGTCAATCTGAATTAATCAGCGATTTATGGGACTTTTGTTGCTTCCCTTTGGTTCACTAACACACTGTTTATGGTCAGTATGGAGAACCCATGGCAAAACCCAAGGCTCTTTTTTGTTCTGAACTGCAGCTGATATCAAGCAGATGCATAAGACACAAAAGTAGTCTGGTTCTGCATAATTGATGCTGTATAAAATTATAAAACATAGTCAGAGGGATTAATTAAGCTAATATGCAACATTGACCCCAGTTTGTGCTCTCTGCTATGGATTCTGCTGTTGGAAAATCTTAGAATTTTTAAAAACATCTATCAGTAAAAGAATAAAAGCTACATTTGACATGCATAGATCACAGCTTAACTGTAGTTGTTATCACCATAGTTGCCAAGGAATCCCTCTTAGAGGTTACTCTGGCTGCCGCAGGGATAATTTCACACTTTATAAAGGCCTGCAGACCCTTTGCAAGCTACACGTCAACTGATTTTAGTAACACAGCATCTACCTCTGTTTTCCTCAACATATAATTTGCAACATCTTATCTGCTGTAATGTGCCGCAAATTAGTAGCCTGACAAATGAGCCATCTACCCAGTTGAGTTGTGAATGAATAATTGATGGTTGGAACCACAACTAAAAAGAAGCTATTTTTTCTCATCACTCAGATTCAAAAAGGTGCCAGGAAAAAAAGCATCTATAATTTTAAGTAAGAAATGATGCTATGTTCTGATAAAGGAAAAGTGTTTTCCTTCATTTGTGGTGACAGCATAACATACCAGTGTAGGACTGAACAAGGCAGCAGAACCAGAAGCCTTGACTTCTCCCTCCCTCAACCCCCCCCTCCCACCCCGTTTTTTTTGGTCAATTTTTTTGTACTCATTCAGACCACTTTTGATTCACCCTAATTAGCAGATGCTATACATATAAGAAAATAATAAAATAATCATTACTTTATGTTAATTATACATTACTCAGAAAGATTATCTAACTGAGAGAACATAAGAGTGAGAATAAAATGTTATTTCCTTTGTGTTTTTGTAGGGACTCCTTGTGAAGACAGTCATGGTAATGTATAGACACATTTCATTCATAAATTTTTAATTTTACCTAGTTCAGCTAATTCAGATTAGAAGTTACCAGCAGTTAGCTGATGAAATGCTAACTAGGAATTGCTTTAAATAAGGTTGGCTTTGTTTCACAGAAAGTATTTCTTCCTGACTATTTATATCTAATGACTTCCAATTGAATATTATAAAAAGTTGATTCACACATTAATGTAGTGATTCTGACAGAAATACTTACTGTATTTAATTTTTCTGTTTATATAAATGCATAGTAAGACCCATGCATAGGCAAGCTGTGATGGACAGAGTAGCAAGATGTTGTTTCTCTTGACTTTTACAGATAGCTAAGTTATACTCAATACTAGCTATTCACATAATTTTATTTGACCACTTGTCCTAGTTCAGCAGGAGGGACCAGTTAACACTGTGTGTGGGGTGATCAAAGCTGTGTATTCTACCCCATCTATTCATTCCCCAAGGACTATGGACCATTAGCAGCAGCTGCCCAGGGAGCCATTAGCACCTTCACACCCAGCCTGAGGGGGGCGGAGCTGCTAATGGGCCATCAACAGCTCAACACCCCCTGGCTCCCAGAGTTAATCACCCATTGTGTGAGTCCCTGCCCAGGGGGAGGGACTGAGAGCTCCCTGAGGGTACATAAGGGGTGGGTAAGAAGACCTCGGAAAACCTCTCGTCGGATCCAGAACAGCAGCAGGAACTGGACAGGAGGAGATCCCCACTCTCGCCCAGACCACAGCCCTCGCCTGCACCAACAGGTTTTTCTTTTCCTTTTGCTCTGGACTTGGGGGAACCACAGGGGTCTCAGCACAAGGGCAAACAAACCCCCTTGGGTTTGTGCCCCAGGACACTGGGTTATACTGCTGGGGTTTTGTGAGTTGAAAGCAATTTCCCTTTTTGTGTCATTGTACTTATTGTAATGTTATTAATAAATTTTAGCTCTGACTTATAATCTCTCTTGTGGTGAGTTCATTTCACCTGCTGGTTTGCCTTTAAACCAGCACACCACTGATAGAAAAAAAGGTGTTTTTATATGAGCTGCCTATGGAGAAGTAGTATTTACAAGAAAAATAATTACAGGAAAGATGCTCACTGCAAAATAACTTAGTGTTTCTGGAAGAAGGAATGAAATATTAAATTTTATTATTTAACTTATTTAATTATTTAACAGCATATATGACAGTATTTGTTCTTTACATTGCTCCAATAAGGAGTCTAGAGTCTAAAAGGCAGATACTGAGAAGACACAGAAGTTGCAAATGCTATTTTTTTTTTTTTAATTAACATTAACTCACTTCAGAGTCCAGATAGAAAAATGACTTCTAGAACTGGCATGGCTATTACACTGTCCAAAGATAAACTTATCAACAAATGGTTGATTGATGTGACAAAGCACGTGGAAAAGCCAGGTGCTCTTTGTCAACTCAGCTCCTAGGCCTTCCCTTGATCTGTCCATGGTGTTTACTGAACATTGAGAGGTTGTAAAAAATTTCTCAGCTATGACTTCATTCCTTCTCATTTGTAGTCTGCAAACATCTTTATCTGAAACTATATGTTCATTGTCCACAGCTGCTCCAAGGTCCAGCCTTGACCCTTTATCTCTGCTTCACCTTCTGATTACTGCTTTATATTTTGCCTGACAAATGTATTCTTAGCCTATTAATTCTCAGAGTACTAATATTCTGAGTTATTCTTCTGTTAAGTACCTTGGGCAAAACCTTACCTCCTTCTGCAATTTCCCCTCTAGTTCCCCGTTCTCCCTTGCCTTGAACATGGATACTTAGCATCTTCCTACCCGCTGCACTCACTTTAGCACCAAAATGATGTTGCTACTCTCTTAGATAAGTTTTAAAAATACACCTCCATTTCTTGAGTCCTGCTCCAAGTATGGATGGCAGGCATGACGATGTTACAGACAACAACCATTAGAAACAGGGCTGCAGACTTGTGATATCTTCCTCTTTTACTGCCAAAGTTTTTCCTAACTGATATCAAATTTCCTTTCTCCTCCCTTGCACATCTTGAAATCAACACTTCTGTAACTTTTCTGTATTTGGATCAGTCCTTTCACCTTCTTGCAATGCATGTTCAGTAGCTTAATTCCAAATAGAGGAGCACCTTAATTTTAACAGCATGGCTGATCAATAGTTTAATCAGTGATATTGTTTCTAATTCTCTCTCTACTGCTGTACTATTTCTTTAGCTTTGAATACTGTAAACCCAAAGTCAAACTGGGGTCATGCTGACACATGAGCCAATCAAAAAGAAAGCAAGCATACCTGGGTGCTGAATGCCTTTGGTTATGCCAGATGAAAGCAAACAGAATATGTAAATCCACACATCTAAGCTTCTACTTCCTCTCTGCCTCAGGGGCAGTTTATTTGTATGTAAAGATCAAGAAGCAGTTTCATGAAAAGGAAGGTTTCAGAAGAGGTAGCAAGAAGAGTGACAGTGCTAAAGGAAATTTAAATGTATTTTTTCAATCCTTCTGAATGAAAAATTTGAACTCCTAGTTTATTTCCCACCAAGGTGGTATGATTTACAGTGGAGCTGTTTACATTTTATTTTAGTTGATTAGTGTGAGCTACTGAAATATCTCTGCAGCAATCTTATTTCTGCAGATGCATTCTTTGATAGTCATCAGGTAATTTATGCTAACATGTAGAACATTTGCATCTGCCATCCTCCGGTACTAGCACTTACAGATGTTTTATCAGCCACTTAAAAACACAAGCTGTACAACTGGATTACTTCATTTTTTTAATTAGTACTGTTGCTGAGAAAAAATTGTAACAACAAAATATTTCTGCAAGATTACTTATAATAAATTGGTCAATAAACAAAAATCACATCTATGGCTGCAATAATATGAAGAAAATAATAATCTTCAATAGATCTGTAATGATTTTCACCAGGCTAGGGCCTGATATACAGTATGGTGTGTATAATAGAATTATTGAAAGAAATGTGAGATGTTTAGAATGGGAGAAAGGCAAACTTCCAAATCTTGCAATCTCAAGAAAACTCAGCATTCATTTTATGGCATTGTTTTTGCTCATGACAGAAACAAATATCATTTTACACTAGCCAAAGATGTTTTCTCATCCCTTTTGTTTTAGCTGCCTTTTTAGACCCCATCATACCACTTGTATGTCAGAACTAAACAGAAGTGAATTAATTACAAACATGGGTTTAGTAATTGCTTCTTTGATGGAATTTAATATTTTCCTTTCATTAGTCTAGCAAGGGAGTCAGCACTGCATTGTTCAGCCTAGTTCCAAGGGATTAGAAGAGTTTCATACCTACTCTATTTTTAGCCTTTTGGAGGACTTGTAATTAACTGAAGCATATAGTACAAACATTATTTGAGTGAAAATCTTGCCTTTTTTCTACCAGACCAGTTGCAATTTTAAGCTCTTTGGAATCCCTCATTCTGAAAATACCTGTTTGATTTTGAATGCTGGCAGAAACTCTGAAGATTCATACAGATTAGAAATCACGTTACATGCTATTATTGCTTAGGGTATAAAAAGCAAACCTAACCACCCAATACTCAGGCAATAGTGCATAATTTTTAAGTGTAATTTCATTATTAAAGCTGATGGTGAAAACATATTTAGGGTAGTAATAATGTATTAATCTACACAGAAAAGAGAAAAGATGATTTGGAAACAGAGTGGTTGCCAAGGTACACGCTGGTAAGTGTTATGCTCCGAAAATTCTTTCATACAACCAGTGGCACCTCTAAAAAGGTGGTAGACATTGTCCAGTTTCAGAGGAAATGAAGTTCTGCTCTTTCTGGAATTAATAGGAACATGACTTGTCAAGAAATAAGGTTTTGGAGCACAGGAAAGGTTGCTGTCATGTATACAATGGCACAGACCTGCCACAATGAAACAAACAGCTCTTGGAGTTAGCCTGAAGAGTTATAAGAGATGGGGCCAAAGAAGTGCCAGAGCACTACTGTCCCTACATGTTCTTTCATCATCTTCAGTGAGGCTTCAGCTCAGAAGAGGGCTCAAAGCTTTTTAGATGGGCCTTTTGTTGTTTTACACACCTTTAAAAAAATGCTCTCATCTGATTAAACAGTGTGTTTTGTGGCTTTCTTTAAGAAAGAGCACAGATATTCTCCCATCCAAACCCATTAACTATCTTAATTTAATAGCCTTTATCCAAAATAAGATTTTAGAGAGTTATCAAATAACTGGTCTAATGGAGCTACTTTTTCCTAAATCCCAATATTTACAGCTTGATTTCTGTGCCAATGCATCTCCTTACATATATGTATTATGTGTTTCCAGACATTTTGATATTTTTAATCTAAATTTGGTGGTAAGAAGAAAGTTAAAGATATTAGAACTAAGAAGAATCAAACCCAAAAATCAGCTATTGTATCAGAAAACTGACTACCCACCTGCTTTTGCAATTGAATTTATAGCAGAAGAAAGAGAACTTTGGAAACAAACCAGGACAAAGGTAAACCATTCTCTCCCATTTGACTTTCTGGAGTTAATAAACAAACAAAAAAGAGATGATGGTTATAATTCATGTTATTTGCATTTTAGCTGGCATAATGTTAAGTGAGGGATGAAATTTAAAATGTCCATTTGGCCATGTATGCTTTTGGCCATGAATAGTTTTGGCCAAGTGTCATGGCTGATTGAACAAAAAAATCAGTCAAGACACAGTCTGGGCCAGATCATCAAGCAGCTGTAGCTACACTAACACCTGCCAGCTGGATACTGTGCCCAGTATTTTGATCTGATTTATACTAAATAAAAATCTCTAATTAAATTAAAATAGGTCCTTTCATTGTATGTAGGATTATAACCAGAAATAAATGACAATAGAGAGAAGGTTTTCTTTCTCAGCACAAGGAAAGCGTAAGTTCTGTAACGTTACTTGGAGGGAAAGTAGACAGATATTCCTATTAAAATTACTTAAAGTAAGGGTTCTGACATAAGGAAATTTTTGGGGTTGGAAAATCATAGCAGTGTACAGATACTACCAGTTTAATGTTTTAAAATCAAGTAAAATAATAAAGTATATTTAAATATTTAGACTGGATATAGTTTTTACTTTGATTTCAATAGAAATGAGGCAGTAAGAGATTATTTTCAAATTGTATGCAAAGTGTGGACACAAAATTGTAATGGACTTTAACATTTGTTTTAAGCTCATGTGAGTAATATTATATGAAATATCAAAAATTTTTCTTCAAGATTTTCATAAGGCATGGACAAGGATTTAATATGTGAAGCTATATATGATATTTCTTTCTGAATAATATTTTGGATTATTACCTTGAAATTAGGATATTAATATTTTGTCCTACATTCACTTATATATTTTCCACTGCTGATTGTTAATTTAAAATATGCAACCAATATTATAAATACTTGAACTTTTTTATTTTTCCTTATCTGCCTAATACCTACAGTGTACACTGTTCATCACATTGCTAGGAAATTAAGATGCACATTTTTGTTAACATCCATTGCTTTTCATTCTTTAATATTGAACCATGAGATGTGTGACACTGAATTCCTGTCACCCTGGCTGCGATAAATTAGAGATCTGTGGACCTGATATTTCTGAAAATTAGACCTAATTATTGACCTTTAAAAGGAAGGGATTGATAAAACCAGAAAGGCGATTATTTTAGAAACTGCAGACTAGAATACAAAACTCTAAAAACAGGCAAGTACCTGTGTGGGCTTGAGGGGAAGAGCCATGATGAAAGTAAAAGCAAGTCAGATTTTAGTTCTTTGAGCTGTGTAATAATATTAAATTTGCAAAGAATTACATTGAGATAAACCTTGTATGTGTTTTGCACTTGTATAAAAAAAGGAGAGAAAATTAGAAAAATCTTTTGGCAGTATTCTTCTGGACATAGGAATCCAGTAGTCCATACTAAGAATAGCAAAAGTTCACTCTAATAAATGACCCATTCTTTCATGGAGGTCACACAGTCATGAATGCTCCACTACCAAAGAAAGCACTTTGCATAGCACAGACAAAGATAAATTCTCATAATTGAAAGCATATTAATTTATTGGCACTTTGTGATTTATAGCACAATTATAAAGAAATTCTTCTATTTCTAGTGAGAAAGGAAAAATAAAATATTTCTGAATTCAGGATATCCAAGATCTTTAGAATAACAAAAACACCCCATCCCCCCACCCCCCGTCTTTTGTTCTACCATCATAATAGATACCGCCTGATGTAAGACAAGCCCATAATTAGAGGGGACTGAATTAGACCATGGAGAAGAGGCTACATAGTCAGGGTAAGATGTACTGATCAGTGCTGTTTGCAAGAAGACGTACAAGAGATGTCTAAAGTAATTTGATGTCCTAATACCAACAGGTACCAACATTCTCCCACTGGGTGTCCAAGAAAAGAATATACACTTAATATAGATAGTTTTACACAGCTGATGAATTCCAACTTGAAGGTATACCTTGTAAGTCCAATCAAAATTTGATTTTTTCCTCCAATTTATAAATTTTATTTTGAAATTCCTCACTATTTTGATTCCTGTCAGTGGTATACACCAAAATATAAATGACTAAGAAGATGTTTATATTAAGTTTAAATACCTAAAATGCAGTTGTACTGGATTCTAACATTATCATGAAATTCTTGGAATCTCATGATTTCTTTTGATATTTTGGTTCAAACTTATGCATTGGCAATGAAAATGATTCTATTTTTATGGTTATTAATTTGACCACTACTATATTGCCTTTTTATATTTTTCATTTTAAATACTGGGAGAAAATCAGCAAAAGGCATAGAAGAATATCATGTAAGGAAAGCAATTTCCATGTCCTACTAAAAGGTAGGATATCTTGAAACAATATTTCACTGACTGAAAAAATTATTAAATAAAGGGTTACGCAAGATGTAAACTAGAAAGAGCAGTCAAGGGCATGATAACTTTCCCATTCTCTCAGTTAACCTATCAATTGTAACAATTTACATAAAATTGTGACACATCTCTCCATTTTTAGGAGCTTTCTCACGTGAGACACTAATTATGCATTACCCCATAGTTTCTGGGAGGTAATTTGTGAAAGAAACATCTCATTGTTGTAAAGGCGCAGCTCACAATGGTTTTGAGGCTCAGAAGGACATGTGACTGGAGTACTTGTCCACAGGTGAAAAGCCAGAACAACATGAAGGCAGCGGAGATTTCCTTCTAACTGATTATTCTGCCTTATTTATTTATAGCACTTGCTGTTGTCTGTGGCCTGTAAGGAGTTTTCTATATGTAGAAAATGCAGCACTCTCCCTTCAAGTTCTTGCCATGGATTTTTGTATGTTTGCTCTTTAAAATGTCAGATTAAGCATGAAAACAAGGATACTGCTGGAGACTGGCACTACTGAAGGCATAAATAACTGAAGCCCTAATTTAAATATATTAACAATTTCAGAAATGTTCTGATATGTAAGGCATTTTTTTAAATTCTGTTATGATAATTTGTAGCTTTTTGTCTGATGCTTATTGATGACTCCTAGCTGGCATGGCATTCTGCAACAGTATTTTACACTTAGCTGCTTTTCATGTAAGAACATAAAAGCACTTTAGAAAATAGTATTATATGAATTTTGTAGCTAAGACAACTGAAAGAGCGAGAGTATGAATAATTGGATCAAGTCTCTGGGCAATTCAATAGCAGAGTTTAATGTACAATTTAAAAATCCCAACTCCTGCTATACTTAAAAGGTAAAACACAAGGCTATACAGAGACTGTGAGGAAGCTCACAATAAAAAAGTATGGCAGACAATAGTAAATTAATGCACAAGAAGAACCACAGGTATCTACTAAAGTCTGTCATTCTGAATGCAATGAATCCACTAGCAATAAAAAAAAAGATTCTTATCATTTTCACTGAATGCTAAAACTTATTTGTTTTGAGATTTTTTTAAATGGTGTTTTGGTTGAAATTTCCTATCTTATGCATTGAAGAAAGAGGATTACTTTGATCATTTGCTAAATTATCTGATGATTTTCTCACAAATGTAAATTAGATAACATCTCCAATTCTGAAGTTCCTTTAGATACTGTGCTAATCCTTTCCTCTATTCCATTTGCTTTGTTTTCTTGCACTGCCAACTAGTTTCTCAGTCTGTTAACCCAAAGCTGGTGCAGGGATGTCAGTATATCTCTGACTCCTCAAAGACAGGAGAGAGTGGGTTCTGTTGAGCATCAACAGATCCATGAGTCATCATTCTTTAACTGATTAAGAGTATTTGGTATGCAAACACATGGAGGTAAATTTTATTTGCTGTAAAATGACTTTGTTAACCTAGATATCTATTACTCAACACGAATGCACTTCAGTTCCTCAAGGCTGGTCCTTTATACAGGAGCAGGATTTTCAGGTGGTAACATAATTACAAAAATAATTAATCAACTGTATAATAATAAAAATTGTGCAGTGAATTTCTGCAGTTGCAAGGTAAAATATGTAACTCTCTCCTGGCAGTAGATCACTCCTGCCAAGACTCAGGTGTTAGTGTGCACTGATCATCTCAATATGCCTTCATCATTCCAGCATTAGGGTGGATTATCCCGATTTAAAAAAAAAAAGTTTGAACATATAATATATGGTATTAGAAATATTCACAGCCCAATGAGTATTACATGACCCCTTTGTTTGGTTTCTACCTTGCCCCTTTTACCCCTTCATTTGACTCACTGAAGATACATTATTGAATTACTTGAGTGCAATTGCCCTTTTATTGACTATTCATCAAATAGTCCCAGGAAACCAGATAGTTCCTTGATCAGTTTTCAAAATCCATGGAAGCTGTCCCTATAACAAATATGGGTGAATCATTGTTATGTACTTCAACAGTGCTGTGGACCTCAAACTTCTAAGGACACTCGATGGCCCAAACTCTACACATTCAGGAACTGATGGCATCCACTCCTTTCACTACAGGAGTCTTCAATGTAAATACCGCAGGTTAAAAATTCCTTGTCAGAAGTTTTGCACGCACTGGTGCCACCCTGTGGAGTTCAACATGAACACTTTGGTATAGCTCAAAAGGAGAGGTAACACAGTCGCTGAAGAGAGACCCTAACACTCACACCTCTTTGTCCATAGAAAAACATTTGTATTTTTACAATCACAGTAGAAATGTATATCCTGTAGGGAAGTCTTGCTATAGAGCCTAAAATACCTTTGCATTCAAGGGAATGTGATTATTTTTTACATAATTTTATGTTTGTAGGCTTCAATATGAGCATATATTTCTATCTGA
This sequence comes from Pithys albifrons albifrons, assembly GCF_047495875.1. Taxonomy (NCBI): domain Eukaryota; kingdom Metazoa; phylum Chordata; class Aves; order Passeriformes; family Thamnophilidae; genus Pithys; species Pithys albifrons. The sequence continues at coordinate 44,911,892 of NC_092463.1, read as the reverse complement.
ATATACAAGGTTCTAATCACCATCATATATTTGTGATTTTAAAGTTACTATTACGAATCAATGCATAGATAGATTAAAGGAGTTGATTGGAGCATTATTTCCAAAAATTATTTCCTCATTTAAAATTTCTATACTATTTTTCCCTCATTTCTACTATGTGAAAATACTCAAGCTATTGAGAACAAGCTATTGAATCAAACTTGATTTTACTGCTATTTATATGTGCCCTTCAATCACAATATCAATCCCTGTGCTTGATCACCAGTATCCAAAACTCTTGGCATGCACATTGTAATCCATCTCCATGCATGATTGCCAGTACCCGGAGCTCTTGACTTGCATGCTCTTGAGCTTTAGAACCGATGCTCACTCAGTCAGCTACCTTTGTGTGTGCTGGGATGTGCTGATCTCCCATTACACTGCTCTGTGAACAATTTCCCTACTCTAAGAACTCCCTTATGTTTTCTTAACAGACTCAGAAAAATGAAAAGACACTGTATACCAGCTCCTGCAAGCTGCTTCCTTTTGCCTCAAGGCAACCTTGGAGGCAAAATCCACAAAGGCCCCAAGAGCGTGGCTTTTCTCTGGTGTCTTACCCTGAAACAAGTTAAAAGCTCTCATATGAGTCATAGCTCTTTATACATCAGTTTATAAAGACTCTATTTTCTAAAACTATGAAGAAAAGCCATGAGGCTAAAAGATCCTGCTGACCACTAAGCATTGGATTTCTGTTCCTATCTCATATACACACATGCAATATTGCAGTTAAAATCATAGCTACACTGGGTGTTCAGCTGAGTGACTGCATCAGAGGTAACCATTGTAATAATTTAGTTTGGTCTCTTTTTCAGCTTTAGCCACAGAATTTTCTGCAATGGTACTTGTATGAATATGAACCCCTCTTGTAAACCTATTTTTTTATACATTGATGCTTCTGAAGCAAAATTTGAAATGGTAAGTGGAAAGAGTGTGATGGCACAGGGATGAATAAATCTAATAAAAGAGAATGAAGATAATTAACAGGTAGTTAGCTGCATATTCAAAGAATCATGTCTGCATTCATTGCAATATGTCAGAAATGGATTCTTATCTCACAAGTTTTACAGTACTCTAAATATACTTTGCTTGGATAAAAGGACTTTTGGTTTACAAGAGCATGACCAGGCTCAACTGTGATTTGCAATGGAGTGTGTGCACTTAAACCACTTTACTTCTTTTGGAAGGATCACACCGGCAATATACTTGAATTGGAGTTTAAAGAATTTATTATCTGCTTATTACAGGTAAGCATTAGTTCAGCTCTAATAGGGCTGAAGTGTTAGGGAAGATGTCTCAATTCTTTTCCTGCCTACCCCCACTCCCACCTGAATGTCATGCTATCTTATTTTGTGAATAAAACAGTCTATCATCCTCTCTCCAGTTCCCTTAGGTTTCCCTTGCAAGTTTGCAGCATGGATTTTTTGCCTCATTTTATTTTACAGGTACTTCCAGAAAAAGCCATTTAGCTGAAGCCTCAGCAACTGACCTCAAGTGTTTCCATAATACATATAATATGTAGATGTCTGGAGTCTTCTGGAGCTGTTCATGTTCTCCTCATGTTCTCAGCCAGTGTGATCAGAACCCTATATTTAATTTTCTTCATTAAGAAGAATTGCCAGGCTGCAGGGAAGGTAGGGACATGTCCAAGAAACAATGCTGGGCAGCTGCCACAATATGCTTCCTGAAATAAGTTGGGAGTGGAAGGGTGGCAAAACCCCTGAGCACCAACGAATGTTACTTATACAGAGCAGAGGTGGAGAGGTATTTTTCCAAGGATGGTATATAGTCAGAATCCCTTGCAGCAAGTAATTTCTGCCATAAGGGGGTGTTACCACTTAGGATCCTAAGAAACTGTATGGTTTAATTGGATATCTGTAAATGAGGGCAGATTTCTTCATGTTTGTCCAGGTTTATTTCTGGATTCTGTCAAAAGAGAATGCTGCCACAGAGTTACCAATCTAAAAGTTCCTGTTCAGATAATGAGAAAAAACACTGCTCAAGATAATGTATTGAACTTCAGATTTATTACTAATTTTCTTTCACTATCCATACTACTTCAATTTGCCTTTAATTCAAGAAAAACAATTAAAGTTAACATAGTTAATTTTTTATAATTTTATTTTAATAAATTTTTTGTGACAGAACTTCTCATTCACAATGTCAGTCTGAAAATGAGTTATCATCATTATATCTTTTCTAAAGCATTTACTTGCATTATCTTGAAAAATGAAGGTAATGTAATATGGTTATATAATCAATTAATGTTACTGCAAGGAACATTGCTTCTTGAGTTTAGGAATAATAAATAAATTCAATAATTTTGGTTTTAAACATAAGCTGTTTTAAAGGCCTCAAGATATTTTGTTCCTGAACAAGCTTAAATATACGTTTAACTGCAAGTATCAGATTGATCCAGTGGAACCACAGGAATGATGTTCATATACACAGTAAAGCTATTACTTGTGTTAGTAAATAATTCTGGAATTAATCTTTAATTTCAGGCATTTTTATTTTGCAAAACTTAAGTGTTTACAAACTGATTAATTTAAATTGTCCTGGACTTTCTTATTATCTTGAGTTACAACACATGATGTTTGCACATTAGTTCAATTGCCTGCAATGTTAAAACAGCTGAAGAGTGGCAGATCTGCTTACATTTATAAATTATTTTATCAATTTTAAAGTCAGAATCCCATCTCCATTAAAATAAATGGATTAATTTTTTTTGTTTTACTTGCCTCTGGTTTTTTTGCTTATGAACTGTAGTTGTATTTAAGTTGAAGATCGGTGCCTGAGACAGCAGAGAACAGGTACTTTCTGACCTCCCTACTTCCTCAGCTGCTCTTTGCCTGCCTGCTTATCTTTGATGCTTTGCTAAACCAGAGCATGCCGTAAAAATACCCAAGCCTATTTACAGCGATGCTGTGTAGCCTTTTAGCCACCAGCACGCTTGCAGCAAGTGTGGGTAGAGTCCTTCCCAAATCTTCATTTGCAAAGCCTAGCCATGATGATGTTATCCACAAGGGATAAACATGCCTTGGCCTCTACATCTATATTCATTGATGATCATGGCAGTAAATTTCATTTTGAGGGCAATCTAAAGACTGTTTCTGCAGGAAAGACTGGTCTGGCTTATCCACCATCAGCTGTTGTGCTTGAACCAACAGGACAACCCAGAGGGACAGGACAGAACTTGAATGGAATCCCTATTTCACTGTCTCCCAAATCACTGCTCTAGCACTTTATGGTCAGATTGAAAAGAAACTACGATCAATGCTAGGTTTGGCAACAACTATATTTTTCATTTTTGCTGAGCTACAGTGTATTTAATGAGACATATTTCAAAACTATGTATCCAAACAATGTTTCATTGTCCTCAAACTACTCAAATGTTTTGGAATGAGTACAATGTTGGAATAACCAATATATGTGAAAGTTAAATATAGAAGTCCTTTGATTTAGCTTCCTTCTCCTGCAATATTTTGTAAAGGACAGGATTACTGAAACATCTCTGTATTGTAGCATCTGAGGAGGACTCTAAGGAGACATTATTTTGTTTGGAATAGGTTGCATATGTTTACTGCATCAATTCTTTTTCTCATTGTGATTCTTGCCAAGAAATGAATTAATATTGTTCCATTCAGAGCAGCAATGCAGCTGTAATTCCCATGTACAAAATGCATTCTCTTTGAACAACTGCTTACTTCTACTTGGAGAGAGAAAAGTGTTATATTAATAGAAAAAAATTTGTATGTGGTAATATTTTGTTGCTGCTTTATACAACCCTTACTACATCTTTCTTTGACCAATTTCACACTACCACCACTGAAACTAATGTGTTGGCTAAATAACAAAGTAAGACACTCAGGACTAATTCCTCTAATGCTGGTTTTCAGCTTATTCCCTTTACAGTGTTTCCATGTCAATGTAAGCAGATTTTAGACCTCTATATGCATATTTTTGGTTAATCCATTAGCAGCTTTTCATAAGTTTAATTTTAAAGGACAGAAATAGCAATGATGAACACCATCTGTTTGGGTAACCTAACCATTTTAAAGATTTTTTTTTTTTTGCATTTGCATTTGTATTTGCTAGCATGAAAAGGTAGTCAGCCACCCCTTTGACTGTGAATCTATGCACTACTGACCTAACTCAGAGTTAGGGGACTGGATCAATTTTGCTTAAGATAATGGGCAAACTTTCTGTTCTATTCAAAATGTAAATTCTTGGATCAGGAAAATTCTGTATCAGGCCTATTCCCAAAAGATACATGTTTCAGTGTGCTTTTTCCAAGTTATTTAGTTACTTGGAGATGACCATATAAAAGTTAGGAGGATCTACATGGCCAGTTCATAAAATGCTCACCTGCATTTGTGTCCATTCTAGGTTTTTGTGCTACAAAAATAACACCCTGACTATATACAAAAAAGTATCCACATTATTTCAGATATTTAATTTTGAGAAAGTCCATGAAACATTATCTTAGGATCAGTCACATGTATAGGTATATGCTTAGCGAAGTGCTGTGTACATGTGGATATGGAAGTCTGCCTGAGAGTACCAGCTTGGTGCACTGTGGCTGTGAAGCAGTTTAAGTAATTTTTCTTCAGCAACAGGAATTTTCCATGGTACTCTTTACATTATCAATACAGGAGAAACTTTGGGTGATTTAAATACACTTCCTCCTATGCTTACTTCCAGCACTAGAAGCAGCTGGTTGGTGATAAAGAAGCTGATCCTTGAAATCAGTGTGAAGATTCCCATTACATTTTGCAGACCTTAATAAAGGCTCAGATGACCTGTTTATCTATGAAATTGCTACTGTCACTAGAAGGATGAATTACTGTACATGAAGGAAGATAATAATGGTGATGAGTTTGATTTAGGACCGATACAGTGTCTGCCTTGCCCAAGGAGATTCTGTGGAAAATCCTGTCTGAAAATGTGACCCTAGCGTCTAGATTTTTTTGTATAGAATGAAATCAGATGTATATAAGCTTTAGCAATTTTTAATTCAGTTTTTAGTATTAATGTTCTTCATTTTATTTTCTTACTACACTTCTATTCATATTCTGAAAAATTTAATAAGCAAGCAAAGTTTGTTAGAAGGTTTAGTGGATAAACGATCATATCATGAGTCTTGCCATTTATTGCATGCAATCATGTAGTCAAGTGAAATTCTTGTGCAGAGATTTTCAAAATTTGGTGGTGCCAATGAATATGTAACTGGGAGATTTTTGGAGTCAAATAATGTTTTGCAGAAGAGGACTGTAGCATCCTATAATTTGGATCTTCTCTCCTTTGTCCATAGTTACTGCAGTTCTTTAAACCTTGCAATTCCTTGCAAGGCCAGGTTGTATTTACCAGCTGTTCTCATGATTTAGTATCAGCCCTATAGCAAGCAAAGATTACCAACTGTTCAGGCAAGGGAGTCTTATTTGCAAAGTGTTTGCCATCAGAGAAGTAGATTTATAATGCCAGTTTTCCATCTGAAACTGGTCTAATCTTGCATTTATAAGAAATTAGTGAAGACTGTAGAGTTGTACAAAATATGCAGCCACATTGTGCTAAAACCTCACAGATATTTGTCTTCAAGTCATAAGCTCCTATTGAGAAGACTTTATGACAAGGCTACAGTGGGGAAACTGAAGGCATTGCAGAAGTTTAGACGGGCCTTGTGACCCTCTGAAAATGCCATCGGCACTGATGGCATACAGATGTGTCATGGCATGGGGGACAGCTTTTCTACATGAACAGGAAAATTATTTTTAAAGATTTTGCAGGAGGGAAAACAGAAGAGATCTTAGTATGGCTTTGACAGGATAAAGGCAGTTTTTGTATCTCCCCTCAAAAGTTTCCCGAAGTCCAGTGCCAGCCTGGGGACTAATCTGACAGCCTGGACTGCAGTCAGCCATGCAGGGTCCAGTTTTGTCTTGACACCTGTGCTTTGCTAGCAGGACTTTCTTGACCTTTGTGTAGTCCCTCTGAATGCAAATTAAAGGGTGATGTCTGAATCCTCTGAAGAAATAGCTTTCTTCCACAAGTCTTTGCATAAGGTACAATTGCACATGTAAAGCTACAGTAAGCTCTGGGAAACCCATGAAGTTTGACAGGTGGGAATGGATCTAGTAGACTTCTTGTTACAGAAGGCAGGAAATAAGTATACAGACATGTTTAGCATAAACAGTGTCATGACAAGCTAACAAGGATGTAAAAAATAATTTCTCATATGAGTAAGCAAATAAATAGAACTGACATGTGTTGTAATACTATTTCCTAGTGTAAAAATGGTGACATCCACTATTAACCAAATGCTGCACATTTATTATACAGCTGAGTACATTAAAACTCTCCAAACTTAAATGGATGCAAAGACTTTTTTACTTCCTTCCCCATCCCCTGTTTTTCCATCATGTTCTTGATCATAAATCTTTTAGGCTCTCTTTTTATTACTACTAATAATTAATATTTACATATTATAAACGTCCTTTATTTCAATGTGTTTGGCGCCTTTAACTTTCTCCTCTGGGACATTAAAATACTGCCTAATGGAAAAGATATTCTCACCTTTAACAGAGGTCAACAGTATGCTTTCATAACCTTATTTTATTGAAAGTTTCATGATTAGAAAGTAGTTTTCATTCAAAGAAATTCTGCAATAATTGCTTTCTGCTTCCTGCCTGAAATGTAAATATATTTGTGGAAGAAATAACTCTAGAAGTTCACTACTTTTGTATTGTGCTACCCTTAATCTAACCTTTTGCTGACATGATTTAAAAAATCAGGTTTTGGAGATGTGATTCACATTGACTGCAAAAATCCGCATCAATTCCATTAGAGTGAGAGGAACAACAGAAGAGAGACAGATCAGGATTCAAGTGCAGGATTAGAAAAAGAACTGGCAGAACAATTCTTAAAAGAAACACACTTCCAATTTGTATCTTCAAGTGACTAGCAGCAAGTAACAAGACACTTCAGTCTTGTTAAGCCCAAACATTCAAAGATCAAAAGACAACCTCACAAACACAGTGCTGATTTCAAGTCCTGGCTTGCTTTATTATAATCCTGTTTTATTGGCCTTTTGAGACTTCAAATCCATTTAAAGTATTTTTCCAAGGTTTTCTCTGTCAAGAATACTTGAAAATATAGAAAACACAGGGACATAACAGCTCTAGGAGATGGGAATGTAACAGCAATATTTACAAGCATGACAGATGGGGTGACCAGGATGCTCAGTGATGAAACTAGATGGTAAGTTCCCTGCTTAATTCTGTATTAGTGGTATCAGTTATGGAAGTAAGAGATAGGGAAAATGTACTAATGACTTATTTCTGTTTTCAGTAAAGTCTTGCTTCTTCAGTTGAGTTTTGAGTGCTGTGCTCTCTTTAGTTTTAAGAGTTTCAGATGATGGCTCTTAGAAGTGGAGAACCATTCTATATCAACTCCACTCACTCATGTACTCACACATTACTTTTTCTGTATATGAGTCTTGGAATAGCGCACTTTCAGCTGTTTTCCTGCAGATACATAGATCATGACTCACACTTTCAGAAAAGATATGTAAGGTTTTGAGCATGCACCATATTTTGTGTTACCACTCTAAACCTTACATTTCTCAGAACACTGTTCCTAGGCACAGTCTGAAAATCAGGTCCTTGAGAGACTGAACAGCTAATATGGATATAAATCTCTGCAGCTGAGAAGACCTTCTTTCTATTTAGTAGTCTAGCCTCCATTCTTTATTCTTATGACATGAAAGGAATAAGTACTAAATACAATAGAAAGGTTCATTCAGAAGATATTAATGTAAAAATTAGGAAAGGTCTTAAGAATGTTTTTCTCTTTCAATTGGGGGAAATAATTAAACTACAGCAATTCAATTAGTATTCTCTTAAACAAGGACTCATAAGGAGTTTAAATAGAAATTATCATCTGAAGAAATAGTATGAAATGTCTATTAATCATTCCCATCAAAAAATAAACTAATTATTATCCCAGCTCATTTGGGAATGCAATGTGTATTAATAACTGACTTTAAACCCAACTGAAATTATTAAAATTCAGCTCCAAAACTAGATTTTGGATTTCCTCTAGACTGAAAAATTATGCTATTTATACCATATACTTCTTTCTAACAATCAGAGGTAACTAATAACTGCAACATACATTTTAAGAGCAACTATTTTCTTGTTACCATGGAATGCACAATACCAGTGGTATTAATTCTCTTTGGTTTTGAGAAGCATGGCCATTTTTTGCTTGATCAGAGTCTACTTCTTCTGTGGACTGATGTACTTCCAGCAGGTGAAAAGCAAATTTCAGTAGGTAAAAAAAAACATTGAAAAGCAATAGTTAGCTTCACTTGTTCAACTTAAACATTAAATATTTCATTTGCTTTATCACAGAAATCTTCATATATAAATTTTCAATGTTGTCAAATACAAAGTTGTCTTCATGGTGCCAACACTTGAAGGAAAGTTTTACAACTACCTCCTCAGGGTTGTTATTATTCTAATGAAACTTAATAGTGTCATGAAAAGATGAGTCCTCATATTTAGTGAAATAGAAAACCTAGAAAATTAATGTTATCATTGATATCTCAGGATAATGTTGACAAATGTCTCAGTGATTCTGCTTGGCTTTATAGCTTATAAAACTTTGTGTGCTCTGGAGAGATGATAATTTTCAAGGAGCAAACAGATTTACATAGTTACCCACAACTCCACATAAACACATGATTGAAAACATTCAACATGCACAGTTGTTTGTTTGTTTGGTTTTTTTTTCTTTCAGAACATTTATCCAGCATACTGCACAGAACAGCTGGTCTAGCACAAGGTAGAAGAAGATCAAAATTTTCTACTGCCTGACTACTACAAATTTCCACCTAGATTAAAGGGTGTAGTACCACTCCTTTAACTTTCTGAAACTCATGGTACATATTTTAAACTGATTATTTAAAGTGATTTTTTCCATTTCAAAAGAACTCCAGGCACAATTAAGAAAAGGATGGATAACAGAAGTTTACTTACACAAACTTATTATGAGTGAAGTTTATGACACCCAGAAAATGAAGAATGAAAAATGGGAAAGTGGAGCATTCATGGTGGCTACCTGACACTGCAGGCACAGAGGCCTTTGACAGAACCATCATTTGAGGAGAGACAAGAATGATTTATTTCACTTTGGTAACATCTAGAATCTATCAAATTTTTCCCATATTGTGAATTCAAATTACAATCTGGAGATGCAAAATATGACAGAGGTTAAAAATTGAGTTCAGGGAAAGACTGTTCCATTATTTTCATTCTCAATCATGATCATTATAAGCTTAACTGCAAACAGGCCCCCAAACACAATCACTTCAATATTTTTATTACACAGTAGTGAAATTCTTTCCTACTGAAATGAATCATATAAATACAAACTGGTCTTGCTTCCTCTGTTTGGCTCACTCACATGTCATCTAATAGTTCCTGCACAATGTTCCTTATTCTTTCATTTTTAAAAGCAATTCTAATGAGAAACATGGCTAGTGCTTAAATGGCAGTAAAACTGAAGGTAAAAAGCCAAGACAATCACCTGTATTCCAAGAAACAAAATATTCTGAAAAGCCTATGCTTGCCATGCAAGTGTTGTTGCTTGTCAGATTTAATGATTGGAAGTCCACGAAAAATTACAGAGACAAAGTAAATATTGCACTTGTGTAACACAATAGTTAAAATATAATATAATTGTAGGAAAAATTACTCACAGAATACAGTATTTGTGTCAGATGATTGGAATACTGAGTTGAGAGAAAGTGACACTTTAAAAAGAGCATGCTAAAATAAGCTTCAAACTTTCACTTGTACAGAAAATAAAGCTGATCGCAGCCAATCAGTAGAATCCCACAGAATATTCCAGGCACATTGTTGAAGTGCTGGCACACTGCAGTGACTCAGATAAACCACAGGAGTCCAGTTTCGTCTATTAGGTGATAGAAGGCATTGCTATACCAATATATTTGTGTTTTTCCAAGGCAGCTGTGGAGTAACAGCCACATGAAACAAAGCTAATAAGAATGAACATGAATTATACCTATGCATTGCAAGAAAGATGTGGTGTGACCTCTTTTTGACTGAATAACATACCATATCCATTTCTTCCTTCCTCACAAAAACTGAACATATAAGTATACTACTGTGTGGTTTTTAAACAGGGCAAATATTTTATAATCCTGATTTATGGCTTACCTTCATATCATATAATACTTAAACCATGTTACTTTTTGTACCATGAAAATATTTAAGCTATACAATATGAATTCTGTTCAAAAATTTATTGGAGTGTATTTAGAATAAAGACACTTAAATTTGTGTCATGTTTTGGATAGAATAGTCCCAGACAAAGTAACTTGATTTATATTGCTGTTACTAAAAGCAGTATTTGGCTCAGCATCTCTGGATGGCACTAACTTGAAGTGTGAGAGCATTGTGTATGATACTATCCATGGCTACACCCTCAGCAGACAAATTAAAACCTGAAAGGTTAGGTGACTGGGAAAAAAACCTCAGGTAAAAATGCTTCATTTCCACTTATTATTTCATTCCAACATTTTTAAACAGGATAAAGTAAGTCTACAATGATTCAAGATGAGGAGGATCTTCATGGGTGTGATCCACCATAAGTTAATCCTGGAGATGCAGTTCAATAGAGGACGAAAATTCTATGTAATAAGTCATTCCACATGTAATACAAGCAACAGCCTGTTACTGGAGTCTTATCCAAAAAGCAAAATAACAAGATTAACAGATCATAATCTCCAAACCAAGACCAAAGCAAGAAAAGCATGGACACAGTACAAGTAATAATCCAGCACTGTAAAGTTTTCAACAGCCTTGAAATCACCAGCAAAATAAAATTAGAAGTGTTGGGCATAGATTATATTCTTGAGAGCCATGAGTGCTACACTGATGAATTGTGGTTTATGATAAAATAACTTACTGTCATTAGATATAGTGTTCAGCTATAAGTAGCAATAATAAAATATTTGCAAAAATATAGTTCTTGAAATTGACGTAGAAAGCATGAATAACAGCAGTAATTGTATCTCACTAACATTTATTAATTTTCATGTAACAGTGTCCCTGAGGGTGGCTGGTTATCAGAACTGCTCCAAATTCCCTCATTTTAAGTCTCTTGCCAATTAAATAGCAAATCTCCAGTTGTTTAAAAAAGTTATCACCTAAAACACCAGCTGCCAACATCCTTTTTTTTTTTTTTCATTTTCATGGAAGGCACCATGAGTGATTTAAAAAAAGGAAAATATTTACATGGTAATCTGAGGCAGTTGAAATTCTTATTACTGCGTTAATAATTAATTGAAGTAAGCTCATTTCATTGTCACCTTTTTTTTTCCCCCATACATTTTTTTCCTACTGCATGTGAGATAAATACCCTCGAAGACGTATTTTGTTTTATCCTTCCCTGGATGATATAACTCATCTTAATATATCATCAAATGAACCATGAACAAATATTAATATCAGTATTCTGTCTGGAAACAGGTCTTATTTATGGACAGAAAGTGGGCAATAATCATAACCATGGAGGGGTTAAAGTAGTGACTCATTTTTCCAAGCAACCTAGAGAGGCGACACGAAGAGAGTGGACTGTTGATTTTTCCTTGATGTTTTAAAATCAACAAAGCAATATAAAGGAAATCAGAATGATTTTTGGTCAAAGCAGAAACAACTGATTGTGTTTTAGACAATAGTGTAACTGATTTTTTGCATGTAACTAATTCAACTAATATTCAGGTGTACAAAGGCGAAACCCAGACTTACCACAAATGACTGAATACTGTTATGTAACTTAGTTGACATGCTTACTTAAGGTGCTGTGTCACTTAGTTCCAGTAGTGCAAACAGAAACACATGCTGTGACCTTTTGTTATAGATCCAATGAATGGTCCCTCAGTTTCACGTGCTCAAATGTTTAAATTATCTCCCTGCCAATGTACTACTGCACAAGGATTATGTATATATTTTTTCAGCAAATTCTTAATGGAAGGAAGTCATGTGTTATTTGTTGAGAAAGGCCAGGCAGATACAAGGTGCTGAAAGTTAAAGCTGAAGATGTTTGTTAATGATCGTGATCAACATCTTCCATTGGCAAGTTTCTTACAGCTTTTTTTGGACGGCATTCTAGCTGTTTGCATGTGATGGGACTAAAAATTTCAGATTTTATCCATGCAGATATACTTATGTTAGTATTCTTTGGTTGTTATATAGCCAAATGAATTTATATTGTGTGGATTTCTCCTAGATGTATGCAACATAAAAAAGTGTTCTATTCTTAGAAATAATAATTTCCTCATTTTTAGTACTAGTGGAACAAATAAAAACATATGCTCTCACATTGCAAGACAGTGAAAGTTTTTTACTGGTTCCATGACAGTTTTCCCAGGAAAGAGTGTTAATGTCTGCCTCACTGAAAAAGTGAGAAGACTGACGCATACACACTGGCAGCAAACAGATTAAGGAAGAAGGATTTTGTGATTTTATAAGAGGTTAGTAGTGAAATTACTCAACACTGGCAGGCAGTGTAGTAGGAGATCCTAAATAAAATGCAGAACAGAGCTTTTGTTTCTGACATGGACTGTCTTGATCTTGAACAAGTTCAGTAATCTTCTGAGCTAAACTAAGCCAAGAAATCAATCCATGTTTCCTCATGGGAGGTAGAGTTTCAAACAGCTACATTTTGTCTTCTCATTTGAGAATGTTGCTCCATGAATAACTGCTCCTAAAGGTCTGTGCTGTGGTAACTTGAAGGGTAGAGACATGATTCTGCATATTATTTTCAACAATGGAGTGTTAAAGACGCTTTATATACCTCTCAAATCCCAGTCTAGACAACATTAGAGAATCTCTGCTGTTGCTGACTTTGTAGAGTCATGAGTTTAGTCACTTCAAATTTCATATTTACAGCATGAAGTTAATAGCACCTATCCATCCTTTGAAGGGTTTTTTTAAAAACTGAATTAACTTTTGGAAGACATTAAGCGTTTTACAAGTCTGTACATATGGAGACATGCAAACTATCACTGTCAATACTTTCACCTCTACAACACAGTCCAGAATCCTGAGATATATGCTTGCCCTATAGTTGTGTGCTGTTTCACTTAATCTCTCCTTTTAACAGCTGCAGTACTGTACCCATGAAGTTCTAAGGTTTGTGGATAGGTACGCTATGTCAACTGGTCTGAGAAAAAATACTGCCTCTTCTGAAAAAGAGCTGCGTCCTTTTGAAAAGAAATCTAGAAAATGTCCTCTTACGTTTCATGTGTCTTACAGAAAATATACTGGTGTTAGGTCAAGCTATTTAAACAGGAAAAAGTATTGAGTCCGTAACCTGGTCAGTACGCATATTTAAAACAAACAAGATTATTAGTGGGCTGATGTCAGATTCAGGTTGATATGTTTAAAAGTCTCTGTTTTATGGAGATTCCTGATAGCTTGTATATATCTTCAGAAGAAAACCAATTTTAGGATCGAACCCCCTGTTTTTGCTGGTGGTTCATGCCAGTACATACCAGATAATTAGCTGGGCTACATCACTGTAACTACAGTGTGACAACTTGACGGTAACTCAGCTAAAGTTCAGGGTCTGCTTTAGTAACTAATAAAAATTGTCAAATGTTGCCAAACTCATTTTTTTCCTTTTAAATATTTTCCTGTTAAAAAAATAAGGCAACTATTTTAGTTAGACGAATTAGAATTTGTAACAATAAAGTGTAAGTTACTTTCATCACATATGGAAATCCACAGAGGGGGAAGTTATTACACATTGCAAGGAATTTAAGCTTGGATTACTTCTGTTACCTTTGAGAAGTAATCATCAATCATGGCTACGCTTCATGAATGAAGATTTGAGAAAGGCACTACCCACGCTTGCTGCAAGCGTGCTGGTGGCTAAAATGGCCGATGCGGGATAGGCAGGTCCGGTCACAAAAGGCACAGTGGAACGTCTCCCTAGGTGACATTGGCAAGGAACGGTTCTTTCTGCGTTGTCTTTTCTCCTCAAGACTGACTCTCTGTGCATTCTCAAAGGAAGCAGCAGTGTCGTGAATGGTGTGTCTCCATGAATCCGGATTGGAGGCCAGAGTGGACCATTGGTGGCAGTCAATATGGCCAAGGCTGAGGTGTTGTTTCAGGGAGTCCTTGTATCTCTTCTTTGGGGCTCCTCTCTTGCGGCAGCCGGTGGCGAGTTCACCATAGAGCACAATCTTTGGGAGGCGGTGATCCTCCATCCTGGAGACGTGCCCTGCCCAGCGCAGATGCGTTCTCATCAGCATGGCCTCGATACTGCTGACCCCTGCCTGTTCCAGAACAGACACATTGGTCACGTAATCAGACCAGTGGATGTTTAGGATTGAACGGAGGCAGCGCTGATGGAAGCGTTTGAGAAGCCGCAGGTGGTGGCGGTAGATGACCCATGATTCAGACCTATATAAAAGAGTAGACAGTACAATGGCTCTGTAGACACTGATCTTTGTACTTTTCTTCGGGTGTTTATTGGACCAGACTCTTATGGAGTTTTCCGAAGGCTTTGTATGCCTTGTATGGCTGAGCAAGGTGTGCTTGGTGAGCAGTTCTCTTCTTCTTCAGCAATTCCTGGGTCTTGATTGTTCTCATCAAACCAGTCTTTGTTTTTCTTGGAGGAGAACCCTAGGGACTCTTCAAAGGACTGCAGGATGCAACTTTTAATATGTTGCCAAAGCGCTTCAGGAGAGGGATCTATGGGATTATCTTTAAGTCTAGTTTGAAGGTTTCCCTGGAAGCTGTCTCTCACTGTGGCTGTTTGAAGATTGCCGACTTGGAGCCTCCTCCTTGGAATGCCGCCTCTCTTAGGTTTGGGCTTGAAGCGGAGGTTAAGTTTGCAGCGCACAAGGCGGTGGTCTGTTTGACATTCTGCACTCGGCATCACTCGAGTATGACGAACATCACTGACATTTCTCTGTTGTACTAAGATATAGTCAATGAGGTGCCAGTGCTTGGATCGAGGATGCATCCAGGTTGTCTTCAGGTTGTCTTTCTGTTGAAAGATAGTGTTGGTGATGGTGAGCTGCCGTTCTGCGCAAAACTCTAGCAGGAGGCATCCATTGTCGTTGCAGTTTCCAACGCCATGCTTGCCCAGGACTCCTTTCCAGGCTTCAGAATTCTTACCTACTCTGGCGTTGAAGTCACCAAGGATTATGATCTTATCATCTGCAGGAACATTTTGGGTGAGGTGGCGCAGGTCTGTGTAGAATTTGTCTTTTTCTGCTGGGTCAGCTTGGAGAGTTGGGGCATATACGCTAAAAAGAACAACATGTTGCTTGTTGTGTAGAGGGAGGCGTAAGGACATAATGCGATCGGAATGACCTGTGGGCAGATTTTCAAGTTTGGAGGCAATGGAGTTTTTAATCATGAAGCCAACTCCTGAAAGGTGTCTTTTGGTTTTGGGTTTGTCTGACCAGTAGAGTGTGTAGCCAGCACCATGTTCTTTAAGGCTGCCTTCCTCATGAAGACGAACTTCACTGAGAGCAGCAATGTCAATGTTGAGCCGTGACAGTTCGTGGGCAATTAGAGCAGAACGACGCTCAGGACGTTCACTATCCCCAGTATCAAGCATGGTTCTGATGTTCCAACATGCGATTGTTAGTTTGACCACACCTTTGCAGGCAGGTGTATGCCTTTGAAATCTCTTTGTTTTTGTTTGACCGCATGGAAGATGCCGGTTGGCCGCGGTTATCCAACCAGGTGTGGAGATGAGCTTTGTTTAGGCCACCTTTGCTAGGCCCCTCTCTGTGTGGAGCAAGCAGTGCTGTCCCTAGAAAAGGCTGCTTGGTCATTCAGGATGCTGTCGCAAGAGACTGTCATCTCCGGGGTCAAGTCTCTAATGACCCATATCCTGAACCGCCTGCATGCAGGGTTGGGTCTGCGGCTTCCAGCTGCTTCCTATCACCTGCCGTTTTCGACCCTCACCTGTCGCTACAGGGCTTTGCAATGTGGGTGAACCCTTCAAGCCTGTGAAATGGACCCCCCAGGTGAGGCACAGCGTGCACAGAACTGGCCCCACCCTTTACTTTTAAGGTTCATCTGCCACTGCCTAGCGAGCTTGGACGGTGACAGCGAATACCTCAGGACGTAGGTTTGGTTAGAGTATCCTTCTCTTAGATGGATGGCCTTACAGGGCTAAGCGAGCTCCATCTGCCCGGGTTTGGGGTTGGAGTTGTCCTTCTTTTAGGATGGTTGCCAGATGGCTAGCGAGCCCATCCTGCCCGTGGACACACTTTGTCTGACCCTTCAGCTGAGACCTGTCTGGCATGGGAGACCCTACCGGCGGCACAAACCACCTCCAGCATAGCTCTCAACCTCATGAGGGCACGCAAACTTCTCCCCCGCGACAAGGGGGTGTCCCTGAAGAAGCTTTGAGAAGTAGACATATGTAACATACAGTGTAAAACAGATATTATGATATATTTGTGGAAAAAGCTGGTGCTATTATTATGTTCCAAATAATATTGTATTTTTTCCTTCTTGAAATCCTCTTATGAGAAAATACCATCAACGTAAACATCATCAATCTAGATGTAATATATTGAAAACCAAAAAAGATTTGTGATGTTGTTTTGCTTTATACCCGCTGGAAGCAGCCCTGAATAGAAGCACAATAAAGTCCAACAAGTTTTGTCACGTTCTGCCTGTAACAACTAAGTACTTTACAAAATAAACCCCTGCTTCCCATTACAGTGAGTGGGAGGTTTCCCACCGCTTTTCATACAAAATATCAGGATGCCATTGCTTGCATTTTCATAAGAATTCATGGGCCTGTTACTCTATCAAATAAAATAAACAAACTGGGTCTCATACTACTGTATTGTGTTGTTCAAAGTATGAAAGGATGAAGATGGGGTACCAAGTACTCACAGAAATGTCAAAATTTTCCAAACATTTTGCATATTTTATGTAGTTATTGTTTTATCTGTATGTTGACATTGGAAATTGTAGTGTTTGCAGTTCTTCAACTCACCTGTTTAAAATGTTTCATGCAGCCAGATAGGGAAATTAGCCAGTCACATAGAAAATAGTCAAAATGAACAGTTCACAAATATCCCACAAGCTGAATTTTCATGAAAATTCCTAAAAAAACCACTTATGAACAACAAATATATTAACAGAAATCTGAGTCAGATCATAGTTCTCTGTTGACCAATGAATACCACAAAAGGTCAATTCCCCATTTGATAATTCTGATATTCCTGATCCATTGGCCTGAAGTACAGAGTGCAGAACACAGAATCTTATGTTTTAGAACTATGTCTGTTTTCATGTGTTTCTTTTCCACTGACTACAAATGTTATACCTGGAGTGATCCTATTACTATTGCACTATTATCCCAGGTCTATCCTCTACACTAATAGCAATCAAAGGTAAAAAAATCAGTAGGAGAAAAAAAGATCCTCATATGTAGGAAATGTAAAGTTATACAAAATGAGACTACGATAGACTGAGCAAGATGGACATTTCCTAGATTGTAGAAGATTGGGCACTGGAACACATGAGACATGATGAGTGTAGAATTTACCAACAAGTTTGGCCATTTTTTCTAGCTATTGCACAGTATCTTGAGTAGAATTTAATTCAAGGAAAATCTATGTTCTGTATCACACAACTCAGTGGTACTGTTCAGCTTTTCATCTTGGAAATCTGTGCAATATCAGGCCTCCCTCTCTCTTTGCACAGGACTGGGCAGTCAGTCATCACAGAAGCCTTGCCCTAGGCAGTCTGACCAGTTATTTGCCTGAGAATTTTCTTCACTCGTGCTGGGCTGCTGCTTTTCTTTACTTTCAATTTGTAACTCCTAAAAATCTGTCTTGTAGTACATCTGTGTCAAGACTAATGCTTCTACCCAAGTGCTTTTGATCAGTGACAAAGATGACTGTGTTTGCATTGTCACTATGTGTGAATTTATGCCTCAATCCATTAAAATGCCTCATATTTATCTCAGATTTTTAAAAAAGTATTTTAGTATAGAACTTTATTTTGAACTTTTCATGCTGCTTAGTGGGCTTCTTCATGTCAGGCTAAAAAATCCAGGTAAAGGAGCAAGTTTTGATTTGTCCTGTCGAGTAAATGGATTTCTTCCTCAAAAAGAAAAGGGAAATTTCAAAGCCCAAGGATCTAAAAATCACATGGAAGCCACATATTGGTAGTCTTCCCTCTGGGTAGTCGAGCTCCACATGAAGCCATACACAGTGTCTCTCATCACCGCTTGAATATGACTCTTGTCTTCACAGAAAAAGACAGTCAATTTAACTGTTTAGGAACAGAGTTAAAGATTTGAATATAATTTTTATCACGTTTATCATTTAAAGAGTGCCACTGATTATCATTGCTTTGGTGTAAGTCTGAAGTAGATTCATGGAAATTCAGCTAAGGATATGCCCTCAAACTGAAAATGAAACTAGTAGTTAAAGACATTATTTAATTTACAATGAGACCCTGAAATTAGAGAGAAATTGTAATGGTATCAGATTTTTTTTTGACAAAAGCAACTTGAACTTGTTTCGGCTTTTTGAAATAGAGCATAATAATTACATTCATGGGAGCTGGCTGAGAGTGGGCAGCCAATTCACAGGTGGAAGGAACATCTGACTAAATCCCTTTTAGCAGGGAAGCTGCCAGAGCATGCACCTGGCTTTTTGTTGGAGTCATTTCCATCTGCCAAAAAGCATTGTTGCAAAATGATGTGGAAAAATAAACAAGGGATAAAGTATACTGGAATTTTAACTAAAACAGCATCTTGATTGAGTTTGGGAAAGGCTAGGGGTAGCACTTGAGGGCCTAGTGCTTTCCCATCTGCAAAACAATGGAAAAGGAAGAATTTTTGGATTTTATCTGTGTTTCTTATGTTTTTCTAATACTTATTGTTTGCTTTTCAGTAGTCATGAGGACCATGTTGTTGAACAAGAGCCTCATTCTTTAGGGATTTTAAAAATGCAAACAGAATTCTGGGTCTTGTTCCAAGGGCACAATATACAGTGGTTTGTAAACATTTTAAAATAATGTCAGTCTTGCTAATAGTGTTTAAAAGCTGACAAGTTTTAGTTTACAGGTTGAGTTCACAAATTAGGTATGTCACTTCTGGATAAGTACGGTGTACCAGGAGTTGCTGGTCTTCCTAACTGTTGCAATTAAATGTCCACAAAATAAGTGCTAACTGCTCAGGAACTAAGTGAGAATGTGCAATATGGAGTAATCAAATGGAGAATGCAAGGCCCCAGCTACTCCTATCAAACTCTTTTTCTGGTC
Organism: Pithys albifrons albifrons; assembly: GCF_047495875.1. Taxonomy (NCBI): domain Eukaryota; kingdom Metazoa; phylum Chordata; class Aves; order Passeriformes; family Thamnophilidae; genus Pithys; species Pithys albifrons. Next base: position 44,892,513 of record NC_092463.1, on the reverse strand, counting down.
TTCATTAAATACTGGTTTTCCTGTTAAAAAAATACAATAGAGATAACAAAGTTTATAACCCAAAGTAAGGATAAAAGAGAACTGCTTCCCCTGGGCTTGATCTATATGGTAGCTCCTAAAAATCATGTAAAATCTTTGTAGGTTTAGAATGGTCAGCATGGCTTATTAGCACCTTGGAAAGTTTATATGTAAGGGGCACACCAGGAAGATTCTTGGTCCCTGTGTTTTTGGGTAATTTTTCCTATTCCATGTATTTCTGACTCCAAAAATCAGTTGTTAACAGCCAAGAGCACCCATTGTGCTGAATTTCTTAAACTTTTTGAAAAACTCATCAGTGGCAAGAGTGAATTCAGTTCTGAGTCTGTAAGTGAAAGCAAAATACTAAAACCTACAGCAACTTGAGGAACTTGCAGACACTTCTGTCAGACAACTCCAGATTCTACCTTGCACATTTTATGTTTCATCCAATTCTGCCTCCTTATTTTACATTGTGATTTCTCTGCATGTGGAAGGCCGATAGTTGTCACTAATGAGAAGACTTTTCAAATAAGGGTTTTTATAATTTCTGTTTACAAGCCTCTCCTGAAGGGGAAGAAGGGATTGCTACAGATCCTTCCATTTAGAGAGGAAGAAGACTTTTTGCATTTCTTTTATAGAAAAGGAAGAGAAAGCAGAAGGGGAGGAGGTCTAAGCTACTGTATACATAAAACACTTGCTCTCTTTCCACTTCCCTTCTCTAAAAGGCATTGCATGACTTGGTTGTTAACTCAAAAATCCCCCTTTTTGAAGGGGAAAAAGACATTAGACTACATCCAGGGAATATCCAGATATACAAAGCTTCTGATTTGATCAGGATTGTATCCTAAACTTCATTAAAAAGAGCAATAAAAAGGATATTTCTAGGGACATCTGCTGTATTTCCCTGTAGGAGGTAGTGTTAGTTGCAATTTATATGAATGAAATTGATTTTATAGATGGAATATACTCTGAAACTCTATGGAGGGTAAAACAACTCCCTAGACAACTATATAGTAATTGTTTTTTAAGAAGAAAGGGATAGTTTTGGTTTCATGATGCGTCCTGACTTTGACTTGAGTTAAAAATTTACAAACTCTCCAATGAAATAGGTTCCAGAAAGATGCCCTCATTCAGCTTCCTTTATTTTCTTTGTACAACACACATTTGTTTAATGCATGCATTGAGAAAGGACATGAAAAACAATTTTACTTGTTGCACAAAGTGAAAGAAAATTCAGATGTCTCAGCCTTGAAGCACTTCTTCATGGACTGTATAATGGCTTGGCAGATATGAAATTGGATATTTTTTAAAACTTGCATTCCTGTTCATGCTCCTTTGACCTGTGGTTGTATTCTGCAGAATGATGAAATGGCTGAAGTTATCAAATACAGCTTGGAACAATACCTAAGAAATAAATTTCTGTCCATTGTGACTGATGAACTGCATCTGAAGCCTTAGCTATAGAAGTGTTTTTCTGAACCATGCTAAGATATCATTCAAATGCTGGACATTCTCTGTCCCTTCTCAGTGTTTTGCCATGGAAAACAATATACCTTTTTTATTAAAGACTGTAAGACCTTCAATTTATGATTATATCCTCTCTCTGTGAGGAAATGCATGTTTTCCCCTATTTTCATTCCCCCCTCCCACCCCTTCTTTAAAAAAAGCAAATGAAAAAGCAAATGTGTGTTACGTTTCATGCAAAGATGACTTTTGTTTTGTAAGTGTTCATCTGTTCCTGCTGTTTATTCCTCACTCGGAGCCATAATCCCCTGTCTGCCACATCACAATTATCAGTGGAGAAGTCTGGGATTTATATTAGAGGATTAAAACTTTCAGAGAGAAAAAGGCAGCAGGAATGAATGAAGTATAGAAGATAAATTGTCTTCATCCAAATGCATTTAGCAATGAAAGCAAAGTTTCACACATATTAAAAAAAATAAGAAAAATATATTTGCAGTATTCTCTAAGAAATGAAGAGTCCAGATCCTTCAGAATGTTAGACTTACAACTCTCTAGACTTTTCAAATAGCACAGAAAAAAATAATTAAGTTTTAAAAAGTCCTGTAAGTCCTGACAGACAAAAGGAACTTCTTCAATAGGTAGTGTAACACAGAGAACCAGCTAGGCACAACCACAGGTGGCACGAGGCATCCCGATGGTTACTGGCAAAACAACTCAGTTAGAGCAGATGTATTACCTACACCTAGACTCCATGACTGCTCTCTACTTCAGTTATATTCAGTAATAAATGGAATTTCCAAGGTAGGGTGGTTTTGTTTCCAGCTGGATCAGGCACATTTGCTTAAGCCTTGAGCTAATCCACGTGCAGTTTTGATGACTTCAAATGGGAAAGAGTGTATCAACCGACACACTGTGTGAAGGTCAAAAATTATCTGATATTAAATGTGTTTCAGAAAAAATTGTGAAGTCTATTGTAAAAAGTTGATGAGTAGAAAAAATGTTTTCCTCCAACTCATAAACATATTTGACAGAACAAGCCAAGGATTTAGAATTAGTACTCATTCTGGACCTTCAAGGTACTATTTTTATTCTCACAAATAGTCTTCAAAATTTTTACTTCTTTCTTATTTGAAGCCCTCTTCTTGATTTGAGGAAGAACATAGTTTATCATTTTAATAATCCCAAATTACAATTCTGGTGGCACCCCTTTGTGTGGAAAAAATGCACGCAGGTACCCCACATACCAGATTACAGCTAAGGATTTTGAAGAATTTATTTCTAAAAGCCAAGCCCTCTAACATTATGGCATGAACAGCACTGGACATGAACAAAAGTGCACATGTTTGTTCCCTTCGGGGCTTTTTATCATTCACCTGGCCACCCTGCTGCAGGGCCTCCAAGCATGTCTGTGAGAACTTTATCTTTTCTTGTAACAGGAAGTCAACCTCCCTGGCATGCAGGAAAACACATAAAACTGTTAAAGGGAAGATGCCTTTACTCAGGCAGAAAAGCTTTCTTGAGAGAACATTAACTCTTTCCTTGTCAAGTAATTATTTCAAAATTTTTTCTACACTTTCACCCTTCCTTTTAGTGTCATGGTGAAGAAGAGAAACAGAATTGTTTGATGCAGTGCTGGGCAGGGCACATAGCTTACAGAGAAGAGTATCTAACCCTCCTTTACTCATCACCTCTACTATTTGTCCTGCTCCTGGGAAATGGCAAGATGTTTATCCATGTGACTTCCATGTACTAGGGTAGCAAGTCTGAAACCATGCCAGTGGCTTTGCTGCTTATTACACCTGAAAGCATACTAGACGAGTTGCAGAATTCATCATTGTATTTAGCTTTTCTGAACAGACATGAAGACTATGAAGCTAAGGGTGCAATCATACTGAACACTTTGCAGAAAACTGTATATAATTTTTCACAACTGAAACATGATTAGTAAATCAACTCCTGGTGCTGTATTACTTATATATAGCAAGGCTAGGCAAAATGACTGGTTTGTCTGAATGCCTTCCTGCCCTTTCCATTGCACTATTTTCTCGCTTCTTGTTAGTGAAAAGAAGTATTTTCCTCATTTCTCAGCAGCCATTATCATCCAGAAATGTTTATATGGTCTTCACAGGGAAGAAATTGATTTTTCTTTGCGTCTCATACACTCACAGAAGTAGGTAGCCTGAATAGTAACCAAGTCCTAATTAATCCATAAATGGTACTCTGGAGGGAAGGGGTGCCTGTCAGAGGGACCTTGACAGGCTAGAGATGTTGCCCTGTGTGAACCTCACGAAATTCAACAACACTAAGTCCTAGGTCCTGCACCTGGGTCAGGACAATCACAAATGTGGATACAAGCTGGGAAATTACTAGATTGAGTGCTGCATTGCAGAGAAGGACTGTCTGTTGCATCCTGAGCTGCATTAAAGGAACTGTGGTCTGCAGGCCAAGGAAGGTAAATGTCCATATGTACTTCACTCTCCTGAGACCCTATCTGGAGTACTGGGTTTGGTTCTGGGGTACTCAGCATAAGGAAGGCATGCATCAGCTTGAATTGGTCCAGACGAGGGCCACAAAGATGATCAGCAGGTTGGAGCACCTCTGCTATGAAAACAGACTGAGAGAATTGGTATTGTTCAGCCTGAAGAAAAGAAAGCTCAAAGGAGATTTTATTGCAGCCTTCCAGTGCTGAAGAGGGCCTACAGCAAAGATCATGAGCGACTTGTTAACAATAAGACAATGGGTAATGGTCTTAAAGAAAATAAGGGGTGTATTTAGATTAGATACTAGGGAGAACTTATTTTCCCTGAAGGTGGTGAGACAGTGGAACAGGTTGCCTGGAGTAGCTGTGGATGCCTCGGTCAGGTTGAATGAGGCACTGAGCAACCTCGTCTAGTGGGGTTTGGAACTAGATGATCCTTAAGGTCCCTTCCAACCCAAACCATTCTATGAGTCTCTTGCTCTATAAAGGTCAAATGACTCTATTTTCCTGTAAATTATTTCGACAATGAGAGAGTGGGGAGTGAGAGTGAATAAAATTTTATTTATGAGTAATGATTCTTGAAAACAAAATTTGTAAGGTCTTTTAATTGTAATATGCATTGAAAAAACAAACCCTTAATAAGTAATGATTTTTACTCATAGATTTCTCCTACTCCAATGCTTTTTGTTGGTCTCATAGGCAGGTAATGGAACACAAGGTTGTTATTTAATATTATTTATCCCTTTCTTTTTAATTATTCAGGGATGAAAGTATTAGTCCTGATTTTTCCAGAGATAATATAAGAAAGTAAAATCCATTCTTATAAATGCTATAAGGTTAATTTAGTACTAGCTGAAAGATCTGATTTGATGAAAATTCATAATGTCAAAACCACCTCATTATTGCCAAATCAACCAGCACTAAGAGGATAGTAATTGTGGAGAGCAGGCTTGCTTATCCTATTTATTTATTTAACTATTGACTAAAAAAGAGATCAAGTGCTACTAAGGTAAGTTTCTTCCAACATAAGTTGAAGTTGCAGCCAAAGATTGAAATTGAAGAGCTGTCCAGCCTGTCATTGTAATTATGGATATTGCTCCCATATTATCATGTTTTACCAATTACAAAGATGATCTCTCCAGTTTAACTTATGACACTTAGTAAAATAAGAAAAGGGATCTCTCTGATTGAATAAATTGTATTCTGTGTTTGAGGACAACTGAAACTGAATCTTCATTGCTGAACTAAAACAGTACAAGGTGTACATTAGTGTTCTAGTGAGAATCAAGGGTGCAGTTTTGAAACAAACCTCATTGAACCTAGTTACAGAATAGACTCACAGCATCTGAAATGGATTCCTTTAGGGTGAAACTACACTGAAAAATGTGCACTCAATACACACATGATGCACTCCAGTTATTAATCCACATTCAGACCCTTGGACCAGAGAAAAGCTGGTCCAAGGCAGACTGCCTTCTCCCTCATAACACATCCAATTCACCTTAGTAACACTACAGTTTTTCCTTTTTTTTTTTTTCTCCATACTACTTGTTAATATAGCCATAAGTATTGATGACAAAAATGATCTCCTGTTAACTGGGAACTCTATCCCAGGAATATCTAATTATGTTAGAATATCAGCATTAGCATGTACTCTATTATCTAACACTATGGAAAATAGCCTTTATGGTAATCTAATGGATGGTGACATATCTCAGCATTATCAACCTTTCAGACAATGATGTCACCAATATTTTACTGTACAGCCAAACATACTAATTCCCATTCAAGGTCAACTATATTCTTATTACCTTACACATCAAAACAGTGTATCCATGGTCTGATGGGGACACTTTTTTTTGAGGGCTCACAATTTGCTCAGTTCCATGTATTACGATAAAGGTAATAAATATTTTTGTCTGATATATATATATATATATATATATATATATATATATATATATTCCTAGACAGCAGATGATAACAAAGAGTTAGATACCAACAGTTTCTCATTGTCTTTTTTTCTTTTAAAAATACTGTTCTTATTTATGTTCTTTTCACACAAGAAGCTGATAAAACACCTTTTATTTGACTGACATTCTCTAGATTTATTAAAAAGCTGTAGCTTGTCTTAGCAGTCTAATCAACATGAAACAGAAAGACAGAAATCAAAGCGTTGGTAATAGTTTAAAAATAGATGTCCTCTAACTTTACCCTTGATAATCTATTCATAGTTAAATGGTTTTAATGCATGTGGGAAATGATCAGAAATGGCTCCAAGCTAATAAACCTATGTTTGCTGTGCAGATGGTTTTAATTATATTTTTTCTTTCCCAGAAATGTGCACCTGTGTGTACTAAGACCATACAGCAAAAATGAGAGATAAAAACCATTCTGGTGAAAAAATTTTGTCTTTGGCTGGGCTATTAGTAAATCATTTTGCATAAGATAACTCTGTCTGACAAGACTAGGTTGAAGGTTATTTTCAAAATCAGATGTAGAGTCAGATCTACACTGACTTTATAAGTGAGGTTGAGACAACTTGTCATGCCATGTCAGGACTTTTTACCATTGGAGACAGTCTTCTATATGAATATTCAAGTTATGTATTCTAAATGCATCCACAATAAGTTATCAGGTCTCAGGTATTTCCATGAGTTCTGTAATGTTATTATGGGAACATGGATATCATCTACTTCCCTGTGGAGATTGCTTGCAGGAGGAATGTGGAGGACATCATCTACTAAGAAACCACTGTTTTGTGTTCCTTGAAAATCTTAAGTCTCATAATGAAAAAATAAACTTGGTTCTGTATTTCAACCTCCATGACCATGCAATGAAACTTTTTTGGCAAAAAACTCAAGTGTTTCTCAGTGATGGGAAGTGTGAGTCTTTTTTGCCTACCTAGATGGAGTTTATCAACTCAAAACGAAAGACAAAATTTGTAAAGTTAGGGAGAATTTCCCTTGAACAAATATTGCCAAATGAGCCAAGGAAAACACTCCCACAGAAGGTAGGGAGAAGTGTTTCACAGATTAGCCAGAAACTGAATCTAAAACTGCATCCTATTCTCACATCATCAGGAGAGTGCTTCAGAAGTACTAACTGTTTGTATACGACATTATTAAAGTAAATTCTTCTTGCCCAAAGATCACCCTAACATTTCCAATAGGTTTGAGATTAGTCCCATAGAGTCTTCTAAAAAAGATCTCTCTGAACACCTCACTAAAACCAAAAGGGCATTGGTCAGACCAGTTGGATACAGAAGTCCTCTGGTTATATAAGATCCTCTATAACAGAAGGATCATATTATGAATTTAGTAGGGCACATTTCTTATTTCTGATGTGTGTGCTGCTTGTGGGATAGAGCTATGATGATTTTTGTGCCACCTATACTGGTAATGTTACCTGTGAAGACACAAAGTATTTTGTTCACCAAATACTTGCAGGTGATTATTTTACTCATTATCATCAGCCTTCATGAACTGGAATTTTATGAACTCAGTGGCATTAAGCAGTAGGGACTGGTATTCCAGTATCAGTTTCTGCATGGTACTATTCTTCAATTAATTTAATATGGATAAAATGTGATGGGTTTAGGCTGTTAAAGGAGCTCTGCAGCTGTTCACAAACAAAATAAATGCGGATCTCCACAGAGAATAATATTTTCCTATAAACAGCAAATACATCTCTGCCCAATAAACAATTTTACAGTTGTGTAATGAAAACAGAAACATGGAATGGAATGGGTACACCTGAGAAGTGTATTAGTCTGGGCAGAATCAACATTAGCTTGTCTTGAGCTGACTTGTAAGCATACAATAATACTGCAACCAACATATTGTGTAATACTGTGATTGAATGGCCAGGCACAATGTACAAGCATTTTGCATAACTGTGTGAGAAAAGCGACTTCCAACGAAGGCAAAGGCTTGTATAGTTGCACTTGAATGGCACAGGAAAACTTTATGCTACTATAAATAACACAATTTTCAAGATCAAGAATAAAGTACAAAATAAGCACAAGGGCCTGCAAATGAGTAGGGCATTTTGTCAAACACTCAAGAAGGACAGCTGTCAAAACCAGAAATGAGATGAGCAGCATCAGGGACATGAGATATTCCTTTTGGGAGAAGGGAAGGCCACCAGGAAAAACACCAGACATGAGCAAGGAGAGATGGGTGAGAAAAGGTGAGGTACTTTATTTAGTTAAATGTTGGGACCTTACTGGGTGAGAACTAGGCATGAGCACAAAGCATGTTCTTAATGAATGTCAGTCTTGCCCAGTGCTGTTTAAAGTTTAAATCTGGTTTAATCAGTCCTGTAAACTCTCTCACTACAGCAATCTATACCCAGCTATTGATGTTGATATGCATTCCTATACGTGGAGACACATTTATAACATTTATTAATTTGTGGCAGGTGTATTTTTGTTCTATGTACTTTCATATGTTAAAATTGAGGAATCCAGCAGAGGTACCTAAAGATTTTATCTCTTTTGTATTTCATCTTAAATTAAGAAGAGACAGAGGAGACTGGTTTTTGACCAACAAAATGTAAAAGTAAACAACAGATGTCAAGAGGCAGTAGTTGTCACAAGCAATACCTTCGCAATAGCAGAGATGGCGGTTCTTTGAATCACGTCCAGCAGTTAGCTATCACTAGAAGCACTAACTCAATATGCAGAAATTCATTGAATGTTGGGGACACTGAAACTACTGAAAGTTTCTCTGGTTATGAAAGTTTGAAGTTAGAGATGCTGATCACTTTATTTAAGCATTAATATTTGCCACACTGAGTTGCAGACATATGGTGAGGCTTGTACAGAGTAAAAAATTTGTAGCAGGACCATTCCCAATACACACTTTCCCAGGACATTTTTTAGGGAATAAAAACCTCTGTTACCATTATGGGTACGTCATCTCCTTGTTTCAACAGTGATATCTGGAGAGTTTATAATTACTATCATCTTTTCCCACAGAATTTACTTCTTTTTTTTAACAACTGCCATAGTCTAAGTTTTTCTTGAAAAAGTGGTCAGAAGTTTTGTTTCTAGAATTGCTGCTCGCAATCAAATATTATACATGATACTGAAGCCATTAGGTACAAAACTGAATTTGCTTTCTTAAAGTTGTATATTCTTATTGACAAGCTAGAATTATGCACCTGGGATGTCATGAATATTTTGCAGTGTAACCAAAAGTCTTGTATTTTCCTCTCTTATTCTGAGCTACTATCTTCAAGAATGTTCAAATATGATGTTTTAGTCTGTAATGTTGCGATGATGCTTGTCTTTTACAAGTGATCTGGGCCTACAATAAGATCCTGGTATAAGCTGGAGTTTCTTTTTCTTTAGATATTTAATACTCTCACTCGATAAAAATAAAACAAAGCTAAAAATCTTTTCATAAAGCTAACCAGTGAGTTCTGTGTTAGGTTTTTGACTAAGTTATGCTATAGGCAGACTTTATTTTTAATGCAAACCAGGATTCAGTAGGTGGGGGATTCTTTCCAGATTATATATCCTAGAAAGGTACAAAGGAGAATTGCCTTGTTAAAAGTTCTAGCTGTCAACTGAGTTTAACTTTAAAACTCTATGAGCTCTTGATTTCAAAAACAACTCTCCCTACCTAAATTTTCTTTATTTCATTTGTATATTCAACTTTTTTTTTATTTGATTAACATTAATGAATAAAACTTACTCCATTTTTTTCTACAGTTAACAAAGATATGCCTATTAACTGCTGTTCTGTAATGACATTTAAAATATATTTAATTTTTAAACTTCTGGGAATAACAACTGCTCTGAATCAAGGTTCAACATCCTTCTTATTAGAAGGTTCCAATGTTTGCAATATATAATTGTTATCAGAATATTTAATTGATTCTTAATGAAGAAGCAGGTATAAGGAGATGGTAGGTAGGCAGATAACACTTTTTTCCTAGATTTCATAAGAGTAAGTAATGAAATACTCTGTTTGATCTGTTATAGAAAGGAAGTGCTGTAGTCTGAGGACAACCAAGTAAATATAAGCAAACAAGTAAACATCAACACTACTGTAATTACATAGGTGTCAAAATATTCAAAACATAGAGTTGCGGAAGTATTATATCCATGTATGGTTTTAAACTTGTGTATGTCAGGTGAAGAGATTGAACTCAAAGGCCCTATATCTATAAACAGTGTTTGTGTAGTTACTTGAACCTGTGTTCGTGGACTGAAGAGAAAACAGAACTATAAAAACTTTTGGTATCAAATACTGGTAGATGGAATCAGACACCACACTACCTAATGAATCACAGCAATTCCTCCAGTAAGCATGTGCAAGTTCAGTTCTGTGTTTCACACAGATCATGTATTATGTCCCTCCTTGGTCTCAGTTGTCTTTTTTTTTCTTTGTTTTTTATATTGCCATCATCTGAACAGCAGGGAAAGAAAAATCTGTTCCAAAGAATGACTAAAGAAAAAATTAAGCCTTAATGTGATAACACTCTATGTGTAACTAACAAATTGATGGTAGACAATAAGATAATCTAGATACGTTTTGACTATAGCACAAATTTTTGTGTGACATTTGTTCACCTTCTCTGTTTCTTGAGGGAACACTATTCCAGTTCAGTTAGAACAAAAAAATTGAGAAAGTAAAGTTTATGTTACAGCTCCCATAGGCCAAACAATAGAAAACACTTGTGAAGGAAAACTTGGTAATGTGGAACAGAGTACTTTGAAAATTAGCCTTATATTTGCAGGGGTGACAGTGAGTGCATCCCTTAAGGAAAGCAGTTTAAAGTTCTCCCTTAAAGAGAAGATAGCTACCTGTGGTGTGTGTGGTGTCTTGTAGCCAATGAGATGCTTTGATGTATGTGAGGTGAATGGGCTAGCCCATGTCATGACAAGTTGGATGTGAGAGGATATAAAAGGTGCGGATGTTACTGAGAATAGATTTTCTACTAGGACTACTTCTACTGCTATGAACTACTACTACTATGAACTGTCTGTGAAACTATCTTGAATAAAATCTTGTAAGCCTTCTGATCAAAGTCTTCTGATGCCTGCTGTGCCTGAGCTCTTCGAACTATCATTCATGCTACACCCTTACTCGAGATAAGGGGACACCTATAATATTGATAGAATCCACAGAAAACACTATATATGCTGCTTAACCAAGCCAGTCATTTAATAAACCTATAAAAACAAGTGGTTTTTTTTTAGCAACTACTTTTTCATAAGATTCATTTTATAAAGTTCTTTTAGATATATTTTAGGAAATCAAAGGCTGGAGAGTTGAAAGGGATTTTCAGAGGTCATTAGTCACAGTCCAAGGCACAATCCTAAAGGAGATAACAAAAGCATTTCTGGAAGATGCCAGCTTAATCTATAGCTGAAAGTCTCCAAATAAGAGATTACTGATCCTTATAACACAGTTAATTCTGATGCTCGTGTGCTTTCATAATGAAGAATATCTTACTCACAATTAACAGAGTAATGCTGCAGTTTAAATACAGTTTTGGGCACCACAATACAAGAAAGGTATTAAGTCATTAGAGAATGTCCAAAGGAAAGCTACAAAGGTAGTGAAGGGCCTCGAGGGGAAGCCGTATGAGGAGCAGCTGAGATCACTTGATCTGTTCAGCCTGAAGGAGACTGAGGGGAGACCTCATTGCAGCTAAAACTTCCTTGTGAGGGGAAGAGGAGAGGTGGGAACTGATCTCTTCTCTGTGGTGACCAGTGGCATGATGCCAAGGAATGGTCCGAAGTTGTGTCAGGGGAAGTTTAAGTTGAATATTAGATAAAGGTTCTTCACCCAGAGAGCGGTTGAGCACTGGAACAGGCTTCCCAGGGAAGCGGTCTCAGCACCAAGCCTGGGAGAGTTAAAGAAGCATTTGACAATACTCTCAGGCACAGGGTGTGATTCTTGAGGATGGTCTTGTGCAGGGCCAGGAGTTGGACTCGATCCTTGTGGGTCCCTTCCAACTCAGCATATTCTATGATTCTATGATTCTGTCATGAAATTGTGCAATTATGCAGGGAGAAAATTAGAAGGACCAAAGCCCAGACAGAATTTAATATGGATACTGTTGTAAAAGACAACAAAAAATGCTTTTACAAATATGTCAGCAACAAAGGAAGAGCTAAGGAGAATCTGAGTCCTTGATTGGATGTAGGGAGAAACATAGTGGCAAAGGATGAGGAAATGTCAGATGCCTTCTTTGCCTCAGTCTTTAATAGCAAGACCAGTTTTTCCCTGTGAGCTGGAAGACAGATTGGGAGGAGAATAAAATCCCCATAATCCAGGAGGAACTGCTACATGACTTAGACACAAGTCTAGGGGTCCAGATGGGATCTGCCCTAGAATACTGAGGAAACTGGTGGAAGTGCTCACTGAGGCACTTTTCAATTCTGTGGTTTTATGAACTTGAAGAACATCTTTATTGATGATTTAGATGAGGGGATTGAGTCCATCATCAGCAAATTTGCTGATGACACCAAGTTGGGAGGGAGTGTCGACCTGCTGGAAGGCAGGAGGGCTCTGCAGAGGGATCTGGATAGACTTGAGAGATGGGCTGATTCCAATGGGATGAAGTTCAACAAGGCCAAGTGCCGGGTCCTGCACTTTGGCCACAACAATCCCCTGCAGCGCTCCAGGCTGGGCACAGAGTGACTGGAGAGCAGCCAGGCAGAAAGGGACCTTGGAGTACTAATTGACAGGAAGCTCAACATGAGTCAACAATGTGCCCAGGTGGCCAAGAAGGCCAATGGGATCCTGTCCTGTATCAAAAATAGCGTGACCAGAAGGACCAGGGAAGTGATCCTTCTCCTGTACTCTGCGTTGGTGAGGCCACACCTTGAGTACTGTGTTCAGTTCTGGGCCCCTCAGTTCAGAAAGGATATTGAGGTGGTGGAGCAGGTCCAGAGAAGAGCAACAAGGCTGGTGAAGGGACTGGAGCACAAGTCCTATTGGGAGAGGCTGAGGGAGCTGGAGTTGTTTAGCCTGGAGAAGAGGAGGCTCAGAGGTGACCTCATCACTGTCTGTAACTACCTGAAGGGAAGTTCTAGCCAGGTGGAGGCTGGTGTCTTCTCCCAGGCACTCAGCAATAGGACAAGGGGGCACGGGCTTAAGCTCTGCCAGGGGAAATTTAAGTTGGATATCAGAAAAAAATTCTTTACAGAGAGACTAATCAGGCATTGGAATGGCCTGCCCGGAGAGGTGGTGGATTCACCATCCCTAGAGATTTTTAAACACAGATTGGATGTGGCGCTGGGTGCCATGATCTAGTAAACAGATTGGAGTTGGACCAAGGGTTGGACTCGATGATCTTGGAGGTCTTTTCCAACCCAATCGATTCTATGATTCTGTGAGTCTAATGAGAGCAAATAAATTCCTGAATCTTGCTAAATCCATTCTATGTTCACAATCAAAAGCTCTGTGCTAATTGCTGTGCTGCCACTTGTCTTTTTTTTTGTTTGTTTGCTTCCCCCAGAGGTATATACTTTTCAAATTAATATTCAATAAAGGAGAAAAGGCTAGAATTTAAAATGCTTATTTCTCTACTGAAAGACAAGTTTCATTTTACCTCAGAGTTCTTCAAAATTTCTTAAAATATCAGATTGTTCTTTAGTAGTCTTATGTAGATTTCTTTTATCTTTGGAGGGAAAGAGTTTAAATTAAAATAGAAGTATTGCGTTGTCATGTACTGCATGAAAATTTACAACCTTTTTTTCCTTTATGGTTTTCTAAATGGAAAAGATATTCATAAACACATAGTTAGAGAGAACTTCTGCAAAGAGACTTACTCCTATATTCATGGAATAAGCAGTTATGTTTAAGAAAGGGAAGTATTCAAGAAGACAACAGAAGAGGAGTAGACTGGAAAGCTTAAAAAGCCTTCTTCCAAATTACCATAATTCACCGAGGCATATATATTAGCAGATTTAAAAAGAAATAATCTGCTATATAGACACTAAGTGTGCTGGCAAGCATGTAGCCAGCCTACCCACCAACAAGGAATTAACTATTTTGTAAACAGAGAAACCAATCAAACTAAATGGGCCATTTGGACATTACTAGTAATAAAATTGTATACTTCTCCTGCGAAAGTTAATTTTCACATTCAGGGAAAATTTCTTTTCTCCCTTGCCACGTATCTTCTGTTATGATATTCATATTAGGCTTGTCACCGGAACTTTAATATCTTTCACAGAGCATTGTTTTAGCCAATCAGAAAATCCTTCTGTAGATTAGTTTTATGAAAAGAGAACATTAAAAGGTCAATGCTTCCTACAATATATTGGAAAATATTTTTGCCTTTCTGTTTAAGATGTTTACATATTCCAAAAACTTTAAATCTAAGCAAACATAATACTATAAAGTTATTGAAGATGAGCAAGTTAATTGGCATTCAAAAAGGAATTAACTAATGAGTCTCATTAACTTCTGCTGGTGAACACAGAAATACAATTCTTTCGCCTATTGTTGTGCAGAGCAGAAATTCATGCAGATATTAATTGTTTTAACAAAGCATGATAGTCAAAGGGAACAAATGTGAAGTTTATGGATGCTACTTTGTTTTCACTGTCCTCAGAAGAAAAGAGAGGAAAGAGGAGTTAAAGTAACAAGTAGATGAAGCATGAAACCAGATATTATACATGGTCTCCATTTTTCTCAGACATGTCTGGTTTCCATACAGTCACAAATAAACTTCTGGAATGGTTTCAGTTTTGAACAGAGAAAATAACCTACTCAGAAACACAGTAATGACTCATCTGTGGTAGTAGAAATTAACATTTACAGACTTGTGTAAGGGCTGGAGAATTAATAGCAAAGTTTCACAGAGTTGATAAATTTTAAGACCCTCAAACACTGAGCAGTTGAAAATTCATTCTTTTTGAAGACAAGTTTAATTTAACTAGTAAATACTTCAAAATACCAAAGAAATTTGTAATGGTGACTGTTGTCAACTTCAGGCAAATTAAACACCAGTTCTAAAGAACTCACCATCTACTATAAGAATATATTTGTTTAACATTAGAAAGCATTTTTATCCAAAATGCCTTTGTGTGCCTACACTGGATCCTATTAGACTGATTTTGGATAGTTCTGAGCATGGAAAGCTTAGAAGACTGGATTGGAGAAAAGGGCCATCAAAGTATGTGTAATCTGCAAGGAGATTTAACAGGGATATATGGAAGGTAAATTTTACAAATTTAGAGAACACTGAAACTCCTCTTTTTATTTTACATATTTCTAATTTTCAGAAACTAGTTTTTCAGGGATTTTTTGATTCTCCCCCTCAATTCCATTATAATAAACATTCTGACATTGAGTTCACTGAAACTGATGAGAGAAAAAAAAAACCTAGACTATAAATGGAAACAAGTTAACAGACTAGTGTAGGATAGAGGAATTGAATGAGATTTCACACATTTTTATAGAGAGCACCGATCACTGTAGTGGGGGAAAACCCTTCTTATTTTGAAGATGCAACCTTGTTTATTTAACCTTGGGGAACTGTCAGTTTCCTTATTCCTTTCTCAGACCTTTTTAGAAACATGAATTCCATATGTTCCAAAGTGATTGATGTCAAGATGCAGTGTTTATGAATCTTGAACAGAAGGAACATTTCAAGTGCTGAAACAAAACCAGGTTTTTGTTCCACAGTGCTATAATCAGGCCTATTTTTATTTAAGACAATTTTACCAAATACAAAGCGTACGAGATCATGGTTTTAACTAATAACTTTTAGCATTCTAGTTATGACAGATATCTAAAAGAAAGAGAAGCAAAAGGGAGGTATGAGATTGTAGCTGTGAGCTGTACAGCTTTATCTGCCTTTAGTCAGAGTTTATAAATATCCTGGGAAAACAAAAGCCATAGGAAAACCTATACTCGCTCCTTTAACACAGAAAACATGCTGCATCCCAAGGCTTGTTTCTTATCTAAGAGAGCAAGCAGAGTGAAGCCTGTGGAAAGTGGAGGAGACACTAGAGAAGTGGAGAGCTACTAAAATTGCCAAGATTATAGGCAAGTGACACAGAAAGAGAAAACACTGAAGCGATGGAAAATTAAATACTTCAGTAAAAGGCAAAAAAAAAAAAGAGAGGCAGGCAGATGAGTAGGTCTGTATAAGCAGAAGGAAGACCTAAAATGGTGGCAGCAATATCAGTATCCAAACCATTGAAATACAAATAAAAACCAACATGTACAAAACTTCTAGCATACCCAGCGAAATACCAGCTGTAGAGAATACAGTCTTTTTCCTGTAGAAAAGTAGGAAGGAAGTAGCATGACCTTACTTAAACACAGCTGTAGGAACATGTAATCACAGTCAGTCTCATTTCATTCCTCAGTGGTCATTAACTGTGTTACTTCTGTCTTATTAACTCATCGGAAATATCCATTTTTACTTTGCCAAGGACTGCAAAGACCACAGAGAAGCGTCTGTGAGCTAGAGGGTCTTTTTAATTTCTCTGAATAGTGTATCATATTTTACTTGCTTCCATTGGGATGACTGATGAGACAAATTCTTACAAAAGGAATATGCAATACAGTATGACTAGAGTAACTACAACAACAGGGTTTGTAAGTGAACTTGTCAGATGGTCTTTTGTTACAGCACTGACCATGTAATAGTCTTCAAAACAGCATGATAAAACTCAAGGAAACCTGCATGTATGGTGCATCTATAAAATGCTCTGGTTAAATTCTATTATGACTTGAAGAAGAGGGGAAGGGAGCACTGAATAGCAGAGAGTAATGAGGATGAACTTTGTTGAAATCTGTATTACATTCTTTGAAGACTTTGTAACTTTCAGGGCTGTTTAGGTTATTAAATCCATGTTAATCCCTTTCAAAAAATTGCTATTTGATTATAAAGTGATATTCTAAAACTGATCCAGTCATGTCATACATTAACTCATTTCTCATAATTCCTTGAGCAAAATTGAGGTCTAAAGGAGCGATGATTTTTACAATCTATAAAAGTCTACTATACATATATATGCAATAATACTAAAAATTGGTTCCACCATTTTTCTGAGGTTTGGGTCTACCTGTGAATTTTTTACCCACATTACAATACTTGACCTCTAAAGTGGGATAAAATAATTCTAAAAGCCTATTTGTTTATCTTAAACTCCAAGGTGTTTCAAAAGTGGACTATCTCCTGGATTCTGATTTGTGAAATACCCAAGATTTTTTTGGCAATAACCTTCACTTTCTTCCCCACAGTTTCCAGTGTTCAATTTGTCATGACATCTGGCCTCTTATTGCCTTCCCAATTTTTTTTTACAATTCTGTATGTTATCTGCTGTGAATTACAGGCAGAAATGTATATTTCCTCATAAGTATTTGTCTAAGGAACATCCATTAGACTATTTAAAATTCTCAGAAGGAACATGCATCAAACAGCAAGACATAAAAAAACCCAACAAACCAACCCAGCCACAAAAATATGTAGTCACTGTAAGGTGTACAGCTGAAATTTTCTTTCAAATTAGTTCTATTTTCAGTTATCAATCTGATAAATGAACTTTCCAGAGCCACTTATCAGGATAGCCTTGAGTGTTCAAGCTTGAAAAATGTAACCCTTTCATTAAAATTGATAAAAATAGATCCTGAAGAAAGTATGAGTCAGCCAAACCAAGGTTAAAATATTTAAGATAGTTTTAAAATTTATTTTAATGGAGAAAGGAGTAAAGGTTTAGAATCTTCAGGGATTACCCTACAATCTGCCGACGCTTATTGGCCAAATCTTTCTTGGGTAGAATTAACTGAAACATTCATTTTTCAGAATCATAGAATCATAGAATCAATTGGGTTGGAAAAGACCTTGGAGATCATCAAGTCCAACACTTGGTCCAACTCCAGTCCGTTTACTAGATCATGGCGCTCAATGCCACGTCCAATCTCAGTTTAAAAACCTCCAGGGATGGTGAATCCACTTCACTTTGAGAAGGTCAGGTGATGAAAGTGATGAGTAGAGGAATTATCTATCTAATAATAACAACAAGGAACAACAGTAAATATTTCTAGTAGACTAACAAATTCTTTACTGGTAAGGGGTGTAGAATAATACAAAGGGGATTCTACA
Source organism: Pithys albifrons albifrons (assembly GCF_047495875.1). NCBI lineage: Eukaryota > Metazoa > Chordata > Aves > Passeriformes > Thamnophilidae > Pithys > Pithys albifrons. Next base: position 44,874,461 of record NC_092463.1, on the reverse strand, counting down.
ATATACCATCATAGACTACTACTATGTTGGTTTGAAGATTTCCTTAGAGAACAGTTAGAAGAAGAAATATAAATAAGGGCTATAAAAATCCTAGTTTGCTAAAGAAGCAAATTTAATCCTGCATCCGGAAGATTGTTTATTAGGCTTAGCTTAAGCATGTTCATTAAGCATATCATTAAATATCTAAGCATGTAGAAGGTATGGCAAAAGAGAAGTAAAATTAAAAAAAGGTGGGAAAAAAGTAGGTGTAAAAGCTAGATTTTTTTTAAAATTTTTGAATCTGCTTAGTGCCTAATCAACTTATGTAACACTCCATCCAATATTCTCAGAATAATAAAGAGTGCTTTGAGAATTTCTTCCATTTAACTAGTTTTGTGCATTGCCTGAACACCAACCACAAGTCTTCATGACAAGTATACGGTCCTCACAAACACTCTCATCATCCATGTTTCTGGCTTTCAACAGTCAAGTTGAATACTGAAAAAAGAGTTCTTGAGAGGTTATGTGAATTTGATTGATTCTATACAAAAGTATAAAGTAAATGGCAGAATAAGCAAAGATAAATATGACAGGGTGTTTTGTTTTTGTTTTTTTTTTGGCAGGAGGAAAGTTTCTTGAGTTCTGTTTGAGCTGCATTATAAAGAGCACTATCTGACTTGTTACATAATGTGTCAGTGCATATCTGGTACTAAGTATTCAAACTAGTCTTTTTGACTCCTTGGAGGCATCTTCCTATCATCTTTTCATAAGACATGTAATTTTTCATGGGTACCACTTGGCCTACACATTCAGCTCAATATAAAAGCATGTTTTGAGAAAATGTGGTCCTAAATCTCAGTTTCCTCTTAGAATTAGTCTTAGGCAATAAACAGTGGAGGATACTTCTGCTTTCTGTCCGACTTTAGGACCTTTTAATTGGAATTATCTTTAATGATTCTTGGCATGCAGTAAATATCATAAAGTGCACTTTTCTAAGACTGAAAAATTAATTTTGTTCTTAGTTCTCCATTTTCTGTATTCTGTTCTCTTCTCACCATATTTCCATTTGTTAAACTGTCTTCTGATGCAGAGAGCTGGTGTAAAGAAGAACTAATTTTCAAAGTTTGACACCGTTATGAAGTGATTGGAATTGTAGATATATAATTTTTTAAGCACTTGGGAAATTCCAGCTCACTGTCAACACTAACAAAGGATTATAATTTACTGACAAGCAGAATGAACTTGTAAAAACAAAAATAACACTGAATACTTCAGAATTGAATGGACAAACCATGATAACCAAGTGACAATTGAAAATGTTTCTATGCATTACAAGAAAACCAAACTATATGACAAATGACATATAACTCGGGTTGTAAAACTTTCAAAAGATCTTAGAAAGTAATTATTCAAATTCCTTTCTCAAACAATGGGATAACCTTATATGGCTTTATGTGTCTGTCAGTATTCCTATTTGTTCAGCAGTCTAGTTATAGCTTAAAGATTTTTTCCTTACTGAAGAAGCATCAGGATTTTTTTAAGTCCATGAACTATAGTCACAGTAGGGCATGATACTGCAGCAAGCTGTATAGTTTGGGACAGGAAAATCACCATTTGGATTCTGGGGACAGGAAATAGGTTTCACAAGAAGGATTCCAGCAGGAACATGATTTTCACTGAGCTTCCATGAAAACTCATCAAGTTAAAATGTAGCATAGATTTATTGTTTGACTACAGTAAAACTTCAGATGAATACTTCCGAACTTTTGCTGAGTCTTTACTGCTTGAGGGAAGCTCCCTTTATAAACAAAACAGAAGCTCTCCATATTGCACCATGGTTTTATTTTCTTGCAAAGAATCACTGTATGAGAGCTGTGAGCAGTGCTTATCTTGCAAGCTAGCATTGTATCCTTGTTAACTTACTAATTTTTCTCCAGTGATTTTCTATATTCACTTTTTGGGTTTTTGCTTATATGGCTCATTTCCATAATCTAGAAGGAAGCCTGATTTCTGAGGTCAAGAAAATGAGTTGAACATTACGTGTCAGGGCCCAGAGTGCAGTCTACCGTAGCAGGAGTAAGATGGCTGTGTCCAGAGTCAGCTGTTGTGCTGTTTAGAGTGCTGTGATCCAGGTAGGAGTGAGATCCTACCTCCTCCTCATGGTGCCCATCATGATTGCACTGCAGCTCAATCAGTGACTGGTCTCACACCTCTGCAATGCTGGCCCTGACCCTAATCTTCTGATCTGTTTTCCTGTCTTGACCTGGGATCTGCCTCACCACAGCGATTTGGAATGCTGGATTGAGTGCTGCTGTTCACATAGGGCTTGCTTTCTGTCTTTATGCTTGGATAAAAAGACCTGCAGAAAAAGCGTATTAAGTACCATTACTCTTATTTTGCCACCAATTCACACTTACTACCTAAGCTGAAGAATATCTGCTTCCCAGACTTAGATGATAAGTACCTCCTCACATAGTTTCTTCCTTTCTCAGTGATAATTCTTCAAAAACCAATTCTCTGGTTTTCATCTTCACCAACATTATCTCAGTTACTACTCTTTCAAAAACATAGAGGACTCTACCACTAAAAACAAATAAACAAACAAACCAACCAACCAAAAAACAAAATATGAGGAAATAGTGAAATAAATGGAACAAAAAGAAATGTTGATAAATGCATTCTTCCAAATTCCATCTGTAACAGCAATAGTGAAAATATGTGTCTGGAATAGCTTATCATAAAAGAATGCAAATCAAAACTCATTTTCTTTCTTTTTTTTCTTTGCTGACAGCAGATGTTGTGAACATTAAAAGAAGACAGCGAATATGTGGAGAGACATATTAAATGAGCCTTTGGAATGACTGGCACTTCTGAGTTGTAGGGAATCAACTCATGAAGAGATAATCAAGTTTACTGACTCTGAGACTATCAAAAGTTAACTTTGTTGAGTTCATAAAATAGAGATACTGAGTCAGAATTTGATTAATAGTTTTATCTATTATTTGAATTATTCAACAATCAAAATACACATTAAAAGGGCGAGATTCTTTTTAAAAGTCTTATAAAAAGCTTAGAATGCTGATTAGAAATAGGCTGTAAAATTCAAATGAACATGTATCTGACTTTTTTGCTTGTTTATTTGATAAAATGGTATTTTATCTGAAATCAAACATACCTTGAAAGAAAAAAAATAGAGATTTTAATGGTCAGTTTCACCTACAGGAACTTATTAGTCTAGCTTTGCCAAGCCTTCACTGGTTTTGTTGATTTTAAAAGTTGATGAACATTTACGTAATATTCACTTAAATGTTAACCACAAGGACAGAATTATTTCACCTTTAACACATGTCAGTGCCTCAGCATTAAATCCTGTTTATTTACAACAAATAATAACAATGCCCAGTAGCCTCCCTTCAATTTATGATCTATACTAGTATCTGTTGAATATTTAGCCTTGTTTTTGCTATCATATCAGTAAAGTCAAGCTGCTGTCAATCTCTGCTTTTAAAAGGAAATGCTTTTTATCATTAAGCTTCTGATCTTAGAAAAGATGCAAGACAGATGACATCAGAGAGAAGTTTTACAAGATATACGCTTTCCAAAGACACACTTTCCAAAGACTGGGAACAACTGTTCTTTTGCGATGACAGACAGGTACTGGTAGACCACAGAATGACAGAACGGTCAAGGTTGGAAGGGACCACAGTGGTTCATCTGGTCCTACCTCACTACTCAAGCAGGGTATTCCAAGAGCACAATGCACAGTATTGCGTCTACATAGATTCTGAATATCTTCAAGGAGATATTCAACATTTCTGGGCAATCTGTTCTTCCTTGCATTCAGATGGAACTTCCTGTGCGTCAGTTTCTGCCCTTTGCCTCTTGTCTTATTGCTTGGGACCACTGAATAGAAGCTGGATCCATCCTCTTGATGTACTTCTTCAGATACTTATTGATGAGGTCTCCTGACAGTTGTCTCTTCTTGAGGCTGAACAGGCCCAGCTCTTTCAGTCTTTCCTCATAGCAGAGACGTTTTTGTCCCCTAATCATCCTTGGAGTCCTCCATTGGTCTCGCTCCAGGAACTCCATGTGTCTCTTGTACTGAGGAGAACAGAACTGGACACAGCATTCCAGATCTCGTCTCACCATGGCAGGATCACTTCCCTCAACCTTCTGGCAATACTCTTCCTAATGTAGCCCAGGGTACTGTTGGTCTTTTCAGTCACAAGGGCACACTGCTGACTCATGGGCAGCTGGTTGTCCACCAGGACGCCAAAGTTCACAGAGCTACTTTCCTGTCTGACTTTTGACAGGAGTTCCTTGTTTTTCAATGCAGGTTTCCTGTCCCTTTGATTCGGTTTCTAGTTCAACATCCCCAGTGTTTGTGAGCATGGAGGAAGAGATCCTTAAAAACTGGCCATCTCTCTTGAACCCCTCTTCCCTCTAGGGTACACTCCCATGGGATTCTCCAAGGAAGGTTCCTGAAGAGGCCAAAGTTATCTCTCCTGAATTCCAGGGTTGTGCATCTAAGGAGAAGAATATACCCTCAATTGTGAGAGATTGGAATGCCAATGGCTCAAACAATCATGCTACAAGCCAGTTGTTGAACAAGATAAGGAAAAAGGCAACCATCACTTTATAAAGACTGGAACTCTCAGCACTGAGAAGACCAGAAGTAGAGTACAAATGTGATGTCATTGGAATCCATGCAGTGGTGACACTACTTAATCACTGTCATCTTTCTTTCTCCACTCTTCCAATTTATCTTTTTGCTTCACATTTACTGTTAAAGTCCTTACTATTGACTTGAGCATATGGTCTTCTTTACACCTTATTTTGGCTAGAGGCATCTCTCCAATAATTTTAATAACACTGTGGGATGGACTCACATTGAGAAGTTCAGAAGACTGTCTTCCATGGGAGAGAAGGGACTCCATGCCGGATCAAGACTTGCTTTCCTGAGCAGCAGCAGGAACAATGTGTGTTGAACTGATTGTAACCCCCACTCATTATCTCCCTGTGCCAGTGGCAGGGAGGACGTAGAAACCAGGAAGGAGGAAGGAGTAGGGGAAAGGTGTTTTACTCCTCATTATCTTGCTCTGATTTTGTTGGTAATAAATTTAATTAATATCCCCAAGTTCAGTCTGGTTTGTTTGTGATGGTAATTGGTGACTCATCTTTCCTTGTCCGTATCTCAGCACATGAACCTTCTGCTACATTTTTTCTCCCCTGTCCAGCTGAGAAAGAGAGTGATAGAATGGCTTTGGTGGTGCACATGGAATAACAGTAGGGCCTAACAGTCCAATGTGTGGACAAGCCTTGACACTCTTCATGACACATCTAATTCAAGTCCTTGGAAGAGAATAAACACCTCCATATCCATGGTCAGGTTGGCAGAAGGGTTCCCCTATCCTCTGCAACAGGGGCATCACTCACAACAATCACTCACCACCTTTTCAGGGTGATAGTGCATGGCCAAGGGTCCATCATCTCTATTATTTCCCTGGAAGCTGTACAGAGCTCCTCCTCAATACTAAACCTACCTGTCATTTGCAAGGCTTCAGAAGGAGCAGGAGCCTTCGTCCTAGTATGGACCATGACCAGTTTCCACCCTTGTTCAACAGACTTCTGATTTGCTGTTTGACATGGTATAGAGCCCACCTGCATCTCCAATGCAGTGGGCATTGAGACTCCTGACACTGTAGGATCTTTGAGAGTATTGTCTCAATCCCATGCTCATCTTCATGACACATTTGTTACAATGATAATTATGATTATTACTGAGTTATCCCAGAGCTTTCCGTAAAACTGTAACTGGTACACTCATGGTCCATGCTTTGGCTATGCAGGCAAAAGGAACTAATGTATTTTGTAAGAGGCATTAAGATAGTCCATTATCCTTGCCTCTCCTTTTGTATCCCTTCAGCCCCCTTGGCTCCTGTCAAAATCAAAGGGATGCTCCTCTCTTGACAACAAGTTACGGAACATTACATCTCCATTCAGGAGAGGTCCTGAGAGTGTACATATGACACCACAGATACTGTCAGTCTGGTTGGTGTCAGACTGATTGTTGGAAGATCTGATGTGTGATTTTGTAAGAATTGTCTCCTCTGGACTTATTTGAGGAACAAATCTTGTTTCCTTGGAGAAGTGGTAAAGTGGGCACAATTGCCTTGTTTGCTCTCCTCATGATGACACATGCAGTTAGGACTGTTTTCATCTCTCTCATGGGGCCTCTTTATTTTTATGCAGGGTAGTCCTCCTGTCTTGTGTTTTGCACAGGTCTTGGTGATATATGAATAAGAGCCTTGAAGGTCTTTCTGAAGAAGTACTTAGTGAGAGTTTTAATGAAGGAGTCAGCCCAAATGTGTAGAGTTATACAAGAAAGAGATTGAAGGACAATGTTACATATCTGCTCTGGAAACAGCATTCTTTCTCACTGGTGCAATGACCTGAAAAGATTTGTGGGAATGGAATTTCTCCATCTGACACCTTTGAGTACTTTGTTCTGTGTAATCAGGGGAGAAAGATGCTTGCCTTTGAGCAGCTGAATGATGACAAAAAGTCTGGACTTGGTATCTCACCGAGTTTTGGACTACTACTTTTAGTCAGATAAATTGTTCCCCTAATGAAAAAGCAAATATAATCTGGGACTCTTATGAGTTTTCCTGTTCCTACTTTGTATGCTAAACAAAGCAAAGCTAAACCAGATGGTGGGTATTTTAATGCCTTCACATGTCTGTTTATCTAGGGAAAAAAATCCCCAAACAAAACAAACTTCTCGACACTGATAGTTCCAGGGTAAGTTTAATAATTTCTGTTAAAGTTCCCACAGCACATCCTGGTTTTGTTAGTTTTTTCTTTCTCTTAGTGTTTATGGACTTGTTTGGGGTTTTTTTATTAGTTTTTAAAAAATTTCTAGTGCAACACAGGTTTAGGGGAAGAAAACCCAGCTTCCTTGTCAAGAAAAGTTATAGCTTTTATATTTTTTTTGCTCAAAGCATTTATTTTAGTTAAATTGCCAAAATATGCCAATCACTTGACAGTTAGAAATTATGTGGGTGTCCAATGTAAGGGAAACTATTATGGTTTTAATTATGGCAGCATCTGGAGAAGTATCCAATCTTATAAGTAGCTCATGCTTATCTAATTCCAAGAGCTGCCAGCTGGTTCAAGATGTGCACATGATTTTCATTTTCTTTACTGCTGGAAACTGAAGAATTCCACAGGAGCAAGTCATGTCTGAACCGTGCTTAGTGTTACTCACTGGGGTATGGTGACAGCTTCATGGTGTTATACTACAATGCACTTCACTGAAAACTCTGATTAATAATACTAGGTTGATTTTTTTGAAAGTATTTGACCAGGCAACTGCTCTCTGTGTATTCAGATCAATTTTACAGACAGTCAAGAGAAGGATTAGTATTGTTCCTTCACTGTATGTACAATTCAATTAATCTCAAACTTTTTCACTATAAATGTTGAATATTTGTAATGTATGTTATCTATACATTGCAGTCTTTTGTCTAATATATAAAAAATAAAGCAGGTTATTATTTTCCGTAGACTCTCTGGCCACGGTAAGTTTAAACTACAGTTATTGGAAAATCAGCTAAGCTCCAAAGAAAGTACCTACCAGCCAAAGTCTACTACTTTCAGTCTAAGTAATAAATATATTTTACATTTATAAATCATAACACACACAACTGTGAAAGAGAAAAACAGTATTTACATAGGCACATGATAAGGTAACAATACAATAAACCCTTGCTTTATCTAGGCACAAAATTGAGCTCCTGCTTTCCTTAAGGGACAGATTTCTGGAACAGACACTGGCTGAAACTTGTACTTTGAAGTGGTAGTTGAAAATTTGAGATTAAACATTCTCCACAGCAGGAGGAAGGAAGTAAATTTTTTGGATTACATCTGAGTCTTAAAAATGTCTGTTTTCACATAATTGGAACATTTTTTACTTCTGTTGTTTAAAAATATTGCTATTTTATATGTGTGTTTTCATTTAGATATTTTATATTTAGCAAAATTATTTGTAAAATATTTCATTGAAAAATAAATATTTTTAATTTGTCTATTTTTGCTTCCACGTCCCCACTCCCCTCCATGATTGTGTCAAAAACTTGTTTTCAGGTAGGAAGAGTTCGGTGGACCTGTGAAATTCTGAGAAATGCAAACAAACTAATTTAGATCTTTAGGACTAAGAAGATTTGAAAAGCCTTTTATATTTTTGAAACTTGAAAATCTGAATGTAACTTATTTGAATCTGCAAGAAATTTTGGAGATTCACTTAGGGGAAATACTGCTTAGCTCATCTTTTCCATCTTTCTAACACATTTTCTACAAAACATTTTTTCATGTTTTAGTCAAGTTTAGTTTTAGAAGCCTCCAGAGACAGCATTTGTAAACATCCCTGGGGGAGAATTGCCCCACAGACTGGCAAACATGTCTGTAGGCAGGCAAAATTAATCCAGACCTTTCCATGGGAATTCTACAGTGATTTATTTCTACCATAACTGGACTGGCAGAGCCTTTCCCTCTCTTGCTCAGCACCTCTGCTTCTGAATTCTTGTTTGCCAGAGAGCTCAGTATGATAAGCAATGAGACTGAAACCTTATTTGAACCTGAGGACAAATTGCAATGTGAGTTAAGAGTGTTCTAAATTTCTGACTTCAGGCATCATGCTGGATATCACAGTTTGGGCAGGAAATATGTCTGGTTTTAGTGGTTGCATTAAAACCCAGTAAAATATTTTCAAAGGTATCCAATGACCTATTGTGTAGATGATGGTTTTCTAAACTCTGGTTATACTGGCAATCACAAAAAAAATCCCAACCCAAAAGTTGTGGTAGTGTTTCTTAAATGCCATGTGCACTCAAATTTTCAATCTATACATACTAAAACAATACTTATTCAAAGATGTTGTAAAATCACAAATTTGTATCCCGACTTCTCATTTTCATTAAAATAAAACATTGAATATGTATTACAGTACATAAACTTCTATAAGCAATAATGCATGCAACTAATTTTTTTGTGACAACAAATGTTAAAGGTGGTACAGTAAATACTGTCAGTGCATACAAATTGTTCCTCCACTTTGCAATAATGAGTGCCATAAGCAGTTTCTCTTGTTATGCTTGAATAATCAGAATATCATACTGTAAGAGACATAATTTATGCACACATTTATTTGTTTATTAAAAATTCAAGCCATTATACATTAACAACCAGTTATGCGTCACCTATTCCTTTACATTTCTTTGCTTGCAAATTGTACCTGAAGGGATAAGACATTTTATCTGGATCCTGGACATTAAAGATTTTCTGGATGAAGCACCAGTAATAAATATGAAAAAGAAGGATGTTCCATCCCCTCCCCCTTGCCATCTTTTTGCCTTGCATATATCACCATGACATTAAAACATTTAGTATGTGATAGAGAAAATAAGTGATGCACAAAGAGCCTTGCAGTAAGAAGTAGGAAACAATAGGTCACAAAAATAAGTTCCTTCTATCTATCTATCATCTATCTATCTATCTATCTATCTATCTATCTATCTATCTATCTATCTATCATCTATCTATCTATCTATCCATCCATCTATCCATCTATCCATCTATCTATAAATCCTGATTTCTTTTGGAGAGACTGATTCATGATCAAAGTTGGGTTCAGTTTTTATAGTATTGCATGCTGTCCATGGCAACATATTCAGGAGACAGACCACAGAGACATCAAAGGAACTGTGTTGGTGCATTTTATGATAAAACATAACTTTCTGCTGGAAAATACACTGGTGCAATCTATTCATATTACACTGGCAACAGACCAACCATCAAATAGAAATGTTATTTCTCTAACATAGAACTGTTTTGTACAGTCATTTAGAAAAGAGTTTGTCAGATTTCTTTATTATAGTCATATGATTTTTCCCTGGCTATCCTTCACCTGCTCCTAAATACTCAGTCCACCAGTTGACACAAAAATAACAGAAAAAACATTTTTTTTTCAGAGTAAGATAATAATTATCAAAAATCAAGTTACAGAACAAAAGAAGCAATGTAAGCCCTGCATTACCTACAAGATGTATAAAGCTCTAAAAGCATTTAAAGGTTGCAGGCTTGAGCTGCATCTTAATTTTTATTTGCCAAGTTTTTGTTCTTTTTGAAGGTGCTCATTTATGGAAATCAAGGTCATTGCAGACAATGTAGATAAAACAAGGATTCAATAAAGTTCTACCTTGTCCAAGTAGAGCAGATAGTTTGATGAATATAAAGTATGGGAATAATGAAACTAGTAGCAGTAGGTACATATTCTCTGCTATAATTCTCCAAAAGGCTAAGATCCAATATTTATTCCAAAATAAAATTAAGCAATTTAACAATTACTCTCCAACATTTGTCATTTAAATGCTTGAACATTTTTTAAGACAAATTATCCATGTCCGCTGGAAGAAATTCTTAAAACCAGATTATACCTCTTCAGGTTCATTAACGCTGAATCTAATACTATAATATAAATCATTTCCAACCCAATTTTCAGGAAGAGAATTAAATATTTTTCCTTTAAAAAATTCAATTCTTATGGAACCAAAAATCATGTTCAGAGGTACCACAACTGCTATTATTAGTAAAGCCCATCTATCTTCCACCATTTCAAATCACTTTTAATTAATCCAGATTTTGGAAGATAAATCCCATTACAGCTGGCACTTTCTGTTTCATCCCATGTCTTGTATATGAAATATTTCTATTAATAATATTTCTGACATTTCCTCTTTGAATTCATAGTTTTTCCTTAAGTGGAAAGTGGTTTTCCTTAAGTGGTCTAGATCTCTTATTATGATGAACATGTCACGTTATTAAATTCTTTTTTCTGATTGCACATAATTACTTGGGTTCAAGAGAATGACTTAAAAGTTTGTAATGCCAGATCTGATACAGTGGACCTTCTTACGGGCATGACAGAGAGACACAGATTAGGATTCATCTGAACTAACTTTATCTTTGCTGAATCACTGAAGAGAAGTACTTCCATGGGCTTAACTCTATTCACATTAAATAAATATTTAAAATGGAAATGTACATTTGAACATATCTGTTGTTGTGCATTGACTGAAAAGAAAATCTCAGACATAATCTAAACTGTATACTGCTTACATAGCTAGATGTAGAAGAGTGGAATTATACCTGCAGTGCCTAGGTAAATACTAACCACATTAAATCTTAGAGTGAAGATCTATCCACCAACTACATAAAAAGCTGGGAATGTAAGTCTCAGCACCAGTTCTGTTGCAATTAGCCATTGGAAGCAACTAATTTTGTTCTTACTTGCTAAGGTATTAAGCTATTAGCCATATTAATTGATAAATTAAATTTACCAGCATCTATGCTAATTTCAGTGAATAAAATGTGCCTATATAAAAGATACTTGACTATCACTCTGCGTGAGAATAAGCTGAAATATGCCATCCAATGACCTTGATTAAAAATGTTGATTTGGAGCTTTCTGAGATTTGAATAAAAAGGGGTTTCATATGAGAATGGGTTTCATATTATAAACACAGAAGACAGGTTTTTTTTCTTCTGCTGTTATTTATATCATACTCGTCATCCGCATGCCATTCATGATATAAGGAATATTATTGAGATCATTACTACTCTTTTTCTGCTTATCACACAGAATATTCTCACTGGGGGTGGGTTTAATTTTTTGAATACCGTTCACTCTTTGAAATTTTAGAAGAATAGTAAAAAAAATGACAAATCTCCACACAAACATGAAATAATAGAAGACACTAAAGTAAATAACTGTGACTGATAAAATGCTGTAGGTAATTCTCACTAATATTTTCTATACTGTGCTATGAAATTAAGTATTTTTTATTTAATTAACAATCAATAGAAAAAATTCAGACCTATGTAAAGCAGAGTGAAACTGGATTTTAATGAGGAGTGAACAAGAGAACTACATTAGTTGTTGGTTTTGAGGGAAAAATAAATTAATAAATTTTGTTCAGGAAGTTAATAATAAAGGCCTTCAAAGACATCAGCTGCCAAAACTTCCAGGCATGGATTTAAAGTAAGGTTTAGATCATTACTAAAGCAGGAAACATAGAAGGTCCAGAGAGTGAATCGTCAGCATTATGTAAAGTTGTTTCATCTTCACATTAAAAATTTATTGCATTTACAATCCATGTGGTTTGAAAGTGTCTTTTCATGGCTGATTAATCTTTATTTATGCTAACAAGGGTAAGCTTAGTGTCCAGTGACTTGATGAAAATTAATTAACTTTCTAATTTTATTAAGGCGGAATTTGGAGACAGGTTAATTGCCAAAAGAAAATATGCTGACAGTGATACTGAGATTGTAACTGGAAATCATACTGTTGTTTTGACAGGAGGATAGTATGGGTACCTCCTCTTTCTCCTGTTTGTTTCCACAGTCCTGTGATGGATGCAGATACAGCAGGAGCCATGATAGGCAACACTGACTGCTCCACATCATTGTCCTTCTCTGTTGTGCCTGAATGGGGCATTCCCAAGGATCAGCAGCACCCTTACACAGAGCATCCACAAGTCTTGCTGTTCCCAGATTTTATCCATCATGTCATAAACCATGTCCACTTCCCCATATCCTGATGATTGTCTCTGCACATGGAAATTCACTGTTTCTAGTGCTCTTACCACACAAAGACTGCCTTGAACTAACATATTAAACACGGGTTTTAGAAAGCATATGTATTCAAGTATTTTGCTGAAATATGGCTTAAATATCATTGTTTCCTTGGGATGTGTTCTGATTCTTGACTGCTTGCTATTCCTAGCTGATTTGTTATTTATACTGCACTTTCAGCATGTAATAGCAAGTAAACCAATGTTTTGCTCTTATTTGAACACCTGCTTAACCTCTCATATTATTCTAAACTTTGATTGTTGCAATGAAATAAAGGAAAACAAAACCAAAGAAGCTGATGACATCTTGGGACTAACAACTCTGCAGCACTTAATATAGATTTGAGCTTTTGATACAATCCCTAAGTACCACATCAATATCAATAAAAATAAATGGGATGTTGAATTGATGCATAGACTAGCATCACAGAGTCACCTCTTCCAGCCAGTCCCTTGACAAAAGCCCCAGAGATGGAAATTGCTTTCCTTCTAAAACAGGAGTCTCTAGCCCCTGTCAAATGAGTCTGTCCAGCCTGTTCCTAAATTAGCTGGGAACTCATCTTCATCCCCCAAAACTCAGATGATACCTCTGACAATCCTATAACAACTTAAAATTGAACAGTTGTTAAAAGAAAGCTGTTAAAGACTATGATATTCAACTTTATCTTCAGTCATATATTTAGTCAGAAGTTTACTAATGGCTGAATAGAAGATGGTGAGACCAGTCCATATAGAAATAAGTGCTTAAGTTAGAACTGGTCAGAAAAACATCATGTGATTATCCTTATGTCCCCATCCCATGGCTATTTGAACTAGAAAATGCAATTTTTCAATAATTACATTTTTCTCAAATATTTTTATAGATTTGACTGGTTTATTTTCCCCTCAAAAGCAATGAAACACTGAATAATTACTCAGCACCTACAGATGTCCATTTTTGGAAAAGCATTCAGTATTGCCAAGAGAAAATGAGAAAGAAACTAAGCATCATACCCACTAGCAGTCAGGGCTGACATACTGCATTACTTCAGTGATCTGTGCAGAGCAGAGATTTGCTTTTCAGGAGACAGGCAAACCCTTGCTCTGTGTGACCCTTGGCAGCTGGGATAGAGAGGGACCTAATAGTAAGTTGAGTTAATACATGTGGAATCTAAGGATATCTGTAGATTGAGAAGCATGATTTAAATTAAGAACCTACTTGTTTTCTGCTTGGGAGTAGAGAGAACAAACTCAGTGTGGAACCCAGTATGTTTCTTCTGTATACTTTGTTTTGGGTATCATTCTTATTTGTGTTTCATTCAAGCAAAGAAACTTAGAGTCCACAGTGAGAAAGTGTTTTCCATCCTGGAAAAAATGTAAAGATTACCATTAAATTCATTCTTCCCCTCAATCTGGTCATCTGCACAAGTTACAAGAGAAATAATATCTGCTGAAGATTTAGAGCAATCCTCATATGTGTCTACCAGAAAAAGTATGCTCTTCAATATATAAATATATGTTGAAATAGTTACTGACGAGAATAGTTTGCTACATCTGAGAGAGACAGTGGATTAAGTCCCAGGTATCTCTGAGAGGTATAAAGTTGATTACACCACTTAACACCCACTTCTTCAGTAAACTAAGGTTTAAGCAGCTGCACAGGAAAATCCTGAGTTATCCTGAATGTTATCCTGAGGAAAGGATTTTCTCACTTAGGTCCACAAGAGAAAGGTATATTCAGAGAAGCAAGAGTGAAAGTGCAGGTGGAGCCTGAGCTGCACAGGGTCCTGAAAGTGTGTTTTTCTTCTTTTGCTGTGTGGACAGGTGTGGTTGTTAGGCTGCTTCTCTGCTTTTGATGAACTATATGGGAGTCAAGTGCAATCTGGAGAAGTCAGAAAAGGAAAGGAAGGTTATATATTTCAGAAAAGTGTATGAATTGAATTTAGAAGAGCTTTTGATTTTGTTTTTCATTATGTGTGTATATATACTGTGTTCAGGCAACATAGTTTTTTTTACTTCTACAAGAAAAGCCAAAATATATTCACAAAATAAAGTGCGTGTAATTAATCAGAGGAAAATATACAAGACTATCACCAAATCTCCTGTATAATTAGAACAGTAAAGTTGCCATGCAGGAGTTAATAAAAGTTTAATTTGCTTTTGATATGTCAATAAACTATATAACATATGTTTTTCACTGAAAAATTAAAAGACCCTTTGGAAACGTCAACACAAATATATGTATACATGCACATGTTACTGTATAAACAGGCATACAGACTGCAAGTCACACACAGTAATTGCTGTTTTCAGTATGGGTGATGCCTTAGGTGATGCACTGTGTTCATTTTTGTACCACAATTCAAGAATGAAGTGGACCATTTGGACAGCAAAAAGATCGATCAAACATCTGAAACTTATGACTTTAGGAGAAAGAGAAAACACACTGGGGTTATTAAGCTTACAAAAAAGAAAATTTAGGGGAGACATGGTAACAGTCTTCAAATATGTGCTGCCTTCTGCCAAAGATGAATAATCTATTCTCCTATCCCTGATGAACAGACCAGGAAATAGTGGCCATAAATTTCAGAAAGGAAGATTCAAGTTAGGCACTCAAGGGGAAAAAAGAATTCTGAAGCACTTGAAAGTACTATAATAAAGTTTTCAGTGGCTAAGAAGCTTTAACTGGTGAACATTAGGAGAGAGTAGATTAGATGAATATTTTTCAGAAATGAAAGAGATTATGTATAAAGTTGTCTTGAAGGCAAGTATCAACTTAATATATCTTGTGTCCTCTTTTTTCCTCTGTGATTCTGAGACATCTGAGCAGTGCTCCTCAGTTAGTTTCCAGTCTGGGGTAAGGGAAGATCGCAATGCTCTTCTGTCTTAATCAAAAGTTCATGACTTTAGTTTTGAGAATCATGAATTAAATTGTGTACTTTCTAGGAATAGTCATCAGAGAGAAACAGAGTCCAGGAGTAAAGTATAAATGGAATCAGCTTTGAGACACTTTGGCAAAAAAGTTAACCTTGGAAATTTGATCCTCATTGACCAAGACTACTGTGCTCAATTGTTCTTTCAAGTTGGTCATCCTGAAAACCTTTGACCATATCTTTGGTTCTGAAAGTAAGTAGAAAATGAGATTCAAATTAATTTTTTTCCTCTTGAAATTTATCTTGCCTTGAAAAAAACTGTAAAAAATTATAAAAGACATGACTAAACTGCTGGCAATCCTTTGAAAAGAAAGATACTTTTTTATGATTTCTACAGCTTCCCCATGAACATGCTGCTCCTTGATATGACAAATACATTTCCTTTTCCTTCATAACCAAGTGCAAATGGCTAATGTGCTGTTCAGAAGGGATTCATTCTTTTCTTTTTTTAAACAAAAGTCTGAACTGCATTCTTTTACTGCCCAGAGTGGTACTTTATCTTACCCTCTTTATAAGCTGTCCCATCTTGTCCGATTAGTTCTGTAGTCACAATCTGATATAAATCTCTGGCTGAAATATTTCTTCATAAAATAACTCTTCATGTGACTATATGATTAAATGTTCTCAATGAAATATATATTGAAAAAGGTGAGTGGAATCTAAAGAAACACATGCCCTCAATAGTTGTGTAAATTGGCTTCTAAATAGGACTTTTCCCTTACAAATCACGATGAATAAATATAAATCTTTAAAAGGTCACTTCTTTAATTTTTCAGTGTTATGCTGCTGAGTGCTATGGGAGATGCTGAGTCTCAGCAATAAAGCTGACAGTGTGTGTAGACTTTGAGCAGAGCTCCCATGGAGAGGCACAGGAAGTCTAGCATGAAAGATGGAGTTAACAGCTTTCCAAGAAAGAACATATCTGCACAAAATGTTTCACTCAAATGACTACCCCCAAAGTCTTTCTGAAGAAAGCTGTGAGTAAATGGGTGAATGTGACAGTATCAGCAAAGAAAGAAGTGTTTTGCCTTGTTCTAGTTGCTGGGCAACATTTTTTGGACATGTTAAAACACAGGCAGAGTTTTTATTTCCTGCTGCTGTTTCTGCATTTCAGGTTCTGGATTATCACTGTTTACATCTATCCTTTTACATGAAGATGAAGTAGATAAACAGTAAAAGGGATGAACATAAATAATTTTTATTATTGGAAAAGATGCTCATTGGTGAATTAAACAGTCAAAACGTGGATGATTTGGCAGATCATAACTTTGGAAAAAGTGCAAAAGCACCTAAGCTAAAGTTCCATGGCCGAATATTCTGTTTCAATAATGCCTTTGGCTAAGTAAAATTTGTGCAGTATGCCTGGATCTATTAATAACAAATATATTTTATTATAGGGAGAAATCATATAATGAAGATCAATCATTTGTTCTCTTTTATTTTCCAAAACAGCCAGACTTGAATGCTTGTTAAAATTATAAGGAAAGGAGAGTAATTTATGTCAGTAATTCAATATCCAATTTAGTGAGTAAGGCTAAATGCAGCCTTATTTTTGAAACCTAGACACAAAGGCCAGATTGCTCCAATATATGCCAGTTTTGTCCCTATTCCATCACGGAATCTGGGATGCAGTATTTTCTATAGACCCACTGAAGAGACTGGCAATTTTCAATCACATTATAGTAACATCATGTCCTTTTCTGTTGCTTTAACCTTGAGGTATTTATATCAGCATCTTTAATATTTTTGATTTGGCAACCCAAATCCAGGATGTGTAAGATTATGGTACACATCTGTGAGTTATTTAATTTAAATAGATTTATTTCTTCACTTGACATCATGCAAAGAGTTCCAACAACAGTAATAGAATTCTCTTCCCACCTAATAACCTTTTCAGGATGATTGAGACATTTTTGATTCATTGCCTGGCAGAGGAGAGTAAAATAGATGTCAAAATGATGGTATCCTCTGGACATTTTTCTTCTACCTGCATGCATTAATAATACATTTTAAACATGGCAAAGCAGCTTTGATTTCTATCTTGCGGTAATAGTGGAAATTTGAAGAGGATTGCTGTGTGTATGAAGGAGAGAGAAAGAGACAATACCTTTCCTTGATAGAACAGAATCAAACGAAAGAAGTACAAGCAAGAAAGAAGAAAAAACCAGTACAATCTCAAAGATATTTCCTTTAATTTTGTTTGTTTAATTCGCTATACCAGGAAATGAATTAAGATAAAATTTCCATTCATTTGTTGTACAATAGTAGTGGTGTTATTACCTTTCTCTTATAGTCTGCAAGATTGGATAACAGTAAAAAGAATTAAATACATGGAAAAAAATTACAATTATGAGTTTATGTGCTAAATGCTTGCTCAGGGTTTAAATAAGCCTGTATTCATAAATACATACCTGCACAAGTTATTCCTTAGTATGAATTTTAACTCCCATAAATCAATTTAACCAATATTGATAAATCACAGACAAATCTATAAAAATATTCAGAATTCTACAGATTAATACTTTGTGTATTGGATTAGTAGATGTCATCGTAATTTGGTGGTATTTTATCAGACTGAATACAATAATACTAAGAACTGTAAACAAGGCTTAGGGGCAGGAAAACATGTACACACAAATGAAAAGGGAGCTTTTTCTTAAAGACTTTTAAATTCAAAGAACATTTCTGTATGATACAAGA